>NC_060119.1:103248896-103555008 GCF_021461395.2 Schistocerca americana
GGGAAGAGCTGCTGAGGTCCCTGCCATAGGCTCTTGCATGCAAGGTACTGCTGAAGGTAGTAATGCTTGCTGGCTGGCTGGCTAGAATCACCTGTCAGGTGAAACTGAGGCTCTGGTACGGATTGAGGTGAAGGAATCAAAACGTGCTTTTGCAGGCAATCATGGTCCCCATGCAAAGTCAAAGGAGATGGTAGTAGTGGGTGGCAGTGCAGGAGGTATAAGTTGCACTGGCATGTGGCATGAGAGGCAGAAAGCTGGCACAGTGTGTAGACTGCCTGTGGTCCCGAAATAGTTCTTGGCAAAGCATTGAGGTTTCCTCTGATAGTCATGACTTCACATGGTTCTGGTGGTGTACCAAGGTTTCGCCTCAGGCTTGATGTGAACATCTGTGGTGCATGGTGAGCAGTGATCATGTCTGTATCTACTTTCATGTACATCCAAGCAAGCCCTCTAGCTCATAAAAATGACTACTTGATGTGTGTCACTGGAAGTGAAAGGTGCATCAGATCCAACATGGAGTGATGGCAACACTTATAAAACTTATTGGCAAGGTTACGAATGTTGAGAGGTGCAGACCTTTTGGTGATTAATATGCTGCTCAAAGCTCCTTACTCTATTGTGATTTGTAGTGTCTCTTCCAGGTAGTTTTCAGAGAAGACATTCAGTTATGCTTTGCAGTTTCTCTTGTAATGCCTACCTATTACAGAACTATAATTATCCCAATATACTGTTTAACAATAAAAGTTTCCTCTAATGATAACACTACGATATGTGAGGCCCTCATCCAGATTGCTGCTGCCACTCTGCAAGATAGCTGCATTCTGGCCCGAGCAGCCAGAGTCAACAGTCACGTGTATGAGGTGTGCTTGCTTGTGGGTATGAAGGGTGTGTGTTTCTCTTGTACCGATGAAGCCTGTCTGAGTCATTCTGGCCTAAGCTGCTGGAGTTGACGGTCACATGTGCATGAGCTGTGCTTGCTTTTGTGTATCAGTGTGTGAGTTTCCTTGACGCTCTTTTAGTGATGAAGTTTGTGGCCAAAAAATTTGTGTAAGTGTCTCTTGATTGTGCCCATCTGCAACTTACAGTATCTTTTTTACAGTAAGTAGCAATCTTCTTACATTGTTGAAAACAAACAGTAAAATATTGGAATCTATAATTCCGTATCAGAACTATCTGGCAAATGCAGCCTCTCAAAAATCTGTAACTCAGCGTATGTATGTAAATAAATATTTTCTGCACATGTGTGTAAAGAGTGAGCACTGAAGCTCTGTTTATTACAATCAAAATAGTGAAAACTGTAGAGCACCAACAAAGCACATTTACTGCTTGAAACAGTTAAAAATGCTGATTGTGGTCAACTAGCATAAACTCTATCTGCCACACATGCAAAGTAGAACAGAAATGTGCCCTGTAGTTCTGTCATTACCCAAAATACGTATATTTACTTCTTTATGATGTCTGCACTCTTGCAGTTTATCAAACATGTCAGCACTTGCAGTGCACAGGAAGCTGCAGTACAGAAATCAAGGACTGAAAATTGATCAGTGAGAGTCCATGGGA
The DNA here is from genome assembly GCF_021461395.2 of Schistocerca americana. Taxonomy (NCBI): domain Eukaryota; kingdom Metazoa; phylum Arthropoda; class Insecta; order Orthoptera; family Acrididae; genus Schistocerca; species Schistocerca americana. Next base: position 103,250,457 of record NC_060119.1, read on the forward strand.
GTAGCGGAAAGTATGATGCTACTTGAGACTTATAGAACCATGGAACATCATATGGAATGATGAATCGTGCAACAAACAATGACTGTTGCAGCCTTGAAAAATCATTGTTCAGCAATTCAGGAGGTAGCAAAAAGGTTATCAATGAGTTTATTTCAGATAGACTGCAGTTTCCGTTTCTCAAACTTAGGAGTAGAACTCTTAAATCCATAATATACATGTTGAGAGATTTGTTTGAAACAGTATTTTCATAGAATGAGATTTTCACTCTGCAGTGGAGTGTGCGCTGATATGAAACTTCCTGGCAGATTAAAACTGTGTGCCCGGCCGAGACTCGAACTCAGGACCTTTGGCTTTCGGGGGCAAGTGCTCTACCAACTGAGCTACCCCAGCACGACTCACGCCCTGTCCTCAAAGCTTTACTTCTGCCATTACCTAATCTCCTACCTTCCAAACTCTACAGAAGCTCTCCTACGAACCTTGCAGAACTAGCACTCCTGAAAGAAAGGATATTGCGGAGACATGGCTTAGCCACAGCCTGGAGGATGTTTTCAGAATGAGATCTGCACTCTGCAGTGGAGTGTGCGCTGATATGAAACTTCCTGGAAAATTAAAACTGTGTGCCAGACCGAGACTCAAACTCGGGACCTTTGCTTTCACAGGCAAGTGCTTCTGTAGAGTTTGGAAGGTAGGAGACGAGGTACTGGCAGAAGTAAGCTTTGAGGAGGGGGCTTGAGTCGTGCTTGGGTAGCTCAGTTGGTAGAGCACTTGCCCACGGAAGGCAAAGGTCCAGAGTTCGAGTCTCTGTCCAGCACACAGTTTTAATCTGCCAGGAAGTTTCAGGTATTTTCATTTTTAACATGGTAATATCCTCTTCTCTGTAAACCAAATCCATTATCAATGATTTTAGGTACTTTTGTCTAGATCAGGGTTTCTTGAACTGTGTTCTCTGGAACAATGGTGTTCTGTGGGGACTGAGTAAACGCTGCATGAAAACTTTCAATAACATGACATTTTCTTCTTGTTATGATATTTTGATGGTACTAATTACTTTACTAAATTTTATTATGATTTCCATGTTATTAGCCATGATTTACAATTGAAGCAATTACTAAATAAAACAAGTTTTTCTAATTTTTTAAAAATTTTAGTAGCGTTCAACATAAACAAGGTGTTCCATCAAAGTACCAGGATTCTCAAAGTGTTCTGTCACAGGAAAAGTTTGAGAATCCCAGATGTACATTCTGTACTTGCTGTAAAATGATTGCTTTGCTCAGCTCTCTGTGTTAATTTGTATCATGAATTTCTTTATGTATCTGCATAACAATGGCACTTTACATCCTTTTGGCCTTACTTACTATATTCATAATTTAAAATCTTAGTATTTATAATTTGGATCTCCTCTCTCCCCAAACATTTCCATCCACTAGCAAATTAACTATTCCTTGATGCCTTAGAATGTCTACCAACCAACTCTTTTTCTTAAATAAGTTGTGCCATACACGTAATTTCTCTCCAGTGCAATCCAGTACCTCTGCATTAGTCATTTGACCTACCTAACTAATTTTAAGCACTCTATATCATACATCAATATGCTGGAAAATCAGAAGAAAGAATCTAAAGAAACCAAAACAGTAAAGGCAGGTTTCCCAAATACAACCAAATATCAAACTTGTACATCAACCACATGTGTACATCAACCACATGAACTGCCTCATTGTTGTGTGATGCAACTAAACAGGGAAATGACAATAAAATGATGCAATCATGTGATAGAGGAGAAAATGACTTAAGTGTGTATAACAATAATGTAAGATAACAACAGGAGTTTAGTTGGTTGAATAGAAGACTAGTTAGTACTGAAAAATATTGAAATTGTTTGTGATGGTTCAGATTCATTAATACCATGTAAGAAAATGGCAAATGATGCATCTGTCTCAAACTCTTCTAAAAATGACATTATATACCACTCTTTCAGAGATGTTCATGTTTATGTCAGATAAACCCAGAGATAAGCATTTTCACAAATTAAGATATGAAATAATTATTTTCTTGGTTGTTCAACTTTAACTATGTTCTGTGAAGAAAATATATGATTACACTTCAATTTCAAGTGATTAAATTTATAAAAGAAACAAGCTCAACCAACAATATTTAAAAAGAGACTCAAGTCAATTCAATTTGTTAAACACCAATACATATGGCAGACATAATCTCATTTTGGTTAGCAAAATGGTGGCAGAGTTCCTAGTGGATGTATAAATTGTATATTAACGTCATGTTCTGTTGTACTTAGGTCAATGATTATCCCAAATATTGGGCTATTTACATGCTGCATTTGATTGGTTCAAATTTTTGTCCCTCACAAAGATGTCAGTTTATTATTTAAATTATATTTCAAGACAGGTTGCATTTGAAGCTCTGCAAAGTACTCTTCATAATCAGAATGCGTGTGATTTACAGACTCTTCAGAAATAAAAACAAAACTTAACTTTGTTGATGTTACCACTACAGAACTGAAACAAATATGATGAAGATAGTATTTGATTTTCTAGGGGTTTTTGAAAAATGTTATTTTGTCCTGATCATTCAACTGTCCCTCCTATGCCATCACACATCACACTTGTGCACTTGCTGTTGTTGAACTTCCCAAACATCAGCTGTAAAAAGTGAACAATTTTCAGAGGACTGTATACACTCTATACAGAAAAAAATGTTACTGTTATATGTAAATTATTGCTACTGTAGTTAGTTGTGTTGTTTTAAAAATTGACTAAAATTGAGCTTTCTTTAAATACTATATGTTGAGCTTGTTTCTTTTATAAGTTTAATCAGTTAAATTCCAAATGCGTCAAAAGTATTTCATTTGGGAACCTTGAAGTTTCAGTGGTTTGTTTTCTGTTCTCAAGAAAAAATTATGGACTTATTTGTTGCAAATACAAAAAATAACATAGCAACAAGAGCCACAATAATTTTATTTTTCCATGAGATAGCCCATGACTTGCGAATTATTTTGGAGAAATAAATTTTAAGGATTGTCCCTTTTCCTTTCATGTTATATGCAACATAATGGTGAACCAAGGTTTTAGCACATTATAAAATAAAAAATATAGATAAGTATAACAACAATATGGAAACAATAGGCTGCTACTAACGACACAGAGGAGGTGGTGAGTCCCCAGGAAACAAAAAACAGAATACTTGAAATATTTAAGCTCTGCGGCAGTGCTTTCTCAAAACAATTCTCACATAACAATTCTCACACAATGGCTACTCGCTTTTGGTATCAATGCTACTCTGTGTGGTGAGGAGTGGTCTACCCTTTCCATATTATTATCCCTTTCTGTACTTTCCACTGAATAAAAATGTAAGTATGCATTTTTTCTGTCTTGATGGTTTTATCTAAAGACATGAGACTTTTTTCTATATTATAGAGGACAGAACCTCTAAATTTCAAATTGTTAATATGATGAAAAAAATTGTTGTTTGTTTTCAGAATGTCAGCAAGTGCTTCTTTGAGCATTCTGAACTCAGTGTTAAGAATAACAAAACTTTTGACCTATGAAGTACCATAAAATTGAAACAGATATAACATTCTAAACTTGGTATGGTCAGGTAACTCCAAAGACAGAACAACACATAAGCCAAATTTCATTCATATCTGAGATGGTAGTTGAGATGGCCTGGATGATATGAATTGGAATGACACATATTGGTCTCCACTTCTTGAGAATTTTCAGTTGTTCATAAGAAGAAGCTGATAAATAGGACAGGAAAGGAAATGAAAGGAAATTTTGTTAAGCCACATTAATGCTAGTAATGCTTTTGATGCCAGTTTCAGATGTGATGTAATGTGTACCTGTTAACTGACTGCTACGTGAACTGGTTGAAGTGGTATAGAAGATGAACAAGGAATGTCTCAGTATGTTATTAAGTATGTCCAAATGAAGAGTTTGACAGCTGTACAGACCAAAGTGAATTGGGATAAGTTTCTATGAATCCCGCACTGTCATTTATTACTATTTATTTCTGTATTTATGGGTTTAAATATGATCACAGAAACTGAAGACAACTCCAGCCGGGTATTTACAGTAGACACACAGGAAACTATAGGAAAAGTTCCTGATGAACAAAGAATGTCTCAGTATGTTATTAAATGCATCCAAACGAAGAGTTTAACAGCTGTACAGATCAAATATGAATTACAGTACGTCTCCTTGAATCTCTTGAAATCATTTATTACTACTTATTTCTGTATTTATGGGCTTAAATATAATCACAGAAAATGAAGATAACTCCAACCAGGTACTTAAGGTACAGCCAAGTACTTAAGATAGTCACACAGAGAACTACAGGAAAAGTTCCTGATTGCACAACGGGAGATCACAGTTGAAATAAGGGTGAATCATTACACAACATTATTTCTGATCAGTAGTACACTCTGATTAAAATGACTATGTGATTAACAGACTGCAGTGGCATGAGACAGTATTGCCAGCACACAGCCATCAATCACAAAGTAATTTTAAATGGAGTACACTGGCGGCAAAGGGTATTTCTATGCAAAATCTGCCAATGGTTAGGAACAGTGCTAAGGATTTTATGCACAAATTTGAGACCACCAATGAGACTTGTATCCACTGTTACACTCCTCAGACCAAACAACATTAGGAACAAGGATAAAGACATCTACAGTTCTCCAAAGATGGCAAAGATTATTCTTTTTTAGTGGAAACCCCAGGTCTCTGAGATTCCCAAGTGCAGCCCTGAAAGATTTCTCAGGCAAAGACAGAAACATAACTGGATCTCACTGTATATATCATTATCAGATCATCTGCAAGAACAATGTTCACTCATTACAATAAAGCTACAGCAAAAAATTCAGCAGTTACAATGATAAAAATCTATCAGTTGCAATTGAAAATTATTCAGTTTATTCTGTACATGACAGCAAGTGGTATGTGAGCAGCATGAAAGATGTAGTTTTGTCAAGGGTGACTGAGAGACATAAATAAAAAGAAAGTGATATCTGAGATTATTGCAGCTTAGGGGTATAGCAGGACATAGCAGGACTCTCCAGGAGGGATGGAGTTTGACTGTATGCCAATCTCGTAACAACAGTGTTATGTGCCCCAAGGAAAAAGAAATTTCAAGGAAAGAGTGATATTTCAGGGGCAAATGTGGAATCAAGTTACGAGAGAGACAGAGAAAGATGCAAGTTATAAGAATGACAGAGCCTAAACTTGATTTAGTGGGATGAAATCTTCAAACAAGGAATTGATTGCCTCTATACTGAAGCACTTTTACAGGAGCTGATAAACCATACAGTTCGGTTACTTTGCTCCTGCAGGGGTAACTTCGCTGCAACTTTAAAAAAAGTGTCAATCCTAGCTAGCACCTATTCTAATAAACATTTCAGAACATTTTTCACTCTGTCCAGCACTTGACGGCTTCCATTAGCTCATATGTTTGAGTTATTCTGGATGTTCTGATAATATACACTGTCGTTTGTGAAAAATGCAACACTGAGAAGGAATTAATCGAATAGCGCCACACTTGGTGGAAGTAGTGACGGGTGTGCAAGCAATACATGATACGTTTTGCAGTGAGACGGGGTATACGAGGGCCAAGCAGAGACCTCTTGTGTCGGTCCAAGAGGGTTGCTGTTGCACCTAGTGTAGTCGATGCAGAGTTGTCACACAAGGTCTAAACAATACAGTGAGTGCCAGTATGCCTCGTCGACGTTAAAGGGAGCAGTATCGCCATGTGAGCGAGTTTGAATGGGGCAGAACGATCGGTCTCCGGGAAACAGAGTTCCGTGCATGGAAGCAGTGGATAGAGGAAGGTCGTATGCAGCAACGAGCGGGAACTGGACCACGGAACATGACCACAGCACGGGATGACTGTCATCCTGTCCACATGGCCATTACAAACCGTACAGCATCAGCCACAGTGTTGGCTCGTTGCTGGAGCACTGAACAGGTGTGAACTTGTCTGCATCGACGATTTGTCGCCGTCTGCTGCAGGTTGGACTGGTTGGACACATGACATTATGTCGGCTTCCATTGTCCAGAAACCACAAGCTGCTCTGACTGCAATGGGCATGTGAACACCGTCACTGGGGTACTGAGTGGAAACATGTAAGCTTTACGAGTGAGTCCCACTTCAACGTGTCCTACAGTGATGGCCGCATATGTGTCTGGCGGTACCGTGGCAAGTGCAACCTGGAAGGTTTCATTGGGGAACGGTATAGCAGGCATACACCAGATGTGATGGTTTGTGGCATCACTGGTTACAACAACCGATCTCGCCTCATATGTATTGCGAGAACTTTGAACAGCAACCAGTGCCTAACAGAAGTTGTGGAGCCTGAGGTACTCCCCCTGCTTCAGGCATCTCCACAGGTCACATTTCAACACGACAATGCCCAGCATATTGTGAGGAATGTACAGGCTTTCTTCAAAGAGCAACTGGTACCATTGCTTCCCTAGTCTGCACGTTCACCAGACATGTTGCGCATCGAACATGTCTTGGATATGATTGGTCGGCCCCTGGTGCATCATGGTCCTCCAGTAACTGGTGTCAGAAATTTGTGGGTTCAGATACAAACTGCATGGAGGGAAATCCCTCAGGAACATATTCGGAACCTTATCAATTTAATGCCACAATGTATAGCAGCTCTAGTTGCAGTGCATGGTGGCCACATGACATACTGAATAGTAGGGCTCAAAAAACATGTACATATTTGACAATGTAATCATTTGTTGCTTGTCATGTACCTAACCTGTGGTATTAAATTAATTGAATTCGTGCATTTCCTTCTTGGTGTTGCAATTTCCACAAACAGTAGTGTATATTTTCTGCTAACCATATCTATACTACTGTATTTCTGAGATAATTTTGCCAAAAAAAGTGGCATTCTGCTACCAGAAAACTTCTTACAGAAAATGAAAATGACATTCATTTATGTGTGGAAATTAATTATTGTCTAAATTATACCTAAAAAGTTGTAATCAACATAATATATGATCTAAAGGAACCATGAAGGTAATTTTCTACTTTGCAAAAAATTTAAAAAATTAATAAATAAATAAAATAAAAAATGGTCAAGTAGCTGCACATTTTCAGTGCTTTGTTTCAGACCTGATGAATCCTATTACTTGAAAACAAGTATTGCTAAGAGATGACTGTTGTTACTGTATGGTGAAAGTGTAAACGGAATCTAGGAAATCACCAATACGCAGATTACAGCACTAAAAATCTGAAAGAATTCTTGGAATCCATAAGAATTGGAGCCCTTTTTTTGAATGGCACAAAATGCTTCTAAACCAGTGCCAGGTACTATCAAAAAACCAAAGAAATGAAAAATAGTATTATGAAAAGGGTAGTTGCTACTCACCATATAGCGGAGATGCTGAGTTGCATGTAGGCACAACAAAAAGACTGTCTCAAAATAAGCTTTCCACCAACACACACACACACACACACACACACACACACACACAAATGCAACTCACACACACATGATCACCGTCTCTGGCAGCTGAAGCCAGACTACGAGCAGCAGCACATGATGGGAGAGGCAACAAGGTGAGGGTAAGGAGGAGACGGGGATGGGGAGGGGGAGGGATATCAGGGTAGGGGGTGGGGAACAGTAAAGTGCTGGTAGTGGGAGTGCACAGTGATGAGGTGAAGAAATGGTAGGTGCAGTAGGGAGGTTAGATGGAGGTGGGGGAGGGAGGGGGGTAGAGGAAAAGTAGAGGAGTAAAAAGACCAAATGCATTGGTGGAACAAAGGGCTGTTTAGTTCTGGAAAGTGAACAGGGAAGGGATTAGTTGAGTAAGGACAATAAATAACAAAGTTTGAGGCCAGGAGGGTTTTGGGAACATAGGATATATATATCCCAGGGAGAGTTCCTACCTGTTCAGTTCAGAAAAGCTGGAGTTGGTGGGAAGGGTCCAGGAGACACAGGATGTGAAGCAGTTATTGAAGTGAAGAGCATCATGTAGGTGGCATGCTCAGCAACTGCATGGTCCAGTTGTTTCTTGGTCACAGCTTGTCAGTTGCCATTAATGTGGACAGACAGCTTGTTGGTTGTCATGCCCACATTGAATACAGCACAATGATTCCAGCTTAGCTTGTAGATCACATGACTGGTGTCACAGGCAGTGCTGCCTTTGATGGGATAAGTGACGTTTGTGGCCAGACTAGAGTACATGGTGGTGGGAGGTTCTATGGGACATCCAGGTCTATTGCAGGGATATGGGCCTCTCGTCATTGTGCCCTGAAATGGGAAATATCCTACCAGTTATGCCCGCCCCCCCCCCCCCCCCCACACTGCAGTACTCTGCCACCCAGCAAACCTACGCAATATCTTTGTCCATCCCTACACAACCTCTGCTACCAACCCCATGCCTCACAGCTCATATCCCTGTCATAGACCTAGATGCAAGACCTGTCCCATACAAACTCCCACCTCCACTTACTCCAGTCAGGTCACAAACATCACCTGTTCCATCAAAGGCAGGGCTACCTGTAAAACCAGTCCTGTTATCTACAAGCTAAGCTGAAACCACTGCACTGCATTCTATGTGGGCATGACAACCAATAAGCTGTCTGTTCACATGAATGGCCACCGACAAACTGTGGCCAAGAAACAACTGGACCACCATGTTGCTGAGCATGCTGCCCAACACAATGTTCTTCACTTCAATGACTGATTCACAGCCTGTGTCATCTGGATACTTCACACCAACAACAGCTTTTCTGAAATGCGCAGGTAGGAACTGTCCTTGTAATATATCCTACGTTCCCATAACCCTCCTGAACTCAACTCCGTTAGTCATTGTCCTCACCCATCTAGCCCTTTCCCTGTTCCCACTCCAGCACCACACAGCCCTGTATTCCACCAATGCACCTAGTGTTTTTACTTCTCTCCCTTTCTGCTACCCTCCCCCCCCCCCCCCCCCCCCCCCGCCCCCTTCACCCTCCATCTCTGCACCTACCCTCTCACCACCTCGTCCCTGCACAATCCCCTAGCAGCACTTTACTGTTCCACACCCCCTACTCTGCTATCCCCTCCCTCCCCACCCCAACCTCCTCATTACCCCCACCCAGTTGTCTCTCCCATAATGTGCTGCTGCTTGTAGTCTGACTTTAACTGACAGAGGCTGTGGTCATGTGTGTGTGTGTGTGTGTGTGTGTGTGTGTGTGTGTGTGTGTGTGTGTGTGTGTCTGTCTAGTTCTGACAAAAGCCTTGTTGGCTGAAACTTTATTTTGTGACAGTCTTTCTGTTGTGCCTATCTGCGACACAGTAACTCCACTATATGGTGGTAGCAACTATCCTGTTCACCTATTGTTACATTCCATCCTGGTTTTTCATCTGTAATAAATGAAAAATCTGGACAACCAGCAAGCATTTTTTGTGGTTATACTGTACGAAAATATACATTAATTACCCTTGTGTTATTGAAAGTTTTAAAGAAGATAGTGCAAGTGTAAATACCGTGATGCTATCACTTGATAACTGGAAAAGGCCTCCAATTAAGCTGCTCTTTTTAACAAATGGGAGGAGGCAGCTGAACTTACAAATCCTTCTAAATTTTTCAGCAAAAGAGGCATTTTCTCAGTGTCAGAGTTGGCTGATGGTGATAAATTGATGCAAAACATTTTCCTGGTCTATTCACTACCAGTTTTACATACCAGAATATCTAATTAAACACTGGTCTTTTCTTTAATAACGAAACACCACTAAACTATGTTCATGTTTCATCCTAAATTTAAAGAAAATATTTAAATTCTATTATTTTTCGCCCTTTAATATCAAAAAGTACATAAAAGTTGGTTTATTGGTGGTCCTATAAGGTGACACAACATATATGAGATGATAACATTGTCCTAAGCCGTTATCCTGTCTTAAAATAATGTTTATATTAAGTTGACCTTCTCCAGGGTCTACTTTTCTCCAATTTACAGTACATTATAAAATTAAAACAAATCTTAGAAGCCTTTTATGTTACTAGATGGTTTTTATATTGTTTTAGAGTAGACTAACTTCATTTCCAAAAGTCATTTTATGGAACAATTGTGCATTACATGAATTTGTTTGAAAACCTGTCCGAAAGTGAAGCAAAGTAACTCCACTTTTTGTGATACCAGTGATCTACTTCCATGGTGGACTGAAAAAGTTAAATTAAGAGGGGGAGTTGGAAAATAAGTTTCTCCTGTCGACTGTGGGCGGAGTTGTGTGATATGGGCAAAAAACAACACGGCAGGTGAACCCGCACGTGCAAGACACCGATACACCATTGGGCAGAGGTCGACCGGGATCGAGCAGATTGCGCTGTCGCAGTGCCTGCACAAAGCGGAGGCCAGCCACTCAGTCTTTTCCCGGAGCTCTGGAGAGAAGGTGCGTTTTGGAGTCATGGTCAAAGGCGGAAGTGAGAGCTGTTATCCGCTGTGAATGGGCACGTGGAGTGTCACGCACAGAAATCATGACCACCTTGTTGAGATGTATGGGTCAGGTGTGATGTCGAGGCAAATGGTGCGTAGATGGTGCCAGCAGTTCAGTGATGGACGTCAGCAAGTGCAGGACATACCGAGACCTAGACTGACGCACACGGCCACTAGAGATGCACATGTCAGGAAGGTGCATGACATGATTAAAGCGAACCGGCGTATCACCACTGATGGGGTAGCGGTAGAGCTTGGGATCGGACATGAGCGAGCTCACAAGATCATCCACGACATTCTTCGATACAGGAAGGTGTCAGCACGATGGGTGCCCCGCCAACTGATCCCATCACACATGGAACGATGTGTTGCGTTCAGCCTGGAACAGCTTGTGCATTGCCATGAATCCCACAATGATGCTCTGTTTCAGATTGTGATGGGAGATGAAACGTGAGTCCACCATTACAAGCCCGAATGGAAGGGCGCACCCATGGAGTGGAAAAATTCGCCATCACCTGTCCAAAAGAAGTCTAAAAGCACTCCGCCTGCAGGTAAAGTGCTACTCATCGTTTTCTGGGACCCCACAGGAGTTTTGCTGCTGGACGTTCTGGAGGATGCAACCATCAATGCTGCATGGTACTGTGCCATTCTGTCGAAACTGAAAGAGGCGATTTGGAAAAAGTGGACTTGCCTTCTCAGATCTCGTGTTCTGCTGTTGGATGACAATGTGAGACCACACACGCCGACGGCAATGTGAGACCATGTTGCAATTCTTGTTTGAAAGCGCCTACACCATCCCCCTTACAGTCCGTATCTCGCACCAAGTGACTACCGTCTGTTTCCTGTTTTGAAGAAGACTCTCGGCGGAAGGTGCTTTGGCAGCAACGCTGATGTCAAACAAGCCGTTCAATGCTTCTTCCGTATGCAACGCCCTGATTTTTTCCTGGAAGGCTTTTCGACGTTTATAAAGCGGTATGACAAATGTCTCAATGTACTTGGAAATTATGTAGAAAAATAAAGATACGTCTTATCTTTAATGTCTCATTCTCCTTTTTTCCCTTTCACACACAACTCTGACCACAGTCGACAGGGGAAACTTATTTTCCAACTCCTCCACGTATAACCTTGCAGAGACATGTTTGGAGTTGCCAAAGATGGCTGTGTTGAAAACTAATTTCACTATTCTTCAATCAACTAGCCAGTTTCCTATCATATCTGTAGGCGGTGCATTTTTGATTCTTTGAAATACACTCCTGGAAATTGAAATAAGAACACCGTGAATTCATTGTCCCAGGAAGGGGAAACTTTATTGACACATTCCTGGGGTCAGATACATCACATGATCACACTGACAGAACCACAGGCACATAGACACAGGCAACAGAGCATGCACAATGTCGGCACTAGTACAGTGTATATCCACCTTTCGCAGCAATGCAGTCTGCTATTCTCCCATGGAGACGATCGTAGAGATGCTGGATGTAGTCCTGTGGAACGGCTTGCCATGCCATTTCCACCTGGCGCCTCAGTTGGACCAGCGTTCGTGCTGGACGTGCAGACCGCGTGAGGCGACGCTTCATCCAGTCCCAAACATGCTCAATGGGGGACAGATCCGGAGATCTTGCTGGCCAGGGTAGTTGACGTACACCTTCTAGAGCACGTTGGGTGGCACGGGATACATGCGGACGTGCATTGTCCTGTTGGAACAGCAAGTTCCCTTGCCGGTCTAGGAATGGTAGAACGATGGGTTCGATGACGGTTTGGATGTACCGTGCACTATTCAGTGTCCCCTCGACGATCACCAGTGGTGTATGGCCAGTGTGGGAGATCGCTCCCCACACCATGATGCCGGGTGTTGGCCCTGTGTGCCTCGGTCGTATGCAGTCCTGATTGTGGTGCTCACCTGCACGGCGCCAAACACGCATACGACCATCATTGGCACCAAGGCAGAAGCGACTCTCATCGCTGAAGACGACACGTCTCCATTCGTCCCTCCATTCACGCCTGTCGCGACACCACTGGAGGCGGGCTGCACGATGTTGGGGCGTGAGCGGAAGACGGCCTAACGGTGTGCGGGACTGTAGCCCAGCTTCATGGAGACGGTTGCGAATGGTACTCGCCGATACCCCAGGAGCAACAGTGTCCCTAATTTGCTGGGAAGTGGCGGTGCGGTCCCCTACGGCACTGCGTAGGATCCTACGGTCTTGGCGTGCATCTGTGCGTCGCTGCGGTCCGGTCCCAGGTCGACGGGCACGTGCACCTTCCGCCGACCACTGGCGACAACATCGATGTACTGTGGAGACCTCACGCCCCACGTGTTGAGCAATTCGGCGGTACGTCCACCTGGCCTCCCGCATGCCCACTATACGCCCTCGCTCAAAGTCCGTCAACTGCACATACGGTTCACGTCCACGCTGTCGCGGCATGCTACCAGTGTTAAAGACTGCGATGGAGCTCCGTATGCCACGGCAAACTGGCTGACACTGACGGCGGCGGTGCACAAATGCTGCGCAGCTAGCGCCATTCGACGGCCAACACCGCGGTTCCTGGTGTGTCCGCTGTGCCGTGCGTGTGATCATTGCTTGTACAGCCCTCTCGCAGTGTCCGGAGCAAGTATGGTGGGTCTGACACACCGGTGTCAATGTGTTCTTTTTTCCATTTCCAGGAGTGTATTTCCAATAGAGGTAGATTATCAGATATTGACATCAGTGACAATAAGAACTAACGTAGTTAACAGTTGGCGAACCCAATGAACGTAAAAGCAAACAACTCTTTGGTTTCAGAGTGATCTGTAGCTTAGCCCAAGGTCTCAATTCAGTTTAGAGTTCGTTAAGCCAACGAATGTGAAAGCAAAAAACCTGGCTGTGGTGACAGACTAATCAGTAGCATAGTCTGAGATCTAGAATGTGGCCTGTGTTGTAATTAACTGACAGCAACAGATCGAGCAGCTGCCATCTTGATTTCAGTGCATGTTGCATTTGGTGCATTTCCAATTTATACGTGGGTATTACAAAAATATGCAGCTTCAGTAACAGGCCATATCAAAGATCTTTCCAAAACGCATCATTTTTAGTACAGTTTGTAGTGCTATAGTGGCAGAAAGTGCGACTTTTCTATTGCTCTCCTGTGTGTTTCTTTAAAATTCTATTGGTTATACTGTAATACTGAATGGAGTCACAAATTCTCTCAAACTTGAGACTAGGTGTTAAGTAATAGCAGTGCAACGTGTTATGTAAATGTTGTAGGATAGGTGTGGTAGAATGTAAATACTTTTGGATTAAAGAAGCACTGAGTCGTTGATGGGAAAACACAATGAGAAAGAAAACTTGCCAACTTTTGGAATTATCCTATTTCGAGCTATATTAAAATACATACACACACACACTAGTGCGCGCATGCATACACACGCCTATGCCTCTACATGGACACACAGTTAACATATGTCGCTGGTAGCTGTAGTACGTTGGCCAATTTCAGAAGGATGTAGCGGCGAACGGAGGAAGCAGGCCCGGCTAACTGAAAACAAATGGCAAACGGTTGGAGCATTACGTCTTCTACCAGCTTCTACCGACTCAGGCCTAGGGAGCAATTTTGGCAACTTAGAAGTTAACAGACTGTATGCCTGCTTTCAATAAACAGTGAAGATTGCCTAGTTATTAGCACTATATGATGTATTCATTTAATCGAGTAGGCCTAATACAAGTAATTGTTTTGGCCGAAAAGTAGAGAGTTGAAAATAGACACACATCTGATTCATACGTGCTTATAAAAGTGCTGTGCAATTCTCGTGTCTTAGAATTAGCCGCACCGCATTGCAAACACGTCTTCCTAAGCCGCGTGCGTGTGGAGCCATTAGCATACAGCCACAGTCTAACATATGTTTGTTAGACAGTGATACAGCCGTCTCGTTCGCAGCTGCTTGAAGTAGCGCAGTGGTGGGGTAGCTGGAGCGCTCAGCAGACTCAACTGCGCTCGTCTGGGCGTAAAAAGAGCGAGTTTTGTCGTCGTGACAAAAAAGTTTCCGTCACTGTTCACGTCACATCAAAGTAAGGTGCGCTCACGAAGGATGAGAGCGACTATACTTTTTCTCAAATCCAACCGTCATTCGTCGATATGGATTTTTTGAGGAGACGGTCACTATTTGCGAATTTATGAGATTTAAAAGAAAACTGCATAAAAAAGAACTGATGGGGAAAGGGGGAGGGCACCCCCTATACAGTCGCAGGCATTAGTGGAAAGTTATATAGGCCCTACAGTGTTTCATAAACTTCAACAACATCCAAGGAATTTTTTTCAGTATTTTAGAATGACTGCTGAAGGTTTGATGAATTACTTCGCATTTTACCTACATTAATATGCAAAAATCTTCATAAGTAGTAGTGTAAATCACGCACCGAGGGTTTCGTACATACTAATTATGCATAAAGATAGTATCGACAATACTGAATTTTGCCTGTTATCGATATCGATAGTGGCAAGATACCTGTTATGAGAATTCCAGGGCTCTCTAGAAAGAAAAAAACTATATTTTTTGTGTGATATAATTAAATATTGATAATTCTCACGTTTTTTCCTTTACTTGTACTGTGAAACCTTGCTTCTTGGCAAATTTCATGATTCTATATTTAGGTCAACGCTATAGTTTTTAATGAGTGAGTTTACGAGTATCAAAATATCTGACATCAATGGCTGTATATTTTGACTGCACTGATTTAGAAGCTTTGTTTTACATCGTCAGGGGACCATAGACGTAGGGGATATACATTTCAACTCGATACGTCCACCCGTTCCTTAGAAACACGGCTCATAGCGTACGGACAGACAGACTGACGGGCAACGAACTGATCCTATATCGGTTCCGTTTTTACCCACTGGTTTACAGAACTCAAAAAATACGAATATGAGATTGTCTGTCCCAACTGAACACATGTTGTTCCAAGAAAATATTATTCGATGGATTTCTTTCCATTCTTTAACTTTCGTGTTTATCTTCGAATAATAATGCAAATTTTTATTGAAAAGTGTTTGTGTTTCTTCCACTTCTTCTACATGAACATCATTATCAATATCGTCTTCGTTAACAGTCATGTGCAAAGGCGTTGGTGCCATGTTTGCGTGCGACATACTGGAAGCAAATGGAATGAGGAGAATGCACAGAAAAGGACAATTTTGTCACCAGTGCGCGCGTGGCTACCAAAACTCAGCAGCGCAGAGACGATTTCGTCACCAGCTTCTTCAGGGGTCGTCAGACTGTCAGGTCATAACATGAGCGTCCGTAACGTGAAGTGGTTAGTGTGAAAGTGGTCTGATCTTAAAACTTATTTTATATCCAAACGGTATATTTCCGGGCGTGTGTTTCTCATCAAAACTTCATCTACTAAGTCCCGCGAGAAGCCTGTAATACGGATTTTGAATCACCTTGTACACCGACAGACAATAAGTGACGAATCAGTCACGATGATAAAAATCATCACTGCACACTTGCCCTATTTCTAATAAACAGTGAAGATATCAAGATTCTGTCATACGTTGAAGAGTATCTAAAGGCTATAGTATAACTATCAACCTAGTCACGTTTTGAAAACTGAAAATACTTCGCCTTGCACTATTAATACAGTGGAGTATGTCAATATAAAATAGCACAACAAAGATAAAGATGTGAATAATACTGTGTACCAATTGGAAACACATTAAGAATCAACCCATAAAAAATTAATTTCTTGACAAACACTTTAAAACGAAAGGGCGTAGTAAGAAGGCCATATGTATGTGACGCCTAGAGCCTGCATATAATTTGCAATGGCTCACACTCTACGCAACAGAACGAGGATTCTTTCATTACCTAGTTTTTAAGAAACATCGCACGTGGACATAGTAAATGTGGTCTTGACTGGGAAGAACAAAATAATAATAATAATTATCCATAACATTTACAGTTGTTTTGAAACTGATATGCTCCATAAAAACTGGGATGTCGACATAGTCAGCCATATTTGAGCAAAACAGAGCACATTCAATAGTTGTACACAAATATTCAAAGAAGTTCAAGCACTGTTGATTTTGATTTGGCAAGTAAATCAATAAACGTGACTTTCATTTAAAACCACAACAGATAATTGTTGAATCGCAGCAAGATAATTAAGGTTATTTCATTAGTTTTATGCTCCAAGATACTGAAGCCAATTAACACATTCAAATTATTCTGATGTACGCTGGCTCAAACATCAGTCGGTGTGCTATTCGACCTCCAGCCCTTAAATCTTGGTAGTGGCGACATAAACGTCTGTAGCGTAGCCCTAAGTCTAGGTTAGGTTTAAAGATGACTGTTTTTGAGTTGTCGAAGCCAAAACGAATGTGAATCCCAAATAACGGTTGTATTATCACTAAACAGACTGACCTGTAGCATAGTGTAATCTTAACGTTCGCGTCATTTTTAAACGCATTTTGCATAATCAACACACTTTTCATTGTAAAACTAAAAATGCAACGTAAATTCAGACAAGTATTTTGATGTATATTACGCAAATATATCATACATTAAGTGCGAAAAATGAAAGGGGGTTATATTGCATAAATTTCACCCAAAACTTCTTTACTAGTCATTATTCGTGCTCTGTCAGTAATTTCCATCACAGTCTATGACACATTTTTTAAGTTGAAAAAGTTGCTTAATAACCGCAGACAAAAACTGCAATTCGCTGTCTTCATTGATAAATACCTGAATCATTTTTCTTCGTATTCCAATTAAAACTCCTCCACGTCATCATAGTTCTTCATCGCTCAGTAGTACCGGTACTACAATGTTTAACTATTTTCTTTAGATCGCCAGTAATGCACACCGCTTTCGATATCTCCATACTTTCCTGCTACTCCTCAACAATAGCATACTTACAGTCTCAATAATTACTTTGGGTTCCGCATCTACAGACCATACAAACTTCATTTACATTTAAATTATAATTTTACATTTCATAAATTGAATTTTGGTTCAGTTCTTAAGACTAGAACACAAAACGTAAATACAAAACATATCGTTTTAATAATAATTACCAGTAAATACTCATTTGGGTCGTCACTATCGATATTAAATCTAATCTATCGATGATTTAAAATGAATTCCTTTCTGCTCAATTTTTCATGTCTACATGACTTGTAAGAAAGAAAACAAACAAAATCACAGTATGTAATGACCTGACACACACGGCAGCTTCTACGTACGCGACGATAGAGTATTAGCTGTACGTTGATGTAGCACTGCTCAGTGACGACTATCATATTGTAAATCTTTTATAAATTTGGTGGGGGGGGGGAAGGAATTTATATTTTACTGACGCCACTTGCACTTGGCTATATGTCAACGTACCTCCGCTACGACATGTAATCCACTTGCCACCACTTTCCTTCTGAAAAAGACATTTTTATAAACTTTGAAACCATGACCAGGGAGTTTAAATAAACCCCCCATTTTGCAACGTATTGGCTGTTTATTTTTTTCATGAAGCTTTTATCCTACAGTTGGTGCTCCAGCGTTCAGCCATGTACAAAATTTTAAAATACAACTGCCAAAGTACCTAATTTCTTAGGAGTAGTCGTCAACAACGTTATTATTGAATAGACAGGACAAAATTCATTGAGTATGTGATTAAAATACAACATCAAGCCAAACCCAAATTCGCAGTTGTGAATACGAACAATAAGGGAATGATTACGATGAAAATTTGTGCCAAACCGGGACTGGATTCGCTATTTCCCGCTTTACGCGAGTTCTCCCGTTAACTGCTCTTGTCCGTGCACGACTTACGGCCGAACCCAAAAATTCATTTGACGTTGTTCCTACGTCAAAATCTGTACTCGTGCACACTTTATGTAATTCCCGTACGGGACATTTTAACTGAAAGTTGCTGCCTGGTATCGGCGGATAAATTCGATACTGCAGTGCCTGTGTTGTTATGAAGAACTGTCATGTTTCTTCGGAGATGAAGACACTTGTACAGGATATTATAGCTGCATCAAAGTAGTCTTCGGACTGAAGATCATAACAACAATAACAACAGATTCAACCAGTGTTCAATAAATTAAAGAAAAAAAAACTATTTAGCACGATAACATTACAAAAAGACTATTTTAATAAATCATAGTACCCTAAATTGTCATGAATTAGCAAGATACGGTCAAAGATCAGTCCGCAGTCATATTGCAGTGTTTCAGGACTACAATTTAAGTCAGCAAACATAGCAGCAAGGGTGGATACAAGACAAAATACAGTTAACAAATCGTTTAGTGCCACAATGGTGCCAATACAGGTGACAGAAGCAGAGAAATCAGACACAAGTGTGCAATTCAGCAGTTTTTCACCTTTAGATCTGCAGAGCACAGAATCGAGGTAGCGACGAAATTTTGAGGGAGAAGTTGTCTTGGGATTTATTTTCTGATGGTCAGTCTATCTGCTAGTGGCTCTTGCACAGAAGATGGGAAAAATGTTACCTCCAGCCAGTTTAGAAACGAAAACATACACTCTTCCGCCTGAATAGCGAAAGTTTTATCGCTAAGCTTCATACATCTACATCAAACAGTGCTTCATTTTTGTCCCAACCATGGCCAAGGCACAGGATTCAAGTCGTAAATGGCGAAGTAAACAGCGGTTTCTGTTGGAAATAGCTGCCTGGGCTCAAAACCATAAATTTTCAGGGTGGCGAGTACCAACCTGGAGTAAGTGAAACTGAGGTAGTAAGTTACTAAGACAGAAGGAAATCGGCGACGTCAGTCGATAGTACTGAACAGGAACGGCGGCAAGAGGGGGGTGGGGGGCTATGGGGGCTATAGCCACCCACCGAATGGAGTATCATATTACACTGGATAAAATGACTTCAGAAATCAGCGAATATAATACTCCAACGGATTCAATCTTTTTTTATAATTATGTAGCAATATAGATTGCAATCTATTTCAAGCACATTTTAACAAAGGAATAAGAGCGACAAATGGCTTACTATCTAAACCAATAAATATCATTTAACTTAGGGGCGTCTTATTATTTATTAATACACATTTTTTACCCTGAACTCCAAAACAGTTACCAAAAACCACTTTAAGCAACACCAAATTTTACCGATTTGTCTGTGGAGGACCCCAACTCTCCTTTTGTTAAGCGATATTCCATTCCCCCAAACCTCCTCCCCCCATGAGCCCCCCCCCCCCCTTGACCGACTTCTAGAATCGCCCCTGGTACTGAACTATAGGAGTAAATTACTCCAGTAGCAAATTTTTCATTTAGTTCCGAAGTAAATCTATTTAGTCCATTACTCGTGGAGATCACCACTGAAGAGTACGCTAGTACGTTAGTAAGTTATGAGGGAAATAAGGCCAAAATTTACTCCTAGGCAGTAGTAGGAGTAAAGTAAGAGAGTAAAGTGCGATCTTTGAGTTCTGTGTTCTAAGTATCAAATTCCATGGATGACCAGTACTACAAAGAAAATATGAAGATGGAGGAAGAGTGAACGTACCAAGAATGAGGGGTTGTAACAGAGAGAAGAGGCCCATTTGTGATGTATAGCGACAGTGATTTCAGAGAGCGGTTTGGGTTTCGTAAGGAGTCTTTTGAGTTGCTGCTTGGTATGCTGGAGCTGTTACTGCAGCATAATTCAGACAGGAACCGTGCTTTTTCTCCTACGCTGCAACTTCTTTGTGGACTGTGAATCTTTCGCACAGGTACTTATCAAATCGTAGCAGGGATCTCATTAATATTCGTCGTACTATTGCTGGAAGAGCTTTTAACAGAGTGATAAACAGTTTAATTGCCTTAAAGGCAATGTAAGTGTCCATGCCACACAGCCAAGAAAATATATCAAAAAACAAAATGGAATTCTGTCGAGCTGGTGGCCATAGATTGTGTACATATACCTATACTTTGTGCTTCTGGAGCACAAGCAGAACTATATAGAAATCGCAAGAATTTGTTTTCTATCAATACAAAAATCATCTATGATGCCAGTATGAAGATTTTGAACGTGGTAAACCGTTGGATGGGTTCCAAGCATGATGCACGCATTTGGGACAATAGTAGAGTTGCTGCAGGATTTGAAAGTGAAGAATATGGTGGGTTGCTTGTTGGAAATAGTGGATACGCTGTCTATAAACATCTTATGACGCCTGTGTTCCCACCCCACACAGGAGCCGAACGGCGCTACAGTAGAGCCCATATTGCTACCAGATGTGTAGTAAAGCGAGCGTTCGGCATTTGGAAGAAACGTTTCCAAATTCTGGCTAAAACAATGCGATTTAAACCAAACTAGTGTGGAAATTTTATTCTGGCTGCTTCAGTTCTACAGAACTTTAGAATAGAAGTTGGAGATGTGTTTCACCCTGATGCTCTGGAGGTGAATAACATCGATCAATATGCATTTCAGCCAGGAGCAGATGATGCAGGCCAAGCTGTCAGAAAGTCTATTATTATGCTTAATTTCTTTAATTAAAATTGTACCTTGTTTGCTAGTAAAATTAGAAGTTAGTGGAAAGACTTTTCCTTCTTAAATGAATAAATAAGCCACCAAATTGTCACTACTGCAGCGAAAAGTGACTCAATTTATTTATGTGTAATTTGACAGTAATTTTTTTTCTAGGGGATTAACTTTCTCATTTTATTTCTTAACTGAGTGCACAAAGTCATACAATATTTCGATTATTTCTAAAAAGGACTTATTTTATAATATTGCAAATACTGTGGTATTAGCAAAAATTACTACCTGTGCTGAAATGATAAACACAAATATTATGCTGTAGAAGAAACAAGAACATATAAACCATTTGGAAAAATATCAAGGAAATGAAAGATGTTTTACACATATGCACATTTTCTTATTCATTCGCAAAAAACCCAAATTTCTCGAGCACACTGGCTGAAGAACTGGAACCTGAAATTTGCACCATCACGTTCTTTAACTTATTCATAATTTCCATTTTAAGGTTATGCTCTTCTTCCATGATTTCTCTTTGTCGTTCTATTAATAACGTTTCTGCATTTCATTCCTCTCATATTAAACGCATTTTTAAAGAATGAAGCTCATTTTCTGTTTTCAACAACTCTTGGTTTTTCATTACAACCGCATCTTCTCTCCCTCCTTTGCTGCACGCATCTTGTGATAAGTTCCCACCAGTGAATGCAGGCCGAGGTTCATGGAAATGGGATAAAGTTCCACCTTCAGAAGTTTCATTGCTACCTTCAGAACAGTTATCATCATCGAAGTTGCTTGAAAGTATCAAATTATCTTCAGATGTGTCGTTGTCGCTAACTCCAGCTATCCCCTCGAAAACTTGTGGGATCATATCAACAACCATTTCACTTACATCGTCGATCTTCGTTTCACCTACTCCACCGCCCATTTGAAATCGTTCTCAGTTACATTTAGCTCTCATTTTCTTTGCTTTCGCTTTCATGTCTTTCCAAGTTACTTTAAACTGCTGTTGTGATCTTTATAACTCCGCCATAGCTGGTCCCAAGCCCGGTTGAGAAAGGAGGAGTGAGAGGAGTAACACCTCATTAAAAAACCTTGGTTCACCTGGCCCGGGTGATAGTACCTCGCGAGGGCCCCTTCCCAGGGATATGGTGAAGACCTCAACGGCAGCGAAGGCGGAGAAGATGGACTTCGGTACGGTGGAGCTGGCGGAAGAGGCATCTTTTCTCTTTGGATACAAAAAGAGTACAAGTAGCGACTGAACCCCACGGGCGCGGCTACAGACAGCGTCTGACTCATGGTGAGCAGCTGGCTTTAGACTGGGCATCCTACTGCCTATGTGGAAAGTAACGGGAAACTACCACATTACATTTCCAAGCAGTACATGGTATATCTCTCCATGTGAAAGATTCCGGAGTTAAAACTTCCCCCAATTCGGATCCCTGGGAGGGGAACACATTGACAGTAGACGTATTTGAAAGGAAGAAAGGGACAGTGTAGGGAGAAGATAAGGACTGAAACATGGAATGTGAGGACACTACAGCAAGCAAGAAACCTAGAGAATGCAAAACCAGAGATGGAAAGGAACAGATTAGATGCCCTCAGTTTGTGTGAAATGAGATGAGGAGAGAATGGGGAGATAGAAAGTGGAGATTATAAGCTCTTTTACTCAGGGGAAATCAAGAGTGGTGAAAACGGAGTAGGAATATTGATAGGGCGAAAGTTGAAAAATAAGGTAATGAAGGTACAGTATATTGGTGGATGACTGATGATGATACAACTGAGGGGTAGTTCAAAAAATTTGGTATTAATACAGGTATATATGCCAACCAGCCAGCATAGAGATGAGGAAGTGGAAGAATATTATGAGAACATACAAGAACGCATCGAGAAAGAAAATAGAAATGCCTGCATTATCATCATGCGGGACTGGAAAGCAGTGGTGGGTGAAGGTAGAGATGAATATGCAGTAGAAAAATTTGGATTAGGAATAAGAAATTAGAGAGGTGAACGACTAATTAGTTTCTGTAAAGAAAATGCATTAGCGGTGGGTAACACATTATTTGAACACCACGAAAGGAGACATTTCACATGGATATCAAATTTGAATGGGAAAATATATCAGCTGGACTACATCCTGATACAAAAAAGGTTTAAGAACTGTTTGAAGAATTCTAAAGCTTATCCAGGAGTGGATATAAATTCAGACCACAACCTAGTAATGGGAGAAATACAAGAGAAGTTGAGAAAAGTCTGGAGAGGTAAAGCAAAGGAAAAATTAAACAAAGAACGACTCAAAGAGGCAGGAAAAGCATCAGATTTGGAGAACAGATTTATGGAAAAATGCAAAGAGGTAGTGTTGATGAAAATGTTAATGACAAATGGATAAAAATGAGGGAAGGACTCATGGACTCTGCCAAAGAAGTACTAGGAATTAGAGTATCCCAAAGCACCAGGAAAGAATAGATAACAGAAAACATGTTGAAAAAGATGGAAGAGCGCAGAAAGTGGAAAAGTGTAGAAACTGAAGAAGGCAAAAAGAGGTATAGGAAACTGAATAATGAATTAAGAAGAGAAACTGAAGAAGCAAGAGAGAAATGGATGAAACAGAAATGGATGAAATAGAGAAAGACACAAAGTATGAAATGATGTATAGACTGGCTAGTGCGATAGTTTTTGAACGTAAAAGAAAGAGGAATAACATGGAAATAGTAAGAGCGGATGGTACTCAAGCAGAAGAACCACAGGAGGTTTTGAACAGATGGCAAGAATATATTGAATGTTTGTATAAGGGGGATGAATTGCAAAGCGAAATTAAGGTTGAAGAGGAGCAATATGTGCCAGAAGATGGAAAGGGATTTAGCATCTTGGAAGCAGAAGCAGAAAAGGCGCTGAAGGTGATGAAGAATAGGAAGGCATGTGGAATTGATGATTTGCCAGCAGAACTGTTGAAGAGTCTGGGAAAAAAGGCAATAAAAGAAATAGTCTACCTCTGTAACGAGATATATGACAAAGGGGAATGGCCAGAGGACTTCCTTGCAACAGTTATGGTACCAATAGAGAAAAAGAGAAACACAAAAATGTGAAGAGCACTGGACCATCAGTTTAATTTCTCATGCAGCTGAAGTCTTGCTGAGAGTGTTGAATAGGAGGCTGTATGGCAAGCTGGAGAGAGGGATTGCAGAGGAGCAGTTCGGATGTAGAAGAGGAAAAGGAACAAGAGAGTCTATTGGCCTGTTAAGAACTATAGGGGAAAGATACATGGAAAAAGGTAGAGAAATCTTTGCTGTTTTTCTAGATTTAGAAAAGACTTTTCACAGAGTTCAGTGGAACAAGCTGATGGATATTTTGAAGAGGAAAGGAGTAGATTGGAAAGAGAGACGACTGATACAGAATCTATATTTACACCAGAAAGTAAGAATAAGGATTTGAAATGAAATGTCAGAAGGAAGCACCATTGGATGAGGTGTTAGACAAGGTTCTTGCCTTTCCCTGCTGTTGTTTAACGTATGCCCTGAAGAGATTATTGCGAAAAGCTTAGATGGGAAAAGAGGAATATGTATTGGTGGAAAGAGAATAGAATGTATAAGATTTGCTGATGACATGGTATTAGTGGCAGAAAGTGAGCGGACAGTGAGTAACATGCTGAAAGATATGAATGAAGCTTGTGTGGAATACGGGATGCAAATAAACACAGCAAAAACAAAGAGCATGGTCATCAGTACAAGACGCAGACTATCCAATATTAAAATAGGACAATCTACAATCCAAGTAAGTGCATTTAAATATCTTGGAAGCACAATAACCTCTGGACTTGAGATGTCACCAGGAGGTGAAAGCTTAAACTGCAATAGCGAAGGAGGCATTCAACAGAAAGAGGAGACAATTATGTGACAAATTAGATAAATGACTAAGGAAAAGGCTTGGCAAATGTTTTGCATGGAGTATGGCACTATATGGGGCAGAAACATGGACGCTAAGACGAGAAGACGAAAAAAGGTTAGAAGTATTTGAGATGTGAATGTGGAGGAGAATGGAGAGAATAAGCTGGATGGAAAGAGTGAGTAATGAAAGAGTATTGGACAGGGTTGGTGAGAGAAGATGTCTGCTGAAGGTTGTAAGAGATAGGAAAAAGAACTCATTTGGACATTCACTGAGAAGGGAGTGCTCGCTAGCAGATGCTTTGGAGGGATTGGTTTGTGGGAGAAGACAGAGGAAGAAGGAGGTATAAGATGATAGACGACATAAAGGAAACAGGAAATTATGCAGACCTGGAGAGGAAGGCAGAAGACCGGACAGCCCGGAGAACTACCATGTGGAAACCTGCCTTTTGGCAGAACACTGATGATATGATCTTTGTATAAGAGCTTCTGCGTTGTATTCAACGTGTATTTTTCCCAAGCATCCTTTTACCTTTTTAGCATATTGACATTGTGCTTTTTAGATTCAATATCAGTTATGTACTTTTTTATTATTTCAGCAAACCGCTCTTTTTCACCTTCTAGTATGTTTTTTGAACATTTCTTTGGCTACCTGTATGTTGCTGCTGGCTCATATCGCAAACTGGCGCTTAAATTAATACGTGTCACCAACCAGTAGGTGTAGATGGCGGGGTTAACAGTAGATTCATTAATTAATAGCGCTTTTCTTTTTCATAATACAAAGATCTTATCATTAATTAGTACAATAGCATTTAGATCTTCCACTTTTAATAATTCAATTTAATAATCCTTTCGAGCTTCTAAAATTATAGTGACGAACATAAATTACGCAAAAGGTGATGCAGCACTTAATATTTTCCGAGAAGGAACGTAATGCACGTGCCATCAGTGTGCAGAAATGGCTTACTTCTTTAGTAAAAAGGTGTTACTACTTTAGTCACAACCAAAGAAGTAAATAGAAATTGAGCTCTCCAACAGTTACTAAAAGAGTACATTACTAGAGAAATGATTTCCTAAAGTAGTCCAGACTAAAGAATTAAGAGTTACAACAAGAGTAATTTATACTACAATCATGCTCATAAATTAAGGATAGTTGCAGAATGTGGTACCACACTACGAGGCACTACACAAAACTGGCGCTAATAGAATAGGCACATAGGGAACACACACGACACAGATCCATGGTATTGGTGATAAGTTGAGAAAACCGTCCCAAAACACATATGCAACAAAACGCCACTGTTTCCTGTGCATTTACTCCGACATCAATATGGGATATGATCACCATGCACACGTACACAGGCCGCACAATGGGTTGGCATACTCTGGATTAGGTGGTCGAGCAGCCGCTGAGGTATAGCCTCCCATTCTTGCAGCAGTGCCTGTCGGAGCTCCTGAAGTGTCCTAGAGGTGTGCAGACGTGCAGCGATATGTCGACCGAGAGCATCCCAGACGCGCTCCATGGGGTTTAGGTCTGGAGAACAGGCAGGCCACTCCATTGCCTGATATCTTCTGTTTCAAGGTACTCCCCCACAATCGCAGATCGGTGGGGCTGTGCGTTATCATCCATCAGGTGGAAGGTGGAACCCAATGTACCCCTGAAAAGGCAGACATACTGGTGCAAAATGACGTCCTAATACACCTGACCTGTTACAGTTCCTCTGTCAAAGACATGCAGGGGTGTACGTGCACCAGTCATAATCCCACTCCTCACCATCAAACCACGACCTCTATACACGTCCCTTTCAAGGACATTAAGGGGTTGGTATCTGGTTCCTGGTTCACGCCAGATGAAAACCCGACGAGAATCACTGTTCAGACTACACCTGGACTCGTCCGTGAACATAACCTGGGATCACTGTTCCAATGACCACGTACTGTGTTCTTGACACCAGGCTGTATGGGCCCTCTTGAGATCAGGAGTCAGTGGAATGCACCTTGCAGGTCTCCGGGCGAATAAACCATGTCTGTTGAGTCGTCTATAGACGGTGTGTCTGGAGACAACTGTTCCAGTGGCTGCAGTAAAGTCCCGGCAAGGCTACCTGCAGTACTCCGTGGCCGTCTGTGGGCACTGATGGTGAGATACCGGTCTTCTTGTGGTGTTGTATATTGTGGACGTCCCGTACTGTAGCGCCTGGACGCGTTCCTGTTGTCTGCTGGAATCGTTGCCATAATCGTGAGATCACACTTTGTGGCAGACGGAGGACCTGTGATATACCCTGCTGTTTTGACCAGCTTCCAGTCGTCCAAGTATTCTAACCCCCATAACGTCAACAATATGTGTTCTTTGAGCAATTTTCAACATACAGTCACCATTTTCACGTCTGTAAGCGTCTGCACACTTACTCGCTGCACCGTACTCTGATATGCAGCCGCGCGGGATTAGCCGAGCAGCCTATGGCGCTGCAGTCATGGACTGTGCGGCTGGTCCCGGCGGAGGTTCGAGTCCTCCCTCGGTCATGAGTGTGTGTGTTTGTGCTTAGGATAATTTAGGTTAAGTAGTGTGTAAGCTTAGGGACTGATAACCTTAGCAATTAAGTCCCATAAGATTTCACACACATTTGAACATTTCTGATATGAACCAACACACCTCTGCGTATGTGGACTGTTGCCAGCGCCACCGTGCGACGACTGTAGGTCAAATGCACCGCATGGTCGTACCCCGAGGTGATTTAAGCCCGCAAACTGCCCACCAGAGCGTTGTTTCACCATGTATCAGCATTATCCGTAATTTATGAGCATGAGTGTAGTTTGATGCTTGCATACTCAACCTCTGTCAACCCTCGAGTGAAAAGAATTCAGGGTATTTAATCTAAATGACAAAGTAGTGAACGAATTTACCAGGGTAATTCTGAAGCAAACCAGTAAGTAAACAGACTGTCACTCAGTTGCCAAACGTATTCCACAGTGTCGTCAGTTCTCTGTTAGGCTAGCAAAAGGCAGAATATCGCTGCTCAAGTGGGGTGAATCTGAGCTGGCTGGCACAGGGAAAGCTCGCCTCTCAAAGACGCGGTGTTCATACAGTCAAATATTTAACACATTAGCTCATTTGTAACTAATCAAACACTTGAAGCTGTATTAACAGGGGAAGCTTGAAAACAAAGTTTAATCAAAATTCAGTCAAAGTTCCTGAAAACAAGAAACAGTTTATATCTACTGCGAGCTCTGCATGTTATCAGTGAGATGAGAACTTTGTTGTATTATTGCATGAACAATTGTTGTAGAGGACTTGGTCACATTATACAGGGCGTATCAAAAAAATGATCCTATTTGGCACGTCTGTATTTGTGAAACTATTAAAATAACACAATAATTTATCTTTTTGATGAACGGAAAACTCAAAAAGTTTTTTTCGTACCTTTTCATAGGTATTCAATATGCCCATTTGAGATGCACGGCATATGTCAGTGCGGTATTCAAATTGTTCCCACACTGCAGGGAGTATATCTTGAGTTACAGCTTCCATAGCTGCTTTTATGCGATATCTCAGTCATTCATTGTTGTTAGTAACAGAGACACATAAACAGAGTCTTTCATAAACCACACACGGTCAGGACCCGTGATCTTGGAGACGAGAGTAATGTAAGGCTGAATCATTTGGTCCAGTGCGACCACGCCATCGTTCAGTAATCCTTTGATTTAAAAATTCCCGCACTTCCAGATGCCAGTGTGGCGATGCCCCATCCTGTTCGTAAATGAAGTCGTTGAAATCTGCTTCCAACTGTGGGAAAAGAAAGTTCTCAAGCATACCGAGATATGTGTTTCCTGTAACAGTATTCTTGGCAAAGAAAAATGGACCATTCACCTTTTCCAGTGAAATTTCACAAAAGCACATTAAATTTTGGAGAGTCCCGCTCATGTTGCACAACTCCTTGTGGTTGTTCTGTATCCCATCCCATATCCTCACATTATGACGGTTCACCTTTCCATTTAAATGGAATGTTGCCTCGTCACTAAACACTAAGCGTGGAAGACTATTGTCGCCCTCCATCTTTCAAAGAAAGAAATTATAGAACTCCATACGTTGCTGTTTGTCACCTTCATGAAGAGCTTGTAGTAGCTGAATTTGATATGATTTCATGTGTAAACGTCGAAGCAACACCAACAAACGAACATCGGAAGCATGTTGAGCTGTCGAGCTGCACGGCGAATGGATTTCTGCGCTCTCCTTGTGAAACTATGGCGGATGCGTTCGACGTCTGTGTCAGACACCCGAGGATGGCCTTTACACAAACAATCTGTTTCTCTGAATTGTGCATGTCATCGTCTAATGCTTTGTGCTTAGGAAGATCCACACCATACCTACTACGAAAGTCACGCTGAACAGTTATTACTTACCTGCACTGCGCCAAATGTAGAACACGAAACGCTTTCTGTTGTGCCGACACCATTTTTACTAGAAGTGAAGTGGGCGCACACTGATGCTACCTTACGGGAACCACGCAAAACTCGAGAATTTGCTCTTTCCAACAGTACGTTGTTCATGCCCGTATCTCAAATGACATGTTATGATTTTTTTAAACATCGGATGATTCCTTTTGATACACGCCGTATATTTTTTGAAAGGTGAGTTTCTCTTGTAAGGCGTGAATTAGCCTGTGTAAAACATCTTCAAAAGTCTGATTAGTTTACAAATGAAGTAACGTGTTAAATATTTGAATTTAAGCATGTAAGAGAGAAAAAACTAAGTAAATGTTTGAAATTATGCTTAGAGTTTGTTGGAAGTCTCTAAGTGCTGTCGTTGTGAAACACTGGATGAATATGTTGTTTTTGTGGTTCTGATTTTCAGTCTGAAGTCAGGTTTGATACAGCTCTCCATGCTACTATAACCTGAGCAACCTTCTTCATCTCCATATAGCTGCTGCAACATACATCCTACTGAATCCGCTTACTGTATCCATCTCTTGATCTCCCTCTGCGAGTCCCCCTCCCCCCCCCCCCCCCCACCGCCTTCCTCCAAAACTTCCCTCCAATGCTAAATTGCTGATTCCTTGATGTTTCAGAATGTGTCCTATCAACTGACCCCTTCTTTTAGTCAAGTTGTGACACACATTTCTTGTCTCCCCAGTTCTGTTCAGTATCTTCTCATTAGTTACATGATCTACCCATCTAATCTTCAGCATTCTTCTCTAGCACCAAATTTCAAAAGCTTCTGTTCTCTTCATGTGTAAACGGTTTCTCGTTCATGTTTCACTTCCATACATGGCTACACTCCATACAACTACATTCGACAAATACTTCCTACCACTTAAGTCTATATTCGATGTTAACAAATTTATCTTTTTCAGTAATGTTTTTCCAGGCATTGCCAGTCTACATTTTATATCCTCTTTAATAAGGTTATCACTAGTTATTCTGCTGCCCAAATAACAAAACTCATCTACTACTTTAAGTGTCTCACTTTGTAATCTAATTCCCGTAGCATCACCTGATTTAACTTTACTACATTCCCATATCCTTGTTTTGCTTTTGCTGATGTTTCAACACACTGTCCATTCCGTTCAACTGCTCTTCCAAGTCCTTTGCTCTCTCTGATAGAGTTACGATATAATTAGCAAACCTCAAGGTTTTATTTCTTCTCTCTGAGCTTTAATTCCTACTCAAAATATTTCTTTGATTTCCTTTACTCCTTGATCCATGTGCAGAGTGAATAACATTGCGGGCTGCTGTGGCCTAGCGATTCTAGGCGCTTCAGTCTGTAACCGCGCTGCTGCTACGGTCGCAGGTTCGAATCCTGCCTCGGGCATGGATGTGTGTGAAGTCCTTAGGTTAGTTAGGTTTAAGTAGTTCTAAGACTAGGGCACTGATGACCTCAGATGTTAAGTCCCATAGTGCTCAGAGCCATTTTGAATAACGTCGAGGATGGGCTACAATCTCGTCTCACTTCTCAACCACTGCTTCCCTTTCACAACCCCAACTCAGATAACGGCTGTCTGGTTTCTGTATAAGTTGTAAATAGCCTCTGCTCCCTGTAGTTTGCCCCGGCTACCTTCATGAAATTTGAAAGACAGTGTTCGAGTCAACATTATCAAAAGCTTCCTCTGAGTCTACAAATTCTATAAATGTAGGCTTGCTTTTCCTTAACCTGTCTTCTAAGATAAGTCATTGTGTCAGTATTGCCTACATTTCTCTGGAATCCGGACTGGTCTTTCCTGAGGTCGGCTGCTACCAGTTTTTCCATTCTTCTGTAAACAATTCGTGATGAACATAGTCTGGGTAATTTGATCTCTATTTTAACCGAAAAATAGTTTTACACGCGCCTCAATGTTTATGGTGTCATATCTCCTGAACCATGTGTCGTACAGTGATATAACATTGGAGGTATATTCAGTGATGGTAAATGTATTGCGTGCAAATAGTTAGAAGGAAATAACTAATAAATTAAAGCGCCATGTCTGACGCTGAAGTTTGACTGCATGAACAGCGAAAATGTAAGCGATAAATCTGTTTCCTTTTTTTCATCACTTTGAGGGAGGAGTCACCGAGAAAAAGATTACTAAAGGTGTGAAGCTACTTGCGGAGATTGTTGGAAGTCGCTAAATTCTCTCATTCTCAAATTCTGTATGAATATAATATGAGTATTTGCGCACTGCCATTACGGTGCTATTTGCGCACTGCCATAGCGCTGCCTCAAGACAAACACCCAGTTCAGGATTGCAGTACATGTTTTATTGTGTTAAACTTTTATGTAAGTTTATACCTCTTACAGGGTAGTCCTCTTTCAATCAACTTGATTTTTCTCACAAGTAAAATAAAAGGTAATGCTAAATCTGATGATATACGTTCATTCCTTACTCTTTTGTCTTTAAGAAATCATTTTTGTGTCCACATCAGAAGTTCCCTGTAACCCCTGCGCCAGGTGGAAGTACTCTTTATACCTGGCACCAGTGGCAGCTACTGAAAGTAGTGTAGCTGTCTTTGTGATGGCACAGTCTGCATTGTTGCCCAATTTATCCAAGATGGCGGCTCCTCTTGGGTGGTCTCCCCATCTCTTCTCCCAGGGGCATAGGAGTGGCAACATCGCAAATAAATTGATATGCAGATTAATTCAATTAATTATGGAAATTAATTAAATTCAAAATGGCGGGAAATTAAAAAATTGCACGAATTTTAAAAAATGGTGGGAAATTAAAAATGGTGGGAGTTTCAAAGCTTGGAGCTCTAGTTGACAATACCACCACCACAGGGTGCAGTTTACATCCCCCCCTCTCCCCTCCCCCACTTTCCCACTTGTGAGTTGGCAGGAAAAAGACTCAGCCTGTGCTGAGCTGCTGGAGAGGAAGGTACAGTCTGCATTTATTTTTTTGGTGGGAAATGTGTTTGTGGTGGTGTTATCCTAGTTCTGGATTGTCTTACAGCTGACTTTTATACTCCACTGCACCACAATCCCACGTTGTGCGATTCCCCCCCCCCCCCCCCCCCCCCCCCCTCGCACCACTTTCCGCTGCCTCCTGCGCCCTTTTTCCCAGTCGTGTATGTAGATTTTCTAAGTTCAAAGACTGACTGCCCTGGTTCACAATAGAGCCACCAGAGTGAGTTCACTTAAGCATCCCCACACTTCACCACTTCATCATCCCCCCCTCTACTTTCTGCCGTCCCCGCCCTCTCTTTTTGCCGATCGTGTGTGTGACTGAGGCAGCGATACAACTCGAAACTGTTCTACAGCTGCCGCACTAAGGAAAACAACTCAGTTGTTGGTGCAAGTGTTACAACACGTCCTAATAATGTAATCACAGTGCTGCAGATCGGTGTGAAACGCTCTGCGTGTGCTCGCCTGCGATTCACCTCCAAAATTTTCGCTCTCAGTTCATTTATTTGCAGTACTGTACCACACTCCTTGCACTCATACATCGTTCAGGGCACTTAGTTTGAAACGATGGGACAGCAAACTATCACAGAGTTGTCTCCTGCCAATCTACATATGAATACCTGCTGGGGGTGGGACATATTCATAATTTCATGTATAGCAACACACCCATATATCGTTAAGAGCACTTGGCATGAAACTAAGGGACAGCATTTGGCTGGAAACTCACTTGGAATAAAGCTCTGCCAGATAAAAGTTAGCAATCATAGTTTGAGCAGCAGAAGTACCAAAGATGTGCCCTGGCTTGTCTACATGCCATTGAGAAAAGAAACCCTAACAGATCCACTAAATAACACACACAAAAGTTAGGAGCCATAATTTTAGCAGGAGAACCACCAGAGATTAGCACTGGATTGTCTACTTGCTACTGAGAAAAGAAACCCTAACAGACCAACTAGAAGAACAATTTTAAAAAATCATGTAATTCAATAACTGCCTTGATGCTTCAAATACAAACATACACAAGTGCTCACACACATATCATGGTCAATGCTTCACTGCTCTCGTAAGGAAAAAAACATCGAAATTAATGTGAAAAACTACCACCCCTCATCTCCCACTTTCAAACAACGAACCATAATGCGATATCTTTGGAAATTTACCAAAAACCATTGTAGACGTCATGGGCGTACCCAGTGAGGGGCAGGGGGGGCAGCTCCCCCCACCCCCCCAGAAGATATTCGCAGTTTTTCACTAGTTTACTGTTTTATTTAATAAGAAATGCTGCACGTTTTCTCGGATTGTAAAAGTGCATTCCTGTATTTAAAATGTTTATTAAAAGCAGTTTTTCACTGGTTTACTGTTTTATTTAATAAGAAGTGCTGTATGTTGTCTCGAGTCCTTGCTTCCTGAGACTAGTTATGACCTGCTCCCCCCCCCCCCCTCACCCCCCACCCCCCAGTTCAGATCCTGGGTACGCCCTTGGTAAACATCACACAGCTATCGAAAAAGAATCCCTCGCTACCTTAACGATGTGTCGTCCTCAGCATGTGATAGCGCACTAAGAACGCCAGAGCCACCCCTAACTCCCTCCACCTACCCCCACCCCACCTCCATCCCTATCCTCCCCTAATCCTCACAGAGGTAGAAGCGTTTTTCTGGTCTGTTCCAGAATCTGTTGCTGGTGGCGTCAGAGGGAAACTTCGTTCTGTGAATGTATTTTTCAGTCCCTGAAACAGCAACGAAATTATGGAGAGCTCTTCAGAACGCTTTTCCTATGTCCGCTGGTTGGGACAACAGACCACTGCCTCCACCTGCCGCTGGGTGCTGTAGTTGTGGCCAGCTGCAGCCGGAAGCAACGTCTTTGGCTGAGCACGTGGCCTGGGCGGTCAAAAGCTACACATACACAATAGATCGCGACTCCAGTGGGCTACAGGAAAAAGCGGGATAAATGACGGCTCTCCCGAATAAAGATGTTTGTCTAAAACTGCAGCTGTGGCCATCTAAGACACACGCTCTACACTGCCAGCAGTTGCCCCACAGGCGCTCGACGATCTGGGAGAAACATTTCAGTGCAATAGTTGTTTTCTTTTATCGTCAACGCACCACTTATAACCGAGCATCTATTAAAAAACATAATCGTGACGCTAATAAAACAATCTTGTTTCCACAAAAATAGACACGGCCCATTATCTTTTAGTTGTATGAGCAAAATCGGTATAGTTTGCGAGCATTCCTCGTTCACGAGGGTATTACACTCATTTCAGACGATTGAATTATCAATATAGAACAGCATCTACACAGTAATTTTTATATTCGACTGCAGGGTACAATTCACATATCTGTCTGTCTCTCCCTCTCTCTCTCTCTCTCTCTCTCTCTCTCTCTCTCTCTCTCTCTCTCTCTCTCTCCCCACCTCCTATTATTTTGTGACATCCAATGAAGTGAAAAAAAACTATAGCACTGCTGCTGATTACAGATGAGCAAATTGTATAGGTCGGAGCTCTATGGCGATACATCTGACAGATGTATTAACTTTTCTCACATCTCCTATACATGTGCACCCTGCATAAAATCGAAAAAACCTCCACTATTTTGCTGTGAAAACTGCCAGTCACTGCAAGATGTCCTCGTTATTGCGAGACTTTCATCAGAGTAAAGAAAAAGTGATAACTTTAAACTCTGAAGAAAAAGAAACATACTAATGAAACATCTATGTTATCCGATTTCTTTCAGTTTTATGGACAACATTACATGGTTTGAGAGCGTCTCTGGCGTTCAAATCGGTGTATGTAAATAAAATGTCATGCACGTGGATAATACAAATATTTCATACTCATGAAATACACTCCTCGAAATGGAAAAAAGAACACATTGACACCGGTGTGTCAGACCCACCATACTTGCTCCGGGCACTGCGAGAGGGCTGTACAAGCAATGATCACACGCACGGCACAGCGGACACACCAGGAACCGCGGTGTTGGCCGTCGAATGGCGCTAGCTGCGCAGCATTTGTGCACCGCCGCCGTCAGTGTCAGCCAGTTTGCCGTGGCATACGGAGCTCCATCGTAGTCTTTAACACTGGTAGCATGCCGCGACAGCGTGGACGTGAACCGTATGTGTAGTTGACGGACTTTGAGCGAGGGCGTATAGTGGGCATGCGGGAGGCCGGGTGGACGTACCGCCGAATTGCTCAACACGTGGGGCGTGAGGTCTCCACATTTCATCGATGTTGTCGCCAGTGGTCGGCGGAAGGTGCACGTGCCCGTCGACCTGGGACCGGACCGCAGCGAAGCACGGATGCACGCCAAGACCGTAGGATCCTACGCAGTGCCGTAGGGGGCCGCACCGCCACTTCCCAGCAAATTAGGGACACTGTTGCTCCTGGGGTATCGGCGAGGACCATTCGCAACCGTCTCCATGAAGCTGGGCTACGGTCCCGCACACCGTTAGGCCGTCTTCCGCTCACGCCCCAACATCGTGCAGCCCGCCTCCAGTGGTGTCGCGACAGGCGTGAATGGAGGGACGAATGGAGACGTGTCGTCTTCAGCGATGAGAGTCGCTTCTGCCTTGGTGCCAATGATGGTCGTATGCGTGTTTGGCGCCATGCAGGTGAGCGCCACAATCAGGACTGCATACGACCGAGGCACACAGGGCCAACACCCGGCATCATGGTGTGGGGAGCGATCTCCTACACTGGCCGTACACCACTGGTGATCGTCGAGGGGACACTGAATAGTGCACGGGACATCCAAACCGTCATCGAACCCATCGTTCTACCATTCCTAGACCGGCAAGGGAACTTGCTGTTCCAACAGGACAATGCACGTCCGCATGTATCCCGTGCCACCCAACGTGCTCTAGAAGGTGTAAGTCAACTACCCTGGCCAGCAAGATCTCCGGATCTGTCCCCCATTGAGCATGTTTGGGACTGGATGAAGCGTCGTCTCACGCGGTCTGCACGTCCAGCACGAACGCTGGTCCAACTGAGGCGCCAGGTGGAAATGGCATGGCAAGCCGTTCCACAGGACTACATCCAGCATCTCTACGATCGTCTCCATGGGAGAATAGCAGCCTGCATTGCTGCGAAAGGTGGATATACACTGTACTAGTGCCGACATTGTGCATGCTCTGTTGCCTGTGTCTATGTGCCTGTGGTTCTGTCGTGTGATCATGTGATGTATCTGACCCCAGGAATGTGTCAATAAAGTTTCCCCTTCCTGGGACAATGAATTCACGGTGTTCTTATTTCAATTTCCAGGAGTGTAACATCACAGAATACAGCCTATCTGCTCACATGTCGGAAAAAACACTATCATTTTACGTTCAGCAACAACAAGCTATAATTCAAGAAGACGTTGTTTGTACACTGGCAGGTCCCGTTTTACCAGTGCAATGGTATATCGTGCAGGCGTTTTCGAAATGTGATAAACAAGTCGTCAGAGCCTGCCTTGTAACAGAATCTCCTAATGAAACTTCCTGGCAGATTAAAACTGTGTGCCCGACCGAGACTCGAACTCCGGACCTTTGCCCGCGAAAGGCAAAGGTCCCGAGTTCGAGTCTCGGTCGGGCACACAGTTTTAATCTGCCAGGAAGTTTCATATCAACGCACACTCCGCTGCAGAGTGGAAATCTCATTCTGGAAGAATCTTCTAATGTCACCTAGTAGAGAACCCTATTAGATTTTACCGATATATCGAAAACAGATACCGTCTGCTTGCTGACATCGGATATATTTCCTCGATAACTCGCCTGTACCGACGTGTGTGTAAAGCTTCTATCATCCATACTTGAAGAAGAAGACCATATCCAGCGGACCATCATTTGCAATAGCAGCAGATTCTTGTGTTGTAGTTTCATAAGCAATTTGATCAACACAGAACAGCCTACTTCACGCAATCTACTCATGTTAAAAAAACACTATCAGTTTTAGATTCTACACTACTGGCCATTAAAATTGCTACACCACGAATATGACGTGCTACAGACGCGAAATTTAACCGACCGGAAGAAGATGCTATAAGATGCAAATGATTAGCTTTTCAGAGCATTCACACAACGTTGGCGTCGGTGGCGACACCTACAAAGTGCTGACATGAGGAAAGTTTCTAACCGATTTCTCATACACAAACAGCAGTTGACCGGCGTACCATCACGTTTCCCACTTTGATAAAGGTCGGATTGTAGCCTATCGCGATTGTGGTTTATCGTATCGCAACATTGCTGCTCTCGTTGGTCGAGATCCAGTGACTGTTAGCAGAATGTGGAATCGGTGGGTTCAGGAGGCCTTTCTGGATACAGAAAATGTTCGACTGCTGTCCTGGCTAGCACATTCTCCAGATCTCTCACCAATTGAAAACATCTGGTCAATGGTGGCCGAGCAACTGGCTCGTCAAAATACGCCAGTCACTACTCTTGATGAACTGTGGTATCGTGTTGAAGTCGCATGGGCAGCTGTACCTGTACACGCCATCCAAGCTCTGTTTGACTCAATGCCCAGGCGTATGAAGGCCGTCATTACGGCCAGAGGTGGTTGTTCTGGGTACTGATTTCTCAGGATCTATGCACCCAAATTGCGTGAAAATGTAATCATATGTTCTAGTATAATATATTTGTCCAATGAATACCCGTTTATCATTTGTATTTCTTCTTGGTGTAGCAATTTTAATGGCCAGTAGTGTACAACAAGCTATAATTCATGAGGACATTGTTTATACACTGTGGCAGCTCTCACTTCACCAGTGCAATGGCAAATCCTGAGGGTGATTACGAAACGTAAAAAAGCAGACTGTAAGAACCGGTCATTGTCATACCCGATGCAAGCAACATACCAGCCACCCGGCAACCGAAGGCCCTGATCCCTCACCAGGATCCCATGGCAGACCGGTGGACCTCACAACAAAGTGAGATACCTGGTCACTCTACAGAACAAAGAAGAGACACATGTATTTTCTTTCCTAAATTGTGCACCTGTGAGTGCTGCATCCCCTGCTGACCCCAGACACCTCCGCTTGCGTTCACGGTTCTGCGGTAGTAAACTAATTAGAGCAGTTTATTTAACCCCAGCTTACCTCTGATAAGTGCCATTCTATTAAAAAGCCAATTTTTCCCTTAAGACCAGACATAGTCCCACCCACGTCATTTTCTTTGCACATGTCGGAACACTAACCGCAGTAACTTTACATTCCAACAGCATAACATTTCCGTTTATTATTTATAGGTGCACAGCGTCTGAAAAATTGTGGTATGTATAAACTTAACAACGGCTGAGTATCGTTTCACACTTCCCAGTAAAAAAGCCGTCCCACTACATCACATATCTTGCGAGGAACAAAGGGTTTAATTAGAATTAAAACTTCCTCGCATCTCTTATTTATGTTATGTACGTTCCTGCAAAATAGTCAGCGTATACCAAAGCAGGTAGAACTGCCATGCCTGTAATAGAAAGAGTAACTTTGGAGGGTCAACCTAACTTCTACGAAAACATTACATCAGCTCCAGACATCTCACCCCCACAAGGTTTCTCGACTTCGCCACTTCATCGAAATGATTTAACATACACGTCCTCCAATCAATCAGAATCGAGGACAGGTTGCTACTTATCAAACCCAACAGACTGAACGACTGGGAGTGGACGTCCCTTTTCCATAGCTTTGATACTTCCATAGTGTTTTTTAAATCCAGCGAACATAGTGGCATGTTATATTTGGACAGCCATGTTGGAGCTCAGATGAGTTTGTGTAAGGACATTCGAGCCTAATGCTACACATTTCCTGCGTATGTTTACATGCATAACATACGAATTTACTGACTACGGCGTCATTGCTGTATACTGGAGTATGAAAGTTGATAGATAACTGTGCAGCACGTTCATTTGGATTAATTCTCAGACATACACGTCAGCACCAAAGTGTACTAGACAGCCTCCTATCCCCGTGTGGTTAAGCTATCTATGTATTTCAGCACATCCATAAGTGGTCACAAGCAGTGAGCCAGCCTGTTTTCACCAGTCCTAAACTACATTCTGACATGTTAAATACTTCACTACCCATTGTCGTTAAATACATGTCCAAAAATGCAAGCTCTCCATCACTTTTTACTGACGAAAGACACATAGGATCGTAATTCCCCATCCCAGTTTCTACATGACAGTGCTATCACGACCAATAACACTGATGCAGCAAACTGCACTCTTCACTCCTACTATATTTCGTAAGACACCCGTCATGTTGGAAGATTTTTTTAAAATGTTACTCAGAGCCTCCACAAGTGAGAGAGGTTTCCTACCCTACAGGCGGAGGACACTTAACACACAGTTGTGGGTAGAACAGGAATGGGGCTGACTGTGAACTACCGTCCACTACACATTACCGTTGATCACGACAGGGATATGTCGTAGAAAGGCTATATCCAACAGTTTCCTCCTGTGACGTGGCGCTTCTTGAACAGTGGGTGGAGTACCCATTGCCCACCAGAAAACTCTCTAGGTGTTGCATCTCATATATTCGTCACGAGTGTGCTGATCATTTCTCTTTTTGATGATTTGACGGCTTATGCATGTATAGCTCCATGTATGTGTTGTTCGCTGTGTGTACTAGGTTCTTCCCCTTTTCCTGTAACCGGCACATCTAGAAAGGATAGTTGTCGGTCCTTGTTTTGCCTGCGTCGCGAATTTTATGTTGGTATGGAAACTATTCCTGTGTCCTGGGAAGTAACTGAACTGTTCCTTAATATGAAGGTATGGTCGATGTACATCCGCCGCTCGAACTGCTTATAAACCAACCAAGTCGGGAGGCTGCTGTTCTGTCTATTAGGAAATTGACGGATGTTATACGTCTTTTAGGTCGTAAACGTACGTATCCTGAACAGATTTCCCGTGTCAGTCGCGCTTATTTGTAGTAGTGGCGGTTTTGGCTGATGTGGCTATGTCTCACATGGGAACAGAGTGAGGAAAAACGACATGAATATTTTTGTTAGTTGGTTGTTGGGTTCTTTTTGGGGGCGGAGACCAAACAGCGAGGTTTGTTAGTTGATACACTGAGTTGCCATCCATGTCCTTTTCCACGAAATTGCACACGGAGAAACAGCAACATCTTAGATGAAATAAACATCATGATCAGTAGCCAAAAGAGATATAACAGTGTTATTGCGATTTACAGTAGCATCAACACATTCCTAGCAGCTTTCCTCTCGCACGTAGAAGTCATGTTCTGATGTTAGGTCGTTTTGCTCATGTGTAGGATAATATGTCAATTTCGTCCTAACACCACATCTCTACAGTACCTACTTCTCACACTATTAAGGCAAATATACACTCCTGAAAATGGAAAAAAGAACACATTGACACCGGTGTGTCAGACCCACCATACTTGCTCCGGACACTGCGAGAGGGCTGTACAAGCAATGATCACACGCACGGCACAGCGGACACACCAGGAACCGCGGTGTTGGCCGTCGAATGGCGCTAGCTGCGCAGCATTTGTGCACCGCCGCCGTCAGTGTCAGCCAGTTTGCCGTGGCATACGGAGCTCCATCGTAGTCTTTAACACTGGTAGCATGCCGCGACAGCGTGGACGTGAACCGTATGTGTAGTTGACGGACTTTGAGCGAGGGCGTATAGTGGGCATGCGGGAGGCCGGGTGGACGTACCGCCGAATTGCTCAACACGTGGGGCGTGAGGTCTCCACATTTCATCGATGTTGTCGCCAGTGGTCGGCGGAAGGTGCACGTGCCCGTCGACCTGGGACCGGACCGCAGCGAAGCACGGATGCACGCCAAGACCGTAGGATCCTACGCAGTGCCGTAGGGGGCCGCACCGCCACTTCCCAGCAAATTAGGGACACTTGCTCCTGGGGTATCGGCGAGGACCATTCGCAACCGTCTCCATGAAGCTGGGCTACGGTCCCGCACACCGTTAGGCCGTCTTCCGCTCACGCCCCAACATCGTGCATGTATCCCGTGCCACCCAACGTGCTCTAGAAGGTGTAAGTCAACTAGCCTGGCCAGCAAGATCTCCGGATCTGTCCCCCATTGAGCATGTTTGGGACTGGATGAAGCGTCGTCTCACGCGGTCTGCACGTCCAGCACGAACGCTGGTCCAACTGAGGCGCCAGGTGGAAATGGCATGGCAAGCCGTTCCACAGGACTACATCCAGCATCTCTACGATCGTCTCCATGGGAGAATAGCAGCCTGCATTGCTGCGAAAGGTGGATATACACTGTACTAGTGCCGACATTGTGCATGCTCTGTTGCCTGTGTCTATGTGCCTGTGGTTCTGTCAGTGTGATCATGTGATGTATCTGACCCCAGGAATGTGTCAATAAAGTTTCCCCTTCCTGGGACAATGAATTCACGGTGTTCTTATTTCAATTTCCAGGAGTGTATGTACCATCAGTCCACTTTCCTGCAGAACAAGCTAGAGAATGGCTTACGTCCGTTCAATACATTCTTTCTTCTACGTAATACTTGTGAAATAACATTGCTTGTGAGAGTCAACCCTATGTTCAACTGTCCGCCCCCGGTGGCTAAGTGCTCAGCGCGCCAGAATGTCAATCCTAAGGGCCCAGGTTGGATTCCCGGCTGGGTCGGAGATTTTCTCCGCTCAGGTATTGGGTGTTGTGTTGTCCTAATCATCATCATTTCATCCCCATCGAAGCGAAGGTCGCCGAAGTGGCGTCAAATCGAAAGACTTGCATCCGGCGAACGAACTGCCTGACGGGAGGCCCTAGGTACACAACATATATATATATATATATATATATGTTCGACTGCATGTGTGGGAACACTGTCCAGAATTGGGAGACATGTTTCGCCTGCTTTAATATAGCGCTTCCGTGTAATACTTACATAGTCTTTGTTGAAGGCCGTGTTACGAACTTCCACGTAGTTTACCGGGGGCCGGAGGGGGGAGGGGGAATTAAAACCGAATGCAGACAGAGAATAGTTTTTTAGCTTTTCTCGGTGTTGAGTGTCCGGTTACCCTCAACCCACCCCAATTCCCTGCATTTCATAGTATTTTTCTCTAATTTGATGTATTGACACTCAATTTATGTCAACTTATATGGGCAACTAATTTCCTTTCTGCAGCTTTACCCAAGTACGATGATGGTCCACACCCTGAAAAATTGTGCGGAAAACTCAACACTGTTGAGTGTGTAATATATTGTTGTATGAAACCAGAAACGTTAAGCCCTTCCAAGAGTCGGGAACAGTGTTAGGTAGATACTGTAAAATGTTGCAAACAGAACCATCCTTTGTCCTGAGAATAGCACTCCGTAAACTTTACGCACAGCGGAAGAGTATTTATGGGCTTTACGTGAACCATAAAGACAGAAAGGTTCGAGACTAAAAATGATTTATTGCATCAGTAAAAACTAAACGTTATTCGCAGTGCGTTCAAAATTGTCGGCCGTCGGAAACGTAGTAATGTGATTCCCTATACATAAGGTGCAAAGTAACTTAGAGTATAAGAGATTTGGTAACTAGGTATAATTTTTAAGTTTTGATTTCTGGATTTTCAACGCCATAATACACAACGCAGGACAATTTATACCCTACAGAGGGTACAAGCTATGAAGTCACGAAAATCTTTTCCGGCACTTTTAATTCTGCGAACTGTTTAATTACCTTTTTTTAAGTTTAATTCATACGCTATTTGATGCTCAGTCGACAACATGGCCAAACCGTTCAATCGATTTTGCGAAGCTGTTGGGAGCAAAAAGTTTTTTATTAGTTTTAATTTGGAAAAACTCCTTTCCCCACTTGGAACGCTTACAAACAACATTCTTAGCGCCATGCTACGGTTTGGAACAAAATTTAGACTTTCTTTTTTAAGCAAAAGCGCAGAAACAGCAGATATTTCTTCTGCTAGTTCTAAGTCATTTATATTAGCTGATTCGCTATCAGTTAAAATAATTTTCAGATTTTTGCAGAAAATTAATTCTTCTTTAGACATATTTTTTAACTCATGTATGTCATACAAAAAGTGAAAATAGTTGTTGTGTTGATTCAGTTGCTCAGATCTAAATTCTAATACAGTTAACGCCTGATCGAGCGTCAAGAAGAAGAAACCTATTTTGTAGTTTTATTTTACATCTTCGGTCGGTTCATCTCTGTTGTACATACGAGAAATTTAAATTTTTACTTCTTACTCTATGCCGTGGTACTGTTGACTCAAAATTGCTTTCAATGTCGATTTAGTTAGGCAGTTCTCCTGGATCTACAAAAATTTGTTCAAAAGACTCATCCAATTGAAGTTGTTCAAAGAAATTCTTACAGTTTTTCAGAAGGTCGAGTGCAGTTGATAACTCGAAATCTTTTGTCTGCAGAAGCTTACTTATTGGATTTATACACTGTAGTATTTTATGCCATGTGACTAATGAACATAAGAACTTAAACTGTTTATTACAAGTTAATAAACCTGAAGTTTCTTCTCTTAGTGAATTATCAGTATTATCATTTTCAGAAATGCTTAACAAAGTATCGTACACATTTTTTGTCTGAAATATTAGAGGCTATAAAGCCTTCATTCTACTATCTCATCTAGTATCACTTAAATGTTTCAAAGTTAATCCTTGAACATGTTTCAGAAGTATCGTCCAGCGAAGAGTAGATGCCGAAAAAAATAAATATATTTTCTGGACAATATTAAAGGAACTGACAGCTTCCAAGGATGCCTTTGGCATATCGTTAACCACTAGGTCGTGCAAGTGGTTCGCACAAGGTTTGTAGAATGCTCTTGGATTTAAGTTCCTAATCCTAGTTTGCACCCCTGCTTTACCACCCTTCTGATATCCTGTACATCTAATCTCGGTTCAAGAAGCTCTTCAGTTATAATTTCTGAAAGTTCTTCACCCATAGATCTTCCAACTGGAAGAAACCCTAAAAAGTTTTCATTAATTTTCACCACCTCATCAGAATAGGCTTTGATAATCGAAACATACCTGATTATAAGAGTCATTTGTTCCACCTTACTTACAT
The DNA here is from genome assembly GCF_021461395.2 of Schistocerca americana. Lineage (NCBI taxonomy): Eukaryota > Metazoa > Arthropoda > Insecta > Orthoptera > Acrididae > Schistocerca > Schistocerca americana. Next base: position 103,294,585 of record NC_060119.1, read on the forward strand.
CTGAAGGACAATCCAAAATTACTGAATAGTATTTGGCCGTTTTAATGTTATCAGTAATGTGAGATTTAATAGTATGATGAAGGTGGTTTATTATTTCATTTTGTATATTTTTCCAAGCTTTGTTTTCCTTCTTGCTAAGTATTCTCCGAACGTGTTCCTCCATCACAGGATCAAATACAGACAGTAACCTAACAATTTTTAAAAAAATTCCATTATTGTACTGAAAGGGCTTGTTGCTTGTGCCTTGAATAGTTAAAGAAATTTTACCAAGCATTTTAATGATTCATACTATGCGTAGCAGCACTTGGTACCAGTGATTTGTTTCTGCATTATTGACTCTTCAAGCAGCTGAGTCTATAGTTTCACTGATTTTTAACCTTTGACTGAATTCTAACCAAGATTTTTGAGCCTGAATTTGATTTTTTGAAGTTTTGTGCTCTTTTAAAGTTTCAGCGATGTGGTTCCAACTCATAAAACGTTCTTTTGAAAGAGAAATAGACATGCAGCCGAAAAGTTTGCAACAGAAACAATACACGCAGTTTTTTGAAACAGAATAAACTAACCAGTCTCTTGTGACTTGCTCCCCATTCCTTAAAAGACGAATATAATACTCTGAACTAAATTTACGACCAGTGACATCATACGGAAATCTATAATCAAAGCCGCGCGGGATTAGCCGAGCGGTCTCAGGCGCTGCAGTCATGGACTGTGCGGCTGGTTCCGGCGGGGGTTCGAGTCCTCCCTCGGGCATGGGTGTGTGTGTTTGTACTTAGGATAATTTAGGTTAAGTAGTGTGTAAGCTTAGGGACTGATGACCTTAGCAGTTAAGTCCCATAAGATTTCACACACATTTGAGCATTTTCTATAATCATACAAAGGTTTAGGTGGACCATGTGTCACCAAAAAACTTCTCTCTGCATCTCATAAAACTCTTGGCCACGATGCAGGATCCGAGCTCAAGGACAGCGAATTACTTCCAATCGGTGACAATGAGTTGACAGTGGGTTTGGAAATACGCTTTCTTAGTTGATCACCACCACTATCATGAAGTAATATACCTTCATTTCCTTTCTCTCCGTCCGGATTCGATGCTTGAGCTTCACACTCCGTTGTTTTGGGTCCACCCGAGCTATCTTGTAAATAACTGGCTAAAGCTCCAGCTTGTTTCTGTATATTGCTTTTCCAACCTTCTCCTTTTGTACTGACAGCCAGACAGCCTTTTACGTCCATCAGACATTCTGAAATAATAATATCCTAGTAAAAATGTGTACTAATAAAATAACAGAGCCGGCCAGGGTGGCCGAGCGGTTCTAGGCGCTACAGTCTGGAACCGCGCGACCGCTACGGTCGCAGGTTCGAATCCTGCCTCGGGCATGGATGTGTGTGATGTCCTTAGGTTAGTTAGGTTTAAGTAGTTCTAAGTTCTAGGGGACTGATGACCTTAGAAGTTAAGTCCCATAGTGCTCAGAGCCATTTGAACCATTTGAAAATAACAGACGAGGAAGCAGAAATAACGTCGTAATTCTATAAACTGATAATTTAATGGGCTGTTGTTAACAGGGTTAATGTGATACTTTTGCCAAATTCGTTTTAATCAACTATGCTTATATTCAGAAAATTACGTGTGTTTGTGTTCAGCTTCAAATGAAATCTCTTGACATAACAGATCCTGCAAAGAAATTCCGCAGTTGCAAAGCTGCGAATCAGGAAATCCGAAAAACTAGTAAATATTTCTGTAAATACGTTGAAGAGGAGATTGTAGGTGAAGTACGTGTAAACTGAAAGTAGTCACGTGCTTTCGTCACCTTTTGATTTCACAATTAACATATCACTGCCAAAAGTTACTGTAGATTAACTTTTATGTTTACATCAGATAACAGTCATTTTTTTTGCGTGCATGATGCAAGAAATGTAAAGCTGTTTTCCATATTTGACACTAAAGATATGCCAACAAAAAATGACCGGAGAGGCTTTTTTTATTATTTGAGAAGTATACAAACCAATTTGGAAGAGATTCCACTCTACAGTAACAACTCTGCTGGACACGCGAAAAAAATGCATTGTCTAGAATAGATCAACATTCTTCAAACTGTCATCCACGGACCGGTTCCAATCCATGAAAATTTCGTGCCAGTCAATCAACAACTTTTCTCTTGGTGACTACGACCACACCAACAATATTGTCTAATACTGTGTTTCTGTTTTTTGCCGATACAACATACATCGATTCTGGAGTCGTACGACCAATTTTTTTTTAGTGGCACGAAAAAGAGTATGAGAGCTTTCACACAGATCGATCACGGCACGGCACGACGTTCATTCCACATCTTTCTTTGGCAGTTGGTACGACCAAAAGTCACAACAGTAGTGTTATTTTCTGTCGAGAACGAAGACTTAAGTCTTCTGATTATTGCAGCCGTTAAAAAACGGCGCGACAGTTCTATATACGGAAAGAAACCAGGAGAAAAGTAATGATGATACCAAAAATACGCCATAAAAAAGTTATACCACTGGGTGTAGTAGGTACTACCTGCATTCGCTTTCGCTTCTGTTTCCGCCTTAGCCAGTCCTTTAAGAAATTTTTCTAGTTTCTGCGAAACACAGAAATAAGTTTGAAGATCACTGGTGTACATTGCTCTTAGCATAACAGACAGCGAATGTTTTAGCGAAAGGATTCAACATTTTCCCCCACTTACGATGTTGTAAACATCATTCTGGCTTGGGATTGCTAATGTAGGGATACATACAGAATTTAACACATTCAGATTAGCTAAGTGACCCATTTAAGTTTTAGGGGTCTGTACTGCGAAATGAGCTTATAGAACGCCAGTATCGTTCGTCTTGCAACAATGACAGGTGTGAAGGCTTAATAATCGTGATCGCGTTGTTTCCTTGCAATTTATGCATAGAATATTTAATCATACGTTCAATTCGGATATAATGCCCAAAAGGTTAATCGGTGTTTTTTGTTTTTGGCGTAGCCCTCCAGTTAAACACCTACAAAGGGTAAGTTACTCGTTAAACGATTATTTATGTTTAGGAAACACCTCTGTTTTATCACGACATTCTACATTGGATAACTTACGCCTGAAAACTAAAACAAAATTTACATCAATTTGCATATAGAGTCCATCTGATACAACGAATAAAACAGTGTTATTCCTCTTCAACTATTTATAAACAACACATAACCAAAATTTTCATTAAATAAATAATCAGTCTATCTGTTACGTAGAATAAGGTTCCGATGAGTATTTTTATACGTGTTACACACATATATCGTACATAACCTACTAAAAATGCAATCCAGTATGTATCGTGTAACTTTTACCAAACGTTTAACAACTATATTCACAAGACGAATATTTTTTCCGACAGTACAATACGCAATAAAACTTTTGTCCGTATTTTCAAATATTGCATTAATACTATTCCCAATGTCAACTTGTAACTGTAAGATTAGTGCTTTCCACTGTTTTCACTTGCACATCATCAACCTTAAAACGGGCAACCTTCCAACCTAACCTAGACTACGCTACAGGTCAGTCTTGTCATCACAGCCAACATTCAAGGCTGGAGGGGTGGACGGATCAGTATGATACTCTAGCAAGTCTTTATCACTGAATAGACGGCAGAAAATTTTCGGGTATGGGATGAAAGGTGAGAATGGAATTCTCATTATTCATTCACAGTGTAGTTCACATTTATTTATCATCGCTTTCAAACACACACAGTCCCTTTGACCGTTCAGAGATGTCACTAAACCTGCCCTAAGATGTAAACAATCATGCATGAGCAGCGTCTATTACACGGAGGGGGTCCGGCAGCCGATCAGTTCCACTCATTCCACCAGGAAAGAGGTACACGGCTCTTGTTGTCTTTAGTTCATCCTTCCCTAGAAGGTCAATACCGCGTTTCGACCGCGTCCGCATTGTTACTTTGTGCCAGGCGTCTCGGAGTGACCAAAACGATGTTGTTCGGACATGGATGAGATACAGAGAGACAGTAACTGTCGATGACATGCCTCGCTGAGACCGCCCAAGGGCTACTGCTGCAGTGGATGACTGCTACCAACGGATTATGTTTCGGAGGAACCTTGACAGCAACACCATCATGTTGAATAATGCTTTTCGCCACAGAACGTTGTATTACGACTCAAACTGTGCGCAGTACGCTGCGTGATGCGCAACTTCACACCCGACGTCCATGGCGAGGTCCATCTTTATAACCACGATACCATGCAGCGCGGTGCAAATGGGCCCAACAATATGCCGAATGGACCGCTCGGGATTGTGTAACGGCTCTTTAGAGAGCGGTTATACAGGAACGAATATTAGATTAAATTCTGTAATACGAAATGACCTAAGAGCCAAAAAAATGGTGGTAGTATTTCGAAGTAATAGTTAGTTAAAATTTTACAAAGAGCGGATATTCGAAACAGAGTAACGCAAAGTAGTACAAAGGGAATTCAACTAATACATAAAAGAGCTGCGTTTTGTTTTGAATGTAATATATAAACCAACTCAAGGATCCACTCAGGTCTACTGCGGGTTCTCGGAGCCTTCTGCGACACATGTATATACACAGACATACAGAAAACAGAGGAAACGTTTTTCAAATGTGGAGATGACTGGATGCAGTCGAGTACAATGCTGTACTACAGCCTGCGATCAATGCATTTGGCCTAGGTGTTGGCAGCTGTGCTACACTTACAAGCAATTTTCGAACACAGAACGAGAGGTTATGTTATGACCGCGTGGATAGAACTGACATAAAATCGACAGAATTGCGAAAAATGACGGGGAATAGATATAAATTGACCGAATATAAACAAAAATTGAGGAACTAATTGCGTATCTTCTAGTTCGCGCAGAACAATTTGTAAATGCTAAAAAAATATGCGGCAGCAAGAGGAATCCGAGAAAACGTGACATTGAAGCGAAGGGAATCAGGGAAGCAGTCAATTTTTTTCCTTCGAGGTAGTATTATACTGTATGTCTATTGAGGTACCAGTGATACACGCGAGTTGACTACTGTATTTGATGCTTGTCAAGAAGACAGAGAACCATCCACCTCTAAACTTACTTGCATCTGTGTTAAAGGATAACAGAGAGTGGACGAGGTGATCGATTGAGATGGAGATGTAACGTGGTACGGTTTAATGGTGGACTGATGATGCATTCTAGAGAGTTGCTGCAGGTCAATTTTTCCACTGTTCTGTCAGGATCCATCAGTCACGTGACATAGCCTGCGTTCGACTCGTATACAGCCATGTGTTCTGTATGTGATTTAAAGCACATTTCTCTAAACGAACTTTGATTTATTCGATGTACTCCATCCCGCTGTCGTATCTTGGGTGTAAATTCGGGACTTCAGCTTCATAACTTAGCGATAGATGCTTGTGAGGCACTGCAATCCCCGTGTATACATTTGCCTGACAGATATGCTGTTTACAGAGGTAATGGCGGAATGACTAGTAATTTTCACATGTCGGACGCTGCTGCTATGCGTTTATCTGTTTACTTGTATTAGGTATTCACCGTTACTAACGATCATTTTATATAGGGCTGATGCAGGCATAGCATAATTTCCAGACTGTGATCAGATGTGAGCAGTGGGCGCTATACGTCTCCGGAAAGCTATATTGTACTATATCACACAGAGCCAATGTTTTAAGGAAGTAGTTTTTTCGTTTTACCGTTCGATAACATACGAGGGCGAGTCAAATGAAAATCTTAAATATTTTTTAATATTATTTATTGTGCAGAAGTGGTACAAAGCTGAATCACTTTGCAACATAATCTCCCCCACGCTCAATGCAAGTCCTCCAGCACTTACAAAGTGCATAAATTCCTTTAGAAAATAATTCTTTTGGTAGTTCGCGCAACCACTCATGCACCGCGTGGCGTATCTCTTCATCAGAACGGAACTTCTTTCTTACCATTGCGTCTTTGAGTTGTCCAGTCATATGGAAATCACTTGAGGCAAGGTCTGGTAAGTATGGTGGATGAGGAAGACACTCAAAATGCAGGTCTGTGATTGTTGCGACTGTTGTACGGGCTGTGTGGGGTCTTGCATTGTCATGTTGCAAAAGGACACCAGCTGACAGCAGTCCACGTCGCTTTGATTTGATTGCAGGCAGCAGATGATTTTTTAGGAGATCTGTGTATGATTTACTGGTGACAGTGGTCCCTCTAGGCACATAATTCTCCAAAATGACGCCTTTTTCGTCCCAAAAGAGAGTCAGCATAATCTTTCCTGCTGATCGTTCTGTTCGAAACTTCTTTGGTTTTGGTGATGAGTAATGGTGCCATTCCTTGCTCGCTCCCTTCCTTTCCAGTTGGTGGAAGTGAACCCAGGTTTCGTCCCCAGTAACGATTCTTGCAAGGAAGCCATCACCTTCTCGTTTAAAGTGCCGAAAAAGGTCTTCACTAGCATCAACACGTCGTTTTCTAATTTCAGGAGCCCATCTTGCAGACACTTTGTGAAACTGGAGCACATCATGCACAATGTGGTGTGCTGACCCATGACTAATCTGTAAACATGCTGCAATGTCATTCAGTGTCACTCGGCGGTTTTTCTTCATTATGGCTTCAACTGCTGCAATGTTCTGTGGAGTCACAACTCGTTGTGCATGACCTGGACGAGGAGAATCTTCTACTGAAGTCACACCATTTGCGAACTTTCTACTCCATTCGTAGACTTGCTGCTGTGACAAACATGCATCACCGTACTGAACCTTCATTCGTCGACGAATTTCAATAGGTTTCACACCTTCACTACGCAAAAAACGAATAACAGAACGCTGTTCTTCCCTGGGGCAAGTCGCAAGTGGGGCGGCCATCTTTATACTGATACTGCGACGGTATCTGTGCATCTGCACTATGCTGCCACCTACAGGCCATTCTGCACGCTGTTTGTAGCACGCTTACCAACTTACAGGATAACGGCGCGAAATTTCGATTTGTTATTACAAATTTAAGGTTTCCATTTGACTCACCTTTCGTAGTTTGTCGTAGAGAAATATATTACTTACATTTTAATATTAACAGCGCCACATTCCATACGACGGATAGGTCGGAAATGCAAGCGATCTAACATTATAGCCCGTTTAAAGTGCAGAACGCTGTAGCCTTAGGAGTACATGGGTTTATGTTCTCTCTTGCCAACAACCTCCGGGTACTGATCCTAGACTCTAGAACAATACTTAGCTTGGTTGATTTACGAAGAAATGCGTCGAACTCCATCCATCTGGAGCTCCATCGTGCATAAAAATCATCCTTTTCTTCTTCTTCTTAACCGTCTGCTATTACATCACGCCACTTTGAAATCTGCTACTATGCATCGATAAGGAGTGCTAACCTCCTCGACATGGGCGCATCTCGAGAAATCTTGTGCACTTGGATGAGTGAAGACTTGGCAAGCTCCATTCATTCACGAGACATGTAGTGTAGCGGCCTACTTCTGGTCGGTTGCAGATTAAATCGGTAACGGTGCTGCAGGGCGGTTTGGTCAATGACAGTGTGAGGAGGGTCTTTCACTCTCTAATTTTACTCTATGACAGCGAGACTTCTCTGTGACTCCCATACTCAGAGAGATAGATCGTAAATTAAGCACTATGCTCGAGGTGTTAGAAATATGTAGAGCGCTGTCTAATATACTTTGATGGTGTATGTGTTCGAGAATTAACAATGAATGGACGTACTGCACAGTCATCTATCCACATTCGCAATGATACTCGCAAAGTGGAGAAGAGGTGGTTTAGCTATGATACTGAAATTGGGAAACATGCTGTCGCATCAATGCTCGGTGTTGAAATTACTCTAAACTTGCTAAAATTGTTTGCAATATCAACTGTGTTTCTTATTATTAGAGTACATCGATGGTGTCTTTTCCACCCCAACCATCCACCGGCACGCTGTTGGTTACCACATAATGATTGATTAACATCGCTTGTTTGAGGTGGACATAGAGTTTTGGTGGATGGACATCACCTCCTGGAGTGGATAGCACCGAAATAGTGATTGCGTACATGACTGCAATTTGATGAATCTGTCGAAACGGAACGTAGAGTCATCAGCTATTCCATGACTATGAGAGATGAGTTTAAATGTAGAGCTTGTGAATCAATTTCGGACTGTAGTTTGGAAACTATCCACAACGCCACAAAATTCTCCCCAATTTGCTTATGTTGTAACTGTCTTTTATTTAAAATCATCCAATATTTGTGGCGTGTTATTGTAGCCACAGTAACAATAAAATTTACTTTGTGCGATGTCTAGTTTTCTGTGAGAGGCCTTGGATCACAGCTTCGAATTCGTGGCAGAAAAACAGAATGTATGGCAATGTTCAAAGCGTGTTAGAAAACAATGTTTCAAACAATGAGACAGGGTCACAGGGAGCGTCTCTTGCGACTTACAGTATAGTCTGTGGGATACAGCCATCCTCCTACAGTACGGGTGATGATACCTTAAACTGGCCTCTCTAGTGGATGAAAAGCTGTATATTTAATAGGATTGTCCCGCATCAGCAGCAGCAGCAGTTTGACAGGTAAATTCAATGATGGATGGGGTGTCCTGATAGGAATGCTATTCTGGGAAGAATCGTAACAACTCTCTCTCTGCACCGGACCCACATCGCAGCTATGCATCATCGCACCAGCAACGGCGCCTAGGATAGTTCTATATCAGATGAAGTTAGTGTAGCTTTTATAGTTCGTAATTTTCCTGTGTTGCATGGTGCACAATAACGATGATAGCATGTTGGGGAGATAGACGTGAATGAACACGGATGTGCTTTGGATTGTAGTATCTGTATCTAGATTGGAGATGCATCACAATGCACCCATTTCCACCGAATGGTCAAAACACGGTCCTGTTGCACTAACTCCCGTCATTCTGTTCCTACACATGTTGCAGAGGGTGCTGCATATGGCTTTCTCCGAATTCTGCTCAGTTCTGACTGAAATTGGAACAATCACATGCGCAAAGCTGCAGAACTGGGGGCAGCTGCAGGATGTGTAGGGGCTGACTGACTAAAACCGCGTTGGAATTTTACTGTAGCAGACAGGTTTCAGAAAGGTGTCTCGGTTCGAGATATTAGAGTGCCAGAAATGTGATTCACTTGTGATTGTAATCATTAGAGGACTTCTCCATAGGATCCAACACAGGTATGTGGTTGAATGGAGAGACTTGATTTCAAGTCATAGACATCATTTCTAGCAGATAGCATAACACTAGAGATCTGAAAAGCTAGTGTACATTTCTTACGACCCCAATCAGCACACCACCTACTACTGTTTGTGATTCTTCTCAACCAGTCATCGCCTATAACTCAGGGGATATAGTGCAGAACCTATGACAAGACAGAATACGTTACACATACAGGAGAAATATCTAACGGTGTGAGGGAGTTGCAGATATTGGTTTCATACCACGTTCCTTAGCCAAAACACTTTCAAAATTGAGCGATTTTATGACGAGTTTGCATAGTGAGTTTTGTGTAACCTGACTGCTGGTCTGATAATATATGCTCCTATGATCACTGTCTCGGTATTTTTCTGGAGAAACTACGTGATTCGTACGTAATGCCATACCTCGATTTATAAAGCCAGTATAGCTTTTAACGTGGATTCTTGTATGTACCTGTAGAAACAATACTGCTTGTGACAGTAACATACAGTAGTTGTTGCGATTGGGTTTTTTAACATCTGGCCGATTACGCATCTCTTTCTAAGGCACAATGGTAACACTCGCAAGAAAAACTTATGAGACATGTCCACCCATCACTGATTTTATCTCAGTATTGTTTTGCATCGTGTGGAATCATTTATTGGTCAAGTATCATACTTAGTAGTAGTAGGGGATGCGTGATCAGTTCACCTTGAGCATCAGGCTTATAAAGCATGTATTTTTGTTCCAACATGTGCAGAAGAGGTGACTGTGGAATACTGTGATAACAAAGGGAGATGTATGTCAAGTCATAAGAATGGTACAGATATTTCTATTTCCAGAGACACAGCCGTCAGCAGGGTGTATTTCCGATACTTTGCTCATTGTTGAATGTCGTTCAATTGAGACTGCAGTCATAACATTTAATTGTAAGTACAATGATAAAACATATATGTGATCGGTTTTCTAGGATGATTCTGCTATGCATGGTCTGTGGTGGGCCTGATTCACGTTTCCCATTAATGGTAGGATATGTCTCAATGGAGAGTTCTGTTGGATCATAGGAATGTAGGTCAGTTAACTTTGTCGTCCTCTAGACAGCAGAATAGTATGTGTTGGATAGCTTTCGTGCTCGCATGGAAATTTGAGAAGATTCAATATGGACGTGTGTTTGCGTTGGGCTATTATTCCCACTGATGTAAATTGTTCTGTCCATTGCTTCTACACATTTCGCGCCTTTAGTTAGTTGAGGAAACATGGATTGTGATGTGTGCATCTAGCAGGTGAAAGACACGTTTGCTGGTTCGCTAGACATGAGAAACACGTTATTTGACTTTGTGAATTATAGGGATTTGGAATCTGTTACATCACTGACATTGGTATTAGTAAGTGGAAATATCAGTTTCCTCTATTTTTATTTTGTTGAGTTTTTTTCCAGTTAAGGTCCTTGCACATGGCATAAGTTTCTAGTTACTCAGTGGTCTAGAGCATGCTCCACCTCTCTAAAGTTTGGGGTTTTAAGAGAAATCATTTCCAGTCTATATCTTGGGAATTATGTTGTGCGAGAGATCAGTAGGCTGCTGCCATATGCTTGATATCGATAAGTACCGCGAAAATCGTATAATATTATCGCAAACCATAGCGAAAATACATCTGTAATTGTAGTTCCAAAGTCCAGAGATGGGTGTAGAAAAGCTAGCAATCAATCAGGTCTGGACCAGAAACAGTAACACATTTGTGTCAAGGGTAAGTGAGACCGAATTTGTAGAACTGTTCTGAGAGTTACTTTGGTCCGCTGAGGGCGTTCTCGTCACCTGTCAGGCATGGATGACCACCGACCTTACAGGGAAATATCCAGTGCTGCAAGGGATATATATGGCACTGTCTGTCTTCGCAGTATATGTACAAGTGATGTAAAAGGGATGATTTTGTACGCTGCAGGATATGAATTGTATGTTTACTACATCAAGACTGTAGGTAGTGATATATTGCTGGGTTGGAGATCGGTTTCACACTCTAATTTTCAATCTCCTGTCCTCAATGGGAGAGCAGTGTAACTGAGTAAGATTCTTTCCATATTTGACGATATGTAGTGGCACTCTGCAGGGTTTAATTGTCGATGCAATATGGCGATCTGTGTAAAATAGATTTTTGCCTCTGAAAGCCTCATCTGCAGAAAGAAAGAAAAGGCGGATGGTGCTTCCACACCAGTGGCATCAGTAATTCGGAGGGTAAGTTCGGTAAGAGCCAATCATAATGCTTGAGTCATTCACAAGACATCTTTTGTGCTGGGATACAGGAGTCTCTACATAACACTGAGAACGTTTGCATATGTTTAGAGCAGGAAGGGTAACGTGATGGATGGTGTGCCACGATAGGAGCGCGAGGAAGAATGGATTCGACGTTATTATGTGCTATTTTCGTAAACAGGTTCTGTTAGGACAAGAATTTCCATGCAGACAAGCTGAGACTTCAAGAAAGCGGATGTTAAGTATTTCTGGGGTACCACAGAGTTTCCGATTGTTCGACGGGGTTCTTATTTTAGATAGCCACATGACATCAGTATAAGACTGAGAACATTATTAGACGCACTTACAACGATTTGTAACTACACGTTCACACTTGCGGCATTGTGTCAGTCACGCTGGATGGTTAAGCATGGTTATACGTGTCTCGCAGGTTAACATGGTTAGGCACATCTCGCATGTCCCGCTAGGAACAATGCACCCTGCGCTATTTGGTGACGTCAGTATCCCAAGGTATCACATCAGGAATGGTAAAAGACACATGCTGCTCAGAAGTGACTCGCATATGGGTTCGGCGTGAGCATGCGTTAGAGTTCCATGACGTTGGTATAATATTCGAAGAACTCAAACTGTATACCCAAAAATAGAAGCAACTTTCATCTGCTCACTGCAGGCATCAGCGGCGAGAGAGGGATGACTTGTGCTGGCTTGCATCTGGCGTCAACGCGCTCTTCAAATAGTTCTTCGCTCCAATCTGGCTGCATCAACAGCGGTGCCTAGGTGATCACGTATTTTTGAGAGGAATTTCTCAGGTACCAAGTATGAAAGGGATGTCGTCGCCTCATGCTTGAGGGCATCCATGTGTGGTTCGACAGCTGATGGCTGCGTCACTTCACAGGGGCTGCCAGTAGCCTCCTGTGCACTCCAGGGGACAGGGGGTGGCAGGCAGTGCTTGCACATGTTGATGGCGTGACTGTTGCATTATTTTGCTAGCAAGTCTACAAGCTGTGCTATGCATTATTTGGACAATTTACAAGTTTATTTCATGTCTGCACATCAGTGTACTGCATTATTTAGGAGGAGTTTGCATGTTCAAATGGCTCTGAGCTCTATGAGACTTAACTTATGAGGTCATCAGCCCTCTAGAACTTAGAACTACTTAAGCCTAACTAACCTAAGGACAGTAAACACATCCATGCCCGAGGCAGGATTCGAACCTGCGACCATAGCGGTAGCGGGGTCCAGACTGTAGCGCCTAGAACCGCTTGGCCACCCCGGCCAGCGAGTTCGCATGTCAGTACTGAAATTATTTCGGTACATTAGGAGTTATCGCGAGCCCTTGTGGCCGAGCGGTTCTAGGCGCTTCTGTCCAGAACTGTACTGTTGCTACAGTTGCAGGTTCAAATCCTGCCTCAGGCTTGGATGTGTGTGATGTCCTTAGGTTAGTTAGGTTTAAGTAGTTCTATGTCTATGGGACTGATGACCTCCGATGTTAAGTCCCACAGTGTTTAGAGCAATTTGAACCATTTTGGGGGTTTTTCGTGTGTCTGAAGAACATTATTTATCAGTAGTTTACAGGTATGTGGAGTGTGTGGTGTGAGCCCAAGCACATTAGGATGAGTGTTTTGTATCAGTGTGATAAATATACTATCTCAAATCAGTCCCTAAGTAAATTGTTCCAAAATAAAAGTAGTACAGTCCTTCCTTACTATCTCCAGCAGCCCATCACAGGCTGAGTCATTTTCACACCATTTTCCCCCTCCAGACTACCATCTTCGATTATGTCAGGAGGGACAACAGCACCCTCTTGTGGCAACACTGTGTACTAGGTGTTGGACTCTAGATATCTTGGTGGAGACACTGCCTGCAAAATAAAGACTTATGTCCAGCACAGGCAGAGTCCTTTTCCCGCCATTTTCCCCCACCCAAGACCGCTATCTTGGGTTACTTCACGTAATGGACGACAGCGCCCTCTGATGGCAGTACTGTGTACTAAGTTGGACTCCAGACCCCTTGGCAACTGTTCCAAAATAAATAAAGTACACTCTTTCCTCCTTCCATCAGCCCAGTGCAGGCTGAGTCATTTTCCCCTCCAGACAGTCATCTTGGGTTATGTCACTGAACTGATGACAGCACCCTCTGGTGACATTACTGTGTGCTAGGTCCAAACCTCGTGGTGACCACACTGTTTCCCACCATTTCCCCCCACCATCTTGGATTATGTTACGGAATGGGCAACAGAGCTCTCTGGTGGTGGTACTGTCTACTAGGCCCATGCCTGGTGGTGATCACACTGATTCTCACCATCTTGGATAACGGTACTTGTGTCATCAGCTGACATCATGGTGGCCATCTTGGATTACGTCACAGGACAGATGACAGCATCCTCTGGTGGTGGTACTGTGTACTAGGTCAGTTGGATTCTGGACCCCATGGCAACTACACTGGATGGCTGCACTGCATCAAATCGTTTAAATAAAGACTGGTGCATGCAAAATAATAAAGACTTATGTCTAGCACAGGTTGAGTCCTTTTCCCGCCATATCCTAGGAAGAGGCGGTGGTCGGATGACTTACTTGAGTGGAGGTACCCCAAGTGACCTATTTTCCCGCCATTTTCTTACGTCAGTAGAGGTAGCCATGGTGTGATGCATTATCCTGATGGAATTTGAACTTCCTGCCATTTTCTGGGGGAGGCGAAGGGAGGGAGGGTTAGGTTAGTGGAGGTAGCCCAATTGACCTATGTTCCCACCAAAATTCAAACTTTCCTCCAAAATCCGCCATCTTGAATGAGGTCACCGCAGCCATCTTGGATGACATCAGCTGACGTCACGGCCGCCATATTGGATAACGGTACTTTGGGGTGGTACCTTCTTGCCCCAATATTCACACACACACATCATTATTCACGTAACTGACTGTTGTTTGTGGAGGACTTCTCAACTATCGAATTCTTTTGATCTGAATGGCAGATTTGCTATTTACAGGGGTTGTGGTGCTCTGGTTGATAGATAATTTTCGCGGAACGGTAGTTAAGGCACTGGAATGACAATATGGTGCACGTTTCCTTCGGTGTCTATATCATGGTGTAGGTGTTATACGTGTGTATATTTCCAGTGCATGATGGTGATGCCTTCATGTAGTTAAAATGTTTATGTCACTACCTATAAGCTCAGAAGTGATGACCAAAGGCAGAATTTCGTGATGGCGCATGCTCTGTAACGCACTCGCAGGACTGGTATGAAATTCTGCTGATAAATTATGCCATCCCTCCACCAACGCGATTGACAATCGATGGTGCACTGTATACTGCCTGTGCTTGACGGAATTTAAGTCGCGCAGAATATCATATCGTAACAAGAGTTCCTCAACAAAAACGACAATACTCGAGGGTGCATAATGTGTTTCCAGTTCTCGTCATCGCTACCTTGCTCTCATGTGAGAAGCGCACGCGATCCCAGTCGCTATGCCCGCGACCTCTGCGCAAACGGTCTGGCTGCCGGCAGAACACTATGTAGAGGTGATCAGAACCCTCCTCCACCTTGTAGGTGTCCTGTGATACAGCGTCCTGTTAAATGTGGGTGCAGTTTTGACATGGGGCTCTTGCACAGTTTAGATGTCATTTCTTTCAGACGGCAGTACCTGTACTTTGTAAGTGGTCCACAACGCTGTGATTCTGTGCGATGCGAAGTCTTCGAAATTCAACAATAAGAAACACCACCATAACTGCTCATACTGTCTTCATCTACTGCCTCGTGTTTTGGGAGGCAGCACCATTTAACGGTGGTCTTACATCACGTACACGATTGTCGGATCGATAACAACACACTCTCATTTCCATCGAGTGGTTAAAATATGCTCCAGTCGCATTAACGCAGCTCGCTTTGTTCCTCTGCGAGATGCAGAAGGTGACAGATATAGAGCACCCTGACTTCTGGTCAGTGTGTAAATGAAACTGGAACGTTGACATAAACAATGTTGCAGAGAGGGCGGGTCAAAGACTGAGGAACATGCACAAGGCGCAGAGAGACTGATGAGATCCTTAGCAGATAGGCTCGAAAAAGTTCGCAGAGGGGAGTTCATTTTGAAATAGGGACGAGTGTGCCATGGATATGATTCGCCAGTTGGGGTGGTATTCACTGAAAAAACATCTCCAACACAAGCGTATGGTTGAATGGAAAGACATGATTCCAAGGCGCAGAAAACACTTCCTCTGCTAGAAGGCCATTGTATTAGTTGTAGTATTCTGTGCATTTCTTACAACGTCAATATAATGGTCAAGCTAGCGCTGCATTTTGAGTGATTCCTCACATAGCTCAGCATCTGTTGTTAGTGATCATTACCTATCGAGCATCATTATCCATGGCCCACAACCCTGTGGACATGTCATCACTTTATAATTTCGGTAAGATGAATGACTTTATTACGACCTTACACCACGTGGTGTCCTGTTTTCTGGTGGCACGATCCTGCACCTCCCACCGAGTGGTTAATATGCGATTAATTTAATCACAATGAACGTGCAGTGCGGTATTTGTAGCTGATAGTAAAAGACTGCCGTTTCTTAATGAATCAAAGAAAACAGTACTGTACATTGATACTATACTTACAACCACGACTTTCAAAAACCATGTATAGTTTTAACGCGAAAATCGACATCTGCTTTTTAATTTCGTCTTCCTGTAGAACCAAAGCTGGTGGGCACCACACAGCGTAACATAGTAGTTGCTAACATTTTTTAATTTATTTTATTTATTATTATTATTATTATTGAGGATTCCTACGACCCACTGGTACCACTCAGAAGAAAAACACATCTATCCATCCCGGAATGTTCGCTCAGTGTTGGTTATCGTGTGATTGTTTGTTCCTATCACCTTTCGTTATTAGCGAAGGCTTCTACACACTCTGATGTGTGGAACTTGCTAGCTGACTGTTCGTGTAAGGACTGTTGGACGGTTTTAAGTGCTTATTTCGTAGTTTATTCAAGTCGAGATTCAATATTCTCACTTCAGTATTCATTGTAGCAAGCATTAGTTCTTACCACGAGGGTGAGTTCATATTTATTTAATTGGATATTTCATTGATTTCAGTACTACATCCGCTGTTTGCACTGTTGCCGTCACAGTATTCGTTTTGAAAGCTTAAGACTACGCCCTTTTTACACGTTGTAACGCGAGGTCTGTCGGTACAATATTCGTTGTAGCAGGCATAAGAACCACGCCTAAAGAATACACGATGGTAATACTTCATGCAGCAAATAAATGAAGAGACAGAATAAACATGAGTGATGACGGGTAACCGCATGCAGCGGTGGACTCTGCTCCCCACCTGTCAGGAGGCAGAGCTGGCGGATCGGCGCACCGTGAGACGACTGGTGTAAAAATCCGTGTGTATCTCATTTAAGTTCAGTGTTCTTCCTGCACGACCTGATTTTGCTTATCCAAGTGCCGGCACATCCAGAACATATGTAAGCACGCTGCAGTTGACCGTTCAGTTCCTCATTTGTCATGGATAGTCAGGTATTTCGCTATTGTTCCAGGAGGGAGGGGGCAGTCTTTCTGAGAAATTTGTTTAAAGGCTTACAGAAGGAGTCCTGTTCTTGAGTCTTTTATCCATCTGTGACTGATTTCCCCAGACCGGAAACCGTATATTACTGCCACCAGATGGTTCTCTTTGTGTACCACTAGTGACAGGACAGAACAGGCCTGTATCCCTACCTACGGTGAAGAGAGGAATGGATGAGGGGAAGTAGGAGGGTAGGTAAGACTGATTCCAAGCTGGTTAGTCCACGACCGCACATCGAGATGAAAACACGTGACGCTGCCACCACTGTCTCCTAGTGTGATTTTTTGGGGTCGGTTTTTGCGCTAGTTGTGTTATTACAATGATTTCCAGTACGTGTGTTGCCTTATGATCCATTTTTTACGAGTGCTATTTTTTTTCACGACAATTGCGCTGTGTAATTAGAACAATTAAGCATTTTCCATCGGTTGTGGTAGCGTGTATTGGCCTTCCAGCGCTTCAGTGATAGTTTGCTGCCATGTCCCTTCTTACTATGTATCAGTGTACTAGTGACTCAACAGCTATACCGAGGTGACCTCTCAGGGGCAGTGTAATAGGACGAAGTTGTCGAGCACCATGGCTGCCGGGTGTTTGTCGAGTAGGGCATACAGCAATGTGGCGGGAGGCGTCTGTAACGAACTCCGGTGTCACACAGTGAGACATACACGAGGTAGGTAAAAAGGGACAGCGCTGGGCATGCTAATTCATCTCTTGCACTGTCGACTGACCGGCCATTTCAGAAACACGAACAGCTCGAGCACTGGCAACAGTCTCTATGATTTGTGAAACGCATCTTCAGTCCATCCCACTTCATCACTATTATTAGCTGAAAAGTGTTCCCCCTACGCTCCGCCATTACCACCTCATTCCATTCCTCGTGTAGGAAGCTATAGGCACAATCCTCAGCTGTGTTCTTACAGGTAATAGACTTATTAAACTCTTCCCTATCCAGCACCAGCATTTAATCAGTTGAACACATTTCCTGCCAAAAATAAAGATAAGTACTTTCCGGTCCAGCCATTTTCCCTCCAATTCACAAGTTTATTTTGAATACGCCTGCTACTAGTTTCGAGTGAAATTGTGAAATTTTTTCCAGCAGGATAACATCAGTTATGTACCATCGTCAGTTTCTGATTTTCCTGTCCATGTTCTCCAGTCTGTACTTTGAAACCAGTGTGGGTTTTACATTATAGAAATGTGCTTCAAAAAGTGAGGAAAATAAAAAATAACTGCCTTAACATCCTTGCCTCCAACAGCAAATATAATGCTTGTCCACTCAGCGTTTCAAAAAGTGATGGACACTACAGTAGCAGACATGGGTAGTCCAATTTTTTTAACATCACTGCAGTTGTCTTTTCTCCATAATTTCTATATGTGTACCAGTTTAGGGGGTTGCTTCAGTTAACGTTTAGATTAAGTATTTTTTCCTGCCAGTTCACAAGTGAAGAAGAGAGATTTATTTCGATTTGCAGGTAAAGGGAGCATCCTATGTAGAGCCACGGAATCTGTCTGCTAGTTTCGAGTAGTATTGTGAATTTTTTCCAGGAGGATAGACCCAGTTGTATGACATCGTCAATTTCGACCTGTATTGCGATTTTAGGCACTCGTGTAGCGCTATGCGTATAGATGTATAATTAGTAGCCATCTTTGCTTCAGTTTCCTACCAAAAATAAGTAAAGTGCACTAACATAACCATGCTCCCTGCCAGCTGTGCAGAGAGTGACCGTTCCCTGCCATTTCCAGGGAAAAGTTGGTGATGGGGAATGGGTGACGTCATACGAGTGGGGGAAGGGGTGGGGGAGGCCAACGGCATTCTCTGAGAAGGCCAATAGCACTCTCTGGTGGATATAGTGTGAACTAGTTCAGTCAGTCCATGAACATCGAGGTGAACCTGAGGTGACCCAATTGAGGTTTGAATACATAAATTAATTAAACACCCTGCCTTCCTCTCCAGCACAGAATAACTGTTTCCCAGCAAGAACACATTTACCGTCAAAATAAATAAATAAATAAAGATGTAGATGTAGATGAAAGACTGTACCTTTCTCTCTAACAGATCAGCACAGATAGAGTCTTTTCCACCAATTCACAAGTTGGGAAGTGGGAGGGGAGAGAGAGGAGTTCGGCAGTGTTATTTGGTGGTGATATTGTGAACTATGGCTCCAAAATTTGAAGTTCCCACCATTTTTTGAAACTCCCACCGTTATGAGTTTCCCACCATTTTTAATTTAAATAATTTGCATATTCAATTTAATTAATTTGTATATCAATTTAATTGCGACAGTGCCACGTCTACACCCCAGGAAGAGGTGGTGGGGGGACCAACGAAGAAGAGCCGCCATCTTGGATAAATTTGGCAACAACGCAGACTACGCCACAACGAAGGCAGTTACCCTCTACCGAAGCAATGTAACAAAATAATTTTGTATAAATCATTTTCAGTATATTTTCTATCAGCAAAGCATAACTGAAAAGTATTAAGTTCTACAAAAATGGTGACGTTTTGAAATAAACGTCGTTTTTCTTTCGCCCACAAAATCCAAACAAAATTATGCACCGAAATCACGCTTTAGAAGATATCGCTAAACGGCTATGTATGCTGATAGAGAATTCAGTTTACAATACCAACATCAAATTCAGAACAAAATCGTATGTTTACCTCTAATATGAAAAGTACGTTTTCGACGACTCATATTTAAAATTTTGGGTTACATTTTTGGTAGTTAAGTTAAACATACATTTAGTCACTGATCCCTGGGCCGTATAAAATCCCAGACCCAAAAGCAGGTCGTTCTCCATCTTCTACGTCGCCATGGTGATCCTACGAGTCTATCTGGCAGCTTCTGTCATCTGCACGCTCGATACGGTTTCCAACATCTCTTGTGCAGAAGTTGTAAGAGGCTAGTCCGATTTCAAGTTTGAGAACTGTCGTTATTTTCATAATAGCTGTTGGCTGTCTTTAAAACTACACTATGCGATCAAAAGTATCCGGATGCCTGGCTGAAAATGACTTTCAAGTTCGTGGCGCCCTCCATCGGTAATGCTGGAATTCAATATGGCGTTGGCCTACCTTTAACCTTAATGACAGCTTCCACTCTCGCAGGCATACTTTCAATCAGGTGCTGGAAGGTGACTTGGGGAATGGCAGCCCATACTTCACGGAGTGCTGCACTGAGGAGAGGTATCGATGTCGATCGGTGAGGCCTGGCACGAAGTTGGCGTTCCAAAGCATCCCAAAGGTGTTCTATAGGCTTCAGGTTAGGACTCTGTGCAGGCCACTCCATTACAGGAATGTTATTGTCGTGTAACCACTCCACCGCAGACCGAGCATTATGAACAGGTGCTCGATCGTGTTGAAAGATGGAATCGCCATCTCTGAATTGCTCTTCGACAGTGGAAAGCAAGAAGGTGCTTGAAACATCAATGTAGGCCTTTGCTGTGATAGTGTCACAGCAAAACAACAAGGGGTGCAAGCGCCTCCTCGAAAAACGCTGTTGTTGTTGTTGTTGTTGTTGTGGTCTTCAGTCCTGAGACTGGTTTGATGCAGCGCTCCATGCTACTCTATCGTCTGCAAGCTTCTTCATCTCCCAGTACCTACTGCAGCCTACATCCTTCTGAATCTGCTTAGTGTATTCATCTCTTGGTCTCCCTCTACGATTTTTACCCTCCACGCTGCCCTCCAGTACTAAACTGGTGATCCCTTGATGCCTCAGAACATGTCCTACCAACCGATCCCTTCTTCTGGTCAAGTTGTGCCACAAACTCCTCTTCTCCCCAATTCTATTCAATACCTCCTCATTAGTTACGCGATCTATCCATCTAATCTTCAGCATTCTTCTACAGCACCACATTTCTAAAGCTTCGATTCTCTTCTAGTCTAAACTATTTATCGTCCATGTTTCACTTCCATACATGACTACACTCCATACAAATACTTTCAAAAACGACTTCCTAACACTTAAATCAATAGTCAATGTTACCAAACTTCTCTTCTTCAGAGACGCTTTTCTAGCCATTGTCAGTCTACATTTTATATCCTCTCTACTTCGACCATCATCAGTTATTTTGCTCCCCAAATAGCAAAACTCCTTTGCTACTTTAAGTGTCTCATTTCCTAATCTAATTCCCTCAGCGGATGAACCAGTGGGCTATGAACAGTGTTTCCTCTATGCCCATTCAGCAAACGTTGCTGCGTATGGACTGCCACAGCGGGCTTCTGGTTCACACACCCATGGTGACAGCTGTTCGTCGGGACGAAGGTTGGGATTTACATGACAATACCACACCTGGATGTCCAGTGAGTGGTGTCACGTGGCTTTTTCAAATGAATCACATATCATGCTCCATCGGACAGATGGTCATCTAAAAGCAAACACCCTGCGACAATCCTCAGAAGGACCCAGGCCAGACGAGGGAGCGTTATAGTCTGAGGAATGTTTTTATGTCATTCGCTGGGTGATCTCGGATTCTGGAAGGCACCTCTACAGGTAGTTCGTTTTATTCTCGGCACATTGACATCTACCAGAAAGACAATGCAATTTGTAACGCAGTTCGCAGCATATGTGCGTGGATTGAAGAGCTCCAGCAAGAATTTACCGTACTCTCCTGGCCACCAAACTCTCCGGATTTATACCCAGTCGCGAATCTCTGGGATCACGTCGATTGCGCTGTTCACGTCATGGAACCCAACCGAGAAAGCCAGCGCAGCTGGCCCCAGCACTGGAGTCACAACGTTTCAGAACCTCACTGTCCCTCTTCCTGCACGTCTTGCGCTGCAAAAGGTTCTGACGGGTGGGCACATTAATGTTACTGGACTGGGTAAATGAGACAATACAATGGAACGCACACACGCGCACACACACACACACACACACACACACACACACACACACACACACACACACACTCCTTAGATCGAAAATTTAGAAACGGCACGTTGCTCTATTGTACTGTAGCTAGTCCCACAAAGTATCACTTTATGAAGAGCCTCACCAGATGAGAATAATGCAGTGTACAGGCAGGGACTCTGCTTGTGGAAGGCTGCTCACATGGTGGCGATGGAGATGGGCGGAGAACGACTGCAGGATAGAGGTGGCAAAGAATAACTTATCTGACAAAAATAACCAGTTACTGAGAAGTAACAGTTACTGTAGTTACCGCTCATCTGTTACTAGCAACTGTTTTAATAACAGCCAGTAGTTCGTGGCGCCCTGTGTTTACTGAAGTGCGTACTACAGATTCGTATCATCAGAGATCTGACCACGGATAAATATAAAAGCACACATCAAAAAGAGTTTTGCGTCACCTCGGTTCCGAGGGTTCCAGAACATGTACAGGAAATAGGAATAGAGATCAACATAAACGTCATTTTCGCCATTTTTATTGCTCATGAAAACCAGACATTGCATGTTGTACAACCATACAGCGAGACCATCGGAGGTGGTGGTCCAGATAGCTGTACACACCGGTACCTCTAACACCCAGCAGCACGTCCTCTTGCGTTCATGCATGCCTGTATTCGTCGTGACATACTATCCACAAGTTCATCAAGACACTGTTGGTGTATATTGTCCCATTCCTCAACGGCGATTCGGTGTAGATCCCTCACAATGGTTGGTGGGTCACATCGTTCATAAAGAGCCCTTTCCAATTTATCGCAGGCATGCTCGATAGGGTTCATGCCGGAAGAACATGCTGGCCACTGAAGTCGAGCGATATCGTTATCCTGAAGTAAGTCATTCACAAGATGTGCACGATGGGGGCGCGAATTGTCGTCCATGAAGACGAATGCCTCGGCAATATGCCGCCGATATGGTTGCACTATCGGTCGGAGGATGGCATTCACGTATTGCGCAGCCGTTACGACAGCTACCATGACCACCAGCGGCGTACGTCGGCCCCATACAATGCCATCCCAAAACAGCAGGGAACCTTCACCTTGCTGCACTCGCTCGACAGTGTGTCTAAGGCGTTCAGCCTGACCGGGTTGCCTCCTGACACGTCTACGACGATTATCTAGTTGTACGCATATGCGACACTCATCGGTGAAGAAAACGTGATGCCAATCCTGAGCGTTCCATTCGGCATGTTGTTGGGCCCATTTGTACCGCACTGTATGGTGTCGCGGTTGCAAGATGGACCTCGCCATGGACGTGGGGAGTGAAGTTATACATCGTGCAGCCTATTACGCACAGTTTGAGCTGTAACACGACATCGTGTGGCTGCACGAAAAGCATTACTCAACAGGGTGGCGTTGCTGTCAGGGTTCCTCCGAGCCATAATCCGTAGGTAGCGGTCATCCACTCCAGTAATAGCCCTTGGGCACTCTGAGCGAGACAAGTCATCGACAGTTCCTGTCTCTCTGTATCTCCTCATGTCCGAGCAACATCGCTTTGGTTCACTCCGAGATGCCTGGACACTTCCCTTGTTGAGAGCCCTTCCTGGCACAAAGTAACAATGTGGTCACGATCGAACCGCGGTATTGACTGTCTAGCCATGGTTGACTACAGACAACACGAGGCGTGTACCTCCTTCCGGGTGGAATGACTGGAACTGATCAGGTGTCGAACCCCCTTCGTCTAATAGGTACTGCTCACGCATGGTTGTTTACATCTTTGGGCGGGTTTAGCGACATCTCTGAAAAGTCAAATGGACTGTGTCTGTGATAAAATACCCACAGTCAACGCTTATCTTCAGGAGTTCTGGGAACCGCTGAGACGCAAAACTTTTTTTGATATGCAGATAAATGTAAATGTTGTTGTTGTTGTAGTCTTCAGTCCTGAGACTGGTTTGATGCAGCTCTCCATGCTACTCTATCCTGTGCAAGCTTCTTCATCTCCCAGTACCTACTGAAACCTACATCCTTCTGAATCTGCTTAGTGTATTCATCTGTTGGTCTCCCTCTACGATTTTTACCCTCCACGCTGCCCTCCAATGCTAAATTTGTGATCCCTTGATGCCTCAAAACATGTCCTACCAACCGATCCCTTCTTCTAGTCAAGTTGTGCCACAAACTTCTCTTCTCCCCAATCCTATTCAATACCTCCTCATTAGTTATGTGATCTACCCACCTTATCTTCAGCATTCTTCTGTAGCACCACATTTCGAAAGCTTCTATTCTCTTCTTGTCCATACTAGTTATCGTCCATGTTTCACTTCCATACATGACTACACTCCATAGAAATACTTTCAGAAACGACTTCCTGACACTTAAATCTATACTCGATGTTAACAAATTTCTCTTCTTCAGAAACGATTTCCTTGCCATTGCCAGTCTACATTTTATATCCTCTCTACTTCGACCATCATCAGTTATTTTACTCCCTAAATAGCAAAACTCCTTTACTACTTTAAGTGTCTCATTTCCCAATCTAATTCCCTCAGCATCACCCGATTTAATTTGACTACATTCCATTATCCTCGTTTTGCTTTTGTTGATGTTCATCTTATATCCTCCTTTCAAGACACTGTCCATTTCGTTCAACTGTTCTTCCAAGTCCTTTGCTGTCTCTGACAGAATTACAATGTCATCGGCGAACCTCAAAGTTTTTACTTCTTCTCCATGAATTTTAATACCTACTCCGAATTTTTCTTTTGTTTCCTTTACTGCTTGCTCAATATACAGATTGAATAACATCGGGGAGAGGCTACAACCCTGTCTCACTCCTTTCCCAACCACTGCTTCCCTTTCATGCCCCTCGACTCTTATAACTGCCATCTGGTTTCTGTACGAATTGTAAATAGCCTTTCGCTCCCTGTATTTTACCCCTGCCACCTTTAGAATGTGAAGGAGAGTATTCCAGTCAACATTGTCAAAAGCTTTCTCTAAGTCAAATAAGAGACTAAAAAGTTGCTGAAGTATAACTTATCACTTCATAAAAGTGATGTTACTACCTGTATCTTTTACTGACGAATGATCTTCATCATTATTATCATAGAGAAATTTGATTAGGTGGTTAGGAAATACGAATGCGCATTTTGTGCTAAGATTCGTGTATACCCGCCTACAATCGGGGGGCTGGACGGCACGTTTCTACATGACAGGCTCTGACAGCTGGTTACCACCATACGACAATTGCTGGATCGGCGGTTGCTCCATGGAGATGCGGAGGACTGTTGAAGTTTCATACTGCCTCTATCCTCCAAATTGAGGAGACTGTTCACATAATGTAACGGATGTTAATGTGACCTGTCAATATAACAGTAAAATGACTAGCGTACTTAATGACACAAACTAATTTTTTGTACATAAAAACTTAAATATCCAAGTGACAATCTAAAAGGTAGTACATATAAAAGGATTTTACGAATGCATATGCGTCATGGTTTGTAGCACCACCATTGGCCAACCAGTATAATAATAAATTAAAGTAACGTAAAAGATGACACACAATTCAAATTATTTAAAAACATAAGCCGAAGTGTACGAGACCATTTAAGCATGAGCACAACAGAGCTCCAAAATAGTATTATTGATAATAAAACATACTGGAATCAATACAATACGATATGAACCTAAATTAATAAACACATAATAGAACAAATTTATTGCATTATAGCAATAAAACGTATAACACCATGCTTGCAAATTCTATTTATACTGACCAGAACCATTCCGCTAGTAGCGTACCTACCAATAATTTTAAAACCATCGTCAAAAACAGAAAAAAGGCCCGGCCACGCATTAAAAACATACAAGGGAGGAAGGAAGCTTGGGCGTAACGTCCCATCGACATCGAGGTCATTAGAGACGAAGCACGAGCTCGGATTGAGTCAAGAAAGAATGAGGAAGGAAATTGGCCGTGCCATCTCAAAGGATCTATCTCGGCATTTGTCTGGAGGGATTTAGGGAACTCGCGGAAAAACCTAAATCAGTGTGGCTGGACGCGGGACTGAACTGTCGTGTTGCCGAATGCGAGTCCAGTGTGACAACCAATGCTCCACCTCGCTCAGTAAAAGCATACGAAGAATGCCTGTAGAGTCCGCTTGCAATAAGCAGAACTCTCTCACTGGTAACACAAACTGATGCCCAACATAAGCGGTGAAATGGATCAATCCAGTTATCATCTTTTAAAGCCGTGCCAAAACAGTGACGCACAAAAATTAAGACACCATGCTGGTGATGAGGTGGTGAGGGGCTTAGGGGGGGGCTTAGGGGAGGGGGGGGGGGGAACGCAATAAATGTGGTTGAAGAGTAAGGCGGGGGGGGGGGAGGAACTGGGAAAGGAAAAGAAGGCGTGTGGAGAACTTTGTGGGGATGGGGGGGGGGGGGGGGGAGAGGGAGGAACGAAGATATGAATGATACGAGACGAAACCTTCAATGAAAAACTAAACACAGATAACTGAAAGGATTAATCTAATTCTTATAAACACTGGTTTTTCAGTATCAGACAATATCATACTTACCAGTCTCCTAAGTTACAACACATAAAGACAATCCCTATATAATAATTACATCTCTTCCTTTTTGTTTTTTACTAAACTATGTAAAATAAGCATGAAAAACAACCTATTGGCAGCTTCTATTCGTAACAGCATAGATGGATATGTACCCAGAGACCTACCTAGGCCTCTACCTCGTTAACCCGCGTCGGGTATTTCAATACGATCAAACCAATGTACGAATCTAATGAACCTGTTGAGAGTGAGAGAGATATAGGGAACGGATCTTTTTTTGGGGGAGTGGGGAGGGGGGGGGGAAGGAAGTGGTGGGACACAGAAATATAGAAGGCTACGGCCATTAGCAGTAATTAATTGATGGATAATAGATTAATACTATCGGTATAAGCCACTTTTAACTAATTATTTTGCATGAATGAAATGAACATATACCACCTGCTCACTCCTGGGTAATGCCCTCTAAGTTTTGTATTTAAGCCATGTATTTTTTAAAGAGAAATTGGCATTTGCAGTCTCTTGCACCCATCTTTAGAAGCGATGTGTAACAACACTTATGGCTGGATCACCCATCCACATTTCGTTCAATTATCACGATTACCAGTTGTTATCCGATTTGATATCTCTCGTCTTTCTCTCCCATTAATAATTCGTGAAACAAGCTTATAAGGTGGCTTCATATCATTTACTCATCCACTGACGGAAAAACATCGCAACACAAAGAATAGTTAATGTAGAGTAATGAAATTTCGGAAATACATTTGTCTGCCTAACATATTTAAGTGATTAATATTCCAAGATTACAGGTTAATGTAAGCGGGAAATAAGCCAATGCAATTGTGAAAGGCTGGTACATTAATAACAGGCGTACCCGCTAGAATGTTGAGTGGAAGCATGCTAACGTGTCGTGTCGGATGTCAGTTTGTGGGATGGAGTTCCATGCCCGTTGCACTTGGTCAGTCAATACAGGGACAGTCAGTGCCGTTTGCGGATGACGCTGGAGTTGTCGTTTGCTGATGTCCCATATGTGCTCAATTGCAGTCATATCTGGTGATCGAGCAGGCCGAGGCAACATGTCGATACTCTGTAGAGCATGTTGGGTTACAGCAGTGGTATGTGGACGAGCGTTATCCTGTTGGAGAACACCCCCTCAAATTCTGTACATGAATGGCAGCACAACGAGTCGAATCACAAGATTGATATACAAATTTGCATGTAGGGTGCGTGGGATAACCAGGAGCGATCTCCAAGTTTCATACCAATTTGCGCCGCAGACCGTAACTCCAGTGTGTCAAGCACGCAAACAGGTTGGTTGCAGGCCCTCAGTTGGCCTCCTTGCAACCAACACACGGCCATCACTGGCACCGAGGCACAACGGCACAACCAGCTTTCAGCACAAAATACAACAGACCTTCACCCCTCTCTCCAATGAGCTCTCGCTTGACACCACTGAAGTCGCAAATGTCAGTGGTTTGGGGCCAGAGGGCAGGCTAGGGGGCATCTAGCTCTGAGCTGAATTTGAAATAACCGATTTGTAACAGTTCTTTGCGTCACTGTGGTACCAACTGCTGCTCGAATTGCTGCTGCTGATGCAGTACAATGTACTGGAGCCATACACCAAACGCGATGGTCTTCCCTCTCCTCTTGGTAATACCACGTGGCCGTCCGGAGCTCAGTCATCTTGCGATCGTACATTCCGCGACCATCGCTACCAGAAATCATGTACAGCGGCTATATTCCTGCCAACTCTTTCTACAATATCCCAGGAGGAACATCCAGCATCTCGTAGCCCTATCACACGACCTCGTTCAAACTCAGCAAGGTACTGACAATGACATCTTTGTCGCCTTAAAGGCGTGCTTGACTAACATCAACTCACCAAGTCCAATCTCAGAGGTAATTAATGGTCACAACCGTTACAGCGTGACCGGCCGCTGTGGCCGAGCGGTTCTAGGCGTTTGTCCGGTACCACGCTGCTGCTACGGTCGCAGGTTCGAATCCTGCCTCGGGCATGGATGTGTGTGACATCCTTACGTTAGTTAGAGTTAAGTAGTTCTAAAAAAAATGGTTCAAATGGCTCTGAGCACTATGCGACTTAACTTCTGAGGTCATCAGTCGCCTAGAACTTAGAACTAATTAAACCTAACTAACCTAAGGACATCACACACATCCATGCCCGAAGCAGGATTCGAACCTGCGACCGTATCGGTCGCTCGGCTCCAGGCTGTAGCGCCTAGAACCGCACGGCCACTCCGGCCGGCTAAGTAGTTCTAAGCTTAGGGGACCGATGACCTCAGATGTTAAGTCCCAACGTGCTTAGAGCCATTTGAAACATTCGTTATAACGTGTACTTAAAGCAAACCAGATTTGCATTCTCATAGTGAAGCTACTAGCGGCTTTCTTACGCGACTTGTGCGAATTCTGAAAAGAGATTATCTGTCAGTTGCAGAAACACGTCTACCAGCTTTCGTTTATGCCGAACAACTCCATCTTGGTGTTGTGATTTTTTTCCGTCAGTGTATATTATATTGCGGCCAACTTGTCAATTTCGCTATTACTCTACTTCTACAATTATGAAAGTATTGTGGATGCCTAAAACAGGTCCAGGTGGAATAAAGTTATTTGTTGGATGTTTTTACCGGCCACCCGATACCCCTGTGGCAGTGTTAGAGTCATTCAAAGAGAGTCTACGCTCAGTGGCGCGAAAATAGCCAAATCATGCAATACTATTTGGAGGGGACTTAAACCAGTATAGACTGGGATTCATTGCAATCTCTAGAAGTACTTTTGGACACGTTTTCCGAAAATTGTCAGCTAGTTTAACAGCCCAAACGGAATGGAAATATTTTGGACATAGCTACAAACTGGCCTGACGTTATCGATGGCGTCATGATAGGGATTAGTGAATATGACGTCATCATAGCGACTATGGTTACTAAAGCTAATAGATCAATCAAGAAGTCTAGGACACTATTATTTGCTAGTAAGAGCAGATAACTAGTTGCTAGCAACACACTTAGACAATGATGGACATTATTTAGTTCCAGGATGACGGTAGCAGAGGGATTATGGGTGAAGTTGAAACAGGTTGCCAGTCATGCTTTGGAGACGTATGTGTCGATTAAGTGGATTAAGGACGGAAATGACCGATCGAGGTTCAGTAAGTAACAAAATTCGGAAAGTGCTGAGGAATCAAAGACTGTTGCATTCTCTGTTCAAAAGAGAACGCGCAAATGATGACAGGCAGAAGGTAGTAGAGATCGATGCGTCTGTAAAAGGGTCGATGCGCGAAGCATACAACTACCACCACCATATCTTACGCAAAAGATCTTGCTGAGACAATTCTGGTCCTACGTAAAAACACTAAGCGCGTTGAAGGCTTCTGTCCAATCACTCATTGACCTATCTGGTACGGTAATAAAACCAAGCAAGAAGAAAGTTTAAGTTTTAAATTTCGTGTTTAAGAAATCATTTACGCAGTAGAATCGTATAAACATGCCGTCGTTTGAACACCGTACCGACTCCCGTATGGAGGACATAGTAATAGGCATCCCAGGTCTAGAGAAACAACTGAAAGAGTTCAAAGCAAATCAGTCGCCAGGTCCAGATAGCATCCTAATACAGTTTTACAAAGAGTTCTCCACGGCACTATCCCCTTGCATTTATCTCCCAGTATAACGTGCCAAGCGACTGAAAAAAAGCGCAGGTGACTACTGTATATAAGAAGCGTAAAAGAGCTGACCCGAAAAATTACGGGTCAATATCCTTAACATCGATTTGCTACAGAGTTCTTGAACATATTCTCAATTCGACTATAATAAATTTCCTTGAGACGGAAAAGCATCTGTCCACAAATCAACATAGTTTTAGAAAGCATCGTTCATGCATCATTTCTCATATGGTATCCTGCGAACTGTGGATGAAGGGCAGCAGGCACACTCCTTATACCTAGATTTCCATCCCGTGCCCGGCCACCCTGATTTAGGTTTTCCGTGATTTCCCTAAATCGCTCCAGGCAAATGCCGGGATGGTTCCTTTGAAAGGGCACGGCCGACTGACTTCCTTTCCCAATCCGATGAGACCGATGACCTTGCTGTCTGGTCTCCTCCCCCAAAACAGCCCCAACGCCTAGAGTTCCGAAACCTGTCTGTCACGGTGCCCCACTGCAGGCTCTTAACGAAGGTACAGGCATATGGAATAGGTTCCCAGATATGTGAATGGCTTGAAGACTTCTAGTGTAATAGGACCCAGTATAGTCAGGTCGATTAAATATCTAGCCGTAACGTTGCAAAGCGATAAGAAACGGAACCAGTATCTAAGGATTGTAATGGGGAAGGAGAGTGATCGACTTCGGTTTATTGGGAGAGGTTTAAGAAAGTATGGTTTATTTGTAAAGGAGGCCGCATATAGAACACTGGTGCTATCCATTCTTTAGTACTGCTCTGTTTGGAATTAAGGGAAGACATGGAGGCAGTTCGGAGGAAGGCTGTTAGTTTTCTTATCGGTGGGTTCATTGAACTTGTAAATATTGCGGAAATGCTTCGAGAACTCAAATGGGAATCCCTGAAGGGAACGAGACATATTTTTCGAGCAATTGAGAAAATTTAGAGAATCAGATTTTAAATCTGACTGCTGAAAGGTCTTACTGCCGGCAACGTATATTTCGGGTAAAGATCGAGAAATTAAGAGGAGAGAAATCAGGGCTTGTACGGAGGCGTATAGATAGTCATTTTTCTCTCATTCTATTTGCGGGTGAAACAGGAAAGGAAATGACTGGTAGTGGTACACCAAACGGTCCGCCACACACCGTACAATGACTTTCGGAGTGTGTATATAGGTGTAGTAGATATAGATAGTTTGTTAACCTTAGACTTGTAGCACAAAGCACAAAAACTCATGGTTTTTCTAGAAACTTGCCTATTGCCTTAATATACAGCTTTAAGAAACACTCAGCCTTAAAAGCATAGTTGTATCATGTAATTTTATCCTTTTTATAACGACATGATTTTCTGTGATAGCGTCGATTTCTTTATATTTTGTTAATTGTGTAACATACGAAACACCTCTTTGTGCGAGGCTAGAGATTTAATCCTCTCGCAAAAAAGACTAGCTGTCTTATACTCGTATAACTTGCAGCCGGTCGCCGAGGCCGAGCGGTTCTAGGCGCTTTAGTCCGGAGCCGCGCTGCTGCTACGGTTGCAAGTTCGAATCCTGCCTCGGGCATGGATGTGTGTGATGTCCTTAGGTTAGTCAGGTTTAATTAGTTCTACGTCTAGGGTACTGATGACCTCAGATGTTAAGTTCCATAGTGCTTAGAGCCATTAGAACCATTCGAATAACTTGCGGTAGTTTGTGATTGATTCGCTCCATGTCTCTCGACATTGTGCGGCTACCAGGAGTGCGTCACACCTGACGTCTGCTTGTTCAGGCACACGCACGTTGGTTTGCTCGTACAAGATCACACGACTGAACATCGACAAAGCCTCTAACAGCTTAATTGTTACGAATGCTTGTACCAAGTGCCTGACAACTCACGTTTGTCATTTTCGCAGTGGCTTGTGTAGCGTCCTTAAGGAGCCCTATACACGCACCAACCGACGGACCAACAAACTGGACGTGTGTAGTTGTTTTGAGCGACAGACCGACGAACATATCCTGTCGGAACGTCGTGCGGGTAGGATCGCCCGACAGCAGACATCCACACCACTTCACCCAACAAATTGTGCCGAAATGCCGTTCTAATACTCATGACAGGGTGCGAAGCGGAGGAAACTTTAAGGACAGAGTTTCTTGAGAAATTTAGAGACCGCAGACGTTCGTGGGACACGTTGCGGGAGAAGTATAGCAACACAGATACAAGGAATGAAGCTTTTTTTCGGTTTTTAATAAATCCATAATGGTTTCGTATAACACATCAATAAAAGTTCGTCCACCTTCTGTATCTCTACTTCTAGTTTTTATCTCCGATACTTACTGGAAATGAAATGTGAAGACCGAAATATCGACATTCAGTGAACGTTAATTCGTAAAATATACTTGCTTCATTGTTACAAGTGTTAAGAAAGTCCATAGTATATCCAAATCCCCTGTTATAACGAGCAAACTGTGGGATTTTTTTACAGGTCTAACATTTGCTAAGTGCTTCATTTCTTACGTTTATTAGATGATGTACGCCAGCACCCAGTGTACTCTTTCCTGTTCGAATCTGATACGAGTTTCTTAAATTTACACGTCATCTTTTATGCTACATACATAAATAAATTAATAATGTGAATATAAACGTCTTTTGTTTTATTGTCGTGCGGTGTGGCCGCGCGGTTTGAGGCGCAATCTCACGGATTACGTGGCCCGTCCCACCGGAGGTTCGAGTCCTCCCTCGGGCATGGGTGTGTATGTTGTTCTTAGCATAAGTTACTTTAATTATTGTGTAAGTCTAGGGACCGATGACCTCAGCAGTTTTGTCCCTTAGGAATTCACTCACACATTTTTTGTTTATTTATTTTGTTTTAGCGTGATGTATTTCCCGAGTGAACTATAAATCACGTTGCAGGTTTCAGGAATCATTCCAGTTAATCACTGTGCAGATACGACAGCAATGAATTTGAGGTCCTCATAATTTTCGCCAGTTGCTAGAAATCATATAGGCCTACTAGCTAACAGACTCTCCTCGCAGCTTACAGCCCTTCTCATGACTGTATTCTTTTTCGTTAAGAATGGTTTGGTGATGTTCAGCAGCTCTGAAATGCAAGATTCATCCTTTCTTAGATAATTACACCCAAAATCATCGGATCCCTGCTGCTTAAGTAAAAGAACGTGGGTGGATTTCCTTCCTTGCATTAGCCACTTCTTTGCCCACAGCTTTTTTTTTTTTGCCTTGTTACCTATAATACAGCCGAGACAAATACCCGTTGTTGTTTATGTACGGATATCGTAGAACATAAACACAACAAATCACAACAACAGAGCGGCGCCGTAATTGCTGACAAGGGAACCTCCCCATCGCACCCCCCTCAGATTTAGTTATAAGTTGGCACAGTGGATAGGCCTTGAAAAACTGAACACAAATCAATCGAGAAAACAGGAAGAAATTATATGGAACTATGAAAAAATAAGCAAAATATACAAAACTGAGTTGTCTATGTGCAAGATAGGCAACATCTACGACAATGTAAGACCCCGAGCGCCGTGGTCCCGTGGTTAGCGCGAGCAGCTGTGGAACGAAAGGTCAACGGTTCAAGTCCGCTTGAGTTAAAATTTTAATTTCTTATTTTCGCAAAGTTATGATCTGTCCGTTCGTTCATTGAAATCTCTGTTCACTGTAATAAGTTTAGTGTCTGTGTTTTGCGACCGCACCGCAAAACCGTGCGATTAGTAGACGAAAGGACGTGCGTATCCAAGGGGAACCGAAAACATTTGATCGCAAGGTCATAGGTCAACCGATTCCTCCACAGGAAAACACGTCTGATACATTCTATACGACACTTGTGAAGGCATGTGCGTCACATGACAAGAATATGTTGTCGACCCACCTACCTTGTACACTTGGCAAATGGGTAAAAAGATTCTTCTACCTTGCTCGATTTAGGTTTTCTTGTGGATGTGATAATCACTCCCAAAAAAGATGAAAACATAAGAGTTTGTCACATAAACTGAAAATAAAATTTAAACTTTTCACTGGAGGCAGGACTTCAACCAAGGACGTTTCGTTCCGCAGCTGCTCACGCTAACCACGGGACCACTGCGCTCCTGAGATCGCGCTATCCTTGATGTTGCCTATCTTGCGTATGGACTACTCAAATTGTATATTTTACTTATTTTTTCATAGTTCCACGCACCTTCTTCCTGTTTTCTCGATTGATCTGTGTTCAGTTATTCAAGGCCTATCCACTGTGCCAACTTATAACTAAATCTGAGGGGGGGTGCGATGGGGAGGTTCCCTTGTGAGTGCAACCGGTCGGACGTGTATAGCCAGCCACGAAATGGGTCGGTCGGTCGGCCGATAAGTTGGTGCGTGTGCAGGGGCCTTAGGCCTCGATGGGAACGCTGCTCCATCTTTATTTACTAGAGCGCGCCCCGCTACGGCAGAATGCCTTCGCGACAAACAAAGATCGCCTGCTGCTCGGGAGTGTGGCTGCGGGCTGGGAACGTGCTGCATGAGGTCACCACTCCTCGCCACGGGCCCGTGACCGATTTTGGGTCCACCATCTCCGGCTGCACTGCGAGCCCCACACCAGACCATGGTAAGATCAAGAGGCAGACAGCTTCAGTGACGTCACGGGAAACCACCTCTTTTTCAGTATCACACTAAAGAATACGTTAGTTTTGACGATATTTAGCTTGAGTTTTTGCGTCTTTCGTAGCACGACGGTTAATATTAATCGCTGCCAAGTAGACCCTAAAACGGTAGTAAGGCAACCTTCTTAAATTACAGGGGCCCCTTTTTATAAGACTCGTCCCATGTACAGGATGAACTTCTTAGCTTGGAAACCTCGAATGTTTCATAAACTACTCCAAACATCGATACAAAAATTCCGCCATGCAGTACAGAAAGCAGCAAGTACGATTTTGTATTTTTACGCATTGACAACGACATTCGAAATGTCTTGGAAAGAGTAGCTTTTGCATACCGGATCGTTTACGAAATATGCGCGGTATCCAAGCTAAGTGGTTAACTCAATGCCCAACTTTGAAGGTATGTAATTTGGTACGACAGACACGAATACTTATGTCTGGGGTGTAATTTTCTCAATATCTCACTTGTTGTGGATTCGCTTTCAGAGCAACGTGTAGCCTTAAATAAAAGTTTAGTGTTGTATGGTTCGTATTTCCAGGTCTGAAATGACACAGTCAACAAGTACCCTCTAAATTTGTCTTTGGTAACCCACATCCGGTTACGAAAAATTTTGGCCCGTCTTTCTAAACTGGGAGTCCTGCCCCAGTGACGGTCACATAGAACGGAGCTAGCTAGTCAGGATCAGCAGTTAGACCAATGCTGAAAAGGCTGTTACTGATAACAGTATCTCTTCTTGCCAATATTCAAAAATAATACATCATTTCAGAAATAGTCTCAGGTCAAATTTGTAAGAAAAAACGAAGCTCTAAATGGATTAGAAAAATTGTGATTCATGACAACTGTAGTGTTTTGTGAAGACAGCGAAAGCGAATAATTTGTTCAGCTCTCTAAGACAACTGTAGTGTGATACTCCCACTCCCCCCACCACTAGCACACCAGCCGTGGCCTTTAAGCATCCCTGATCAAAATAAAATTTCCACCCGAGGCAGCGTCACTACGAAACCTGACGTGGGGGGCGTTCCAAATTTTGGTTTCCGTGAGGCGAAAGCTGGCTTGTTCTTTCTAGCGATTTTCGAGGCTGTACGTACCCAATCAGAGCTCCGTCGGCTGCAGTGAACAATCCGAGCCACCGGTGTGTTTAGCGCGGTATTAAGTCATACCTGACACTGACTCGTCCGTATGTTTTGTTTCCAAAATGTCGTTTGGTTTTTGTAGGCCTTGGATTGGGTTGTATTGTTCAATAGAGGTTTATACTGTGGCCCTAAGGATTATCAACTTAATGTGGCGATATAATGGATTGTGTTCACAAGTTGCTCCATCGTTTGAGTTCAGTGCCTCAATAGGTAAAAACGGAATCTTTATAGGATCACTTTGTCTGCTTCTTCATTAAAAAATATTCCTCAGGAACAGGCAGAGAGATCAAGTTTAAATTTACGTAACATACTAAGGTCCACCGTCCCTTGACGATGTAAAAAATTGAAGCTTCTAGGTCATTGAAATCAAAAGATGGGGACATTTCACATATTTTGATAGTCACAGACTCACTCAAGACCATAGGGTACTTACCCTTGGCCTAGAATCATGAAATTTGGCGAGAAGCAATACAATAAGCACAAATAAAGCCAAAAAAAAATTGAGAATTTGTAAGTTTTTCTTCCATCAGTCTTCTAACTAATTCCTATTCTGTGGCAACATCTTCATTTCAGAGAGTAGCATTTGCAACCTACGTTCTCAATTATTTGCTGAATGCATTCCAATGTCTAGCTTCCTCTACAGTTTCTACCCTCTAAGAACCCTCTAGTAGCACAAAAGTTACTCCTTGATGGCTTGAAAGATGTCCTGTCATGTCCCTTCTTTACGTCAGCGTTTTCCATATATTCCTTTCCTCTCCGTCTCTGCTGAGGACCACCTCGTCCTTACCATATCAGTCCCATAATTTTCAACATTCGTATGTAGCGCCACATCTCAAATGCTTCTCTTCTGGTTTTCCCACATTCCATGTTTCACTACCGTACAATGCTGTGCTCCAAATGTACGTTCTCAGAAATTTCGTCCTCAAATTTGGGGCTATGTTTGATATTATAGATTTCCCTTGCCCAGGAATGTCCTTTTTGCCAGTGCTTGTCCGCTTTTGATCTCCTTGCTCTACCCATCATTGGTTATTTTGCTGCCTAGATAGTAGAGTTTTTCATCTACTTCGTAACCATCAATCCTAGCAAGTTCCTCGCTGTTCTCATTTCTGCTACTTATCACTACTTCAGTCTTTCTTCGATTTACTCTCAATCCATGTTCAGTACCAATAAAACTACTCATTTCACTCAGCATATCATGTAATTCTTCTTCACTTGTCAGTACAGCAATGTCATCGGCGAATCGTAGCATGGATATCCTTTCACCCTGAATTTTAATTCTATTGTTGAACCTTTCATTTCCATCATTGCTTCTACGAGGTAGAGATTGAATAGTAGGGACGAAGGACTATATCCCTGTCTTGCACCCTTTTTAATCTGAGAACTTCATTCTTGGTCTCAGGCTGTTATTATTCCCACTTGGCTCTTGTACGTGTTGTATATTGCCTGTATTCTCAGAATTTCGGTAAGTTTGCACCATCTGACATTTTCGAACGCTTTTGCCAGATCGAAAAATCCTGTGAAAGTGTCTAGATTTTTCTTTAGTGTTGCTTCCATTGTCAACCGCAATGTCAGAACTGCCTCTCTGGTGCCTTTACCTTTCCTAAAGCCCAACCGATCGTCCTCTAACACACATTCTTTTGCATTTATTGTCAGCAAATTGGATGTATGAGCTGTTAAGCTGATTGTTGATAATTCTTGCATTTGTCAGCTTCGGAACTGTGGATGATACAATTCCGGAAATCAGACGGTATATCACCCGACTCACAGTCTAGTCGTTTTGTTGTCACTTCCGCCAATGATTTTAGGAATTCTGATGGAATGTTATCTAACCCTTCTGCCTTATTTGATCTTGTCTTCCAAAGCTCTATTGAATTCTAATACTGAATCCCCCGTCTCTTCTATATCGACTCCTGTTCCTTCCTCTAACACATCAGGGAAATCTTCTCCCTCATAGAGACGTCGTGTACTCTTCTCACCGATCCGTTCTCTCCTGCGCATTTAACAGTGGAATTGCCATTGGATTCTTCGTGTTACCACCTTTGCTTTTGATTTAATGAAAAATAGTTTTGACTTTTCTACGTGCTGAGTTAGTCGTTCCGACACTCATTTCTTTCTCAATTACTTCACTTTCACGTGCAACCATTTCGTTTTAGCTTACCTGCACTTCCTGTTTACTTCATTCCTCAGTCACTTGTATTTCTGAAATTCCCTGAACATTTTTATACTTCTTTCAACGATCAAATGAAGTATTTCTTATGTTGTCATGGTTTCCTTGCAGTTAACTTTTCTGAGATTTCCGCTCCTCTTCAACTGAACTACCTCCTGAACTATTCGTTATTGAAGCGTCTATAGCATTAGAGAACTTCATGCGTCTCTCTTCATTCCTTAGTACTTCCGTATACCACTTCTTTTCGTATTGATTTTTCCTGACTAATCCCTTAAACTTCAGCCACTCTTCATCACTATTAAATTGTGATCTGAATCTATATCTGCTCCTGAGTACACCTTACAGTCAAGTATCTGATTTCGGAATCTGTGCCTGATCATGATGTAATCTGAAATGTTCCTGTATCTCCCGGCCTTTTCCAAGTCTACCGCCTCCTCTTCTGTTTCCTAAACAGAGTATTCGCTATTGAAATATATTGCAGAAGTCAATTAGTGTTTCTCCTCTCTCATTCCTAGCTCCATATTCTCCTGGAAGCCTTTCTTCTCCTACGCACGCGCACACACGCATTCCATTCCCCAATGACTATTACATTTTCATTTCCCTTTACGTACTGAATTACCGGTTCAATACCCTCGTAATCTTTCTCTAGCTCTTCTTCTGCTTGCAACTTCTGTATGTACACCTGAGCTATCGTTGTCGGTGTTGGTTTGCTGTCGATTATGATGAGAGTAACACTGTTACTGGACTATTCACAGAAAGTCACTCTGCCCCATCTTCCTATTCATAGTGAACCCTACTCCCGTCACACCCCACCCCCCTCCCAGGGGGTCCACAACTCTTTTGTGGATACGTGTGTGGCGAGCACGGGGCCCCGAGCTATTGCAGCTTTCTTTCTCTCTAGGGCTGCGATTCCTTCTCCTTCCCCTCCTTTCCGCTCCTTGCTCCTTTCCCCTCGCCCTCTCCTCTCCCTCTCTTGGTGTCCTTGCTTATGTTGGCACCTGCTATCCTCTTGGTTCTGTTGGTTTTACAATTTGGCTTTGTTGCATAATCACCACCTCCTTTTGGCATTCCAAGGTCCCCCTCTGGGGTTTGACCTCCATTACAAAATTTCTCCTCCATAGTGTGAGCCATTTGGGGAAGAGCACCTCACCTAGTGTCTCTGACATGTGCCCTCCTAGTAAATTCCACCTTTTCTTTCATGTTGTTGTCTGATAGCCAGCATGGTAACCAGCCCATGTGGTGGGGTCGCTATGTACCCTTTTGGTTGAGCCCCATGAACAAACAGGGATCACACTTCTGATACCTGAGCTGTGACCTCATGCATGCCTTGGAGTGGTTGCTCGTCATCCTGGAGCATCGGAACTCCCGGCAATGTCCGCCGTGCCAGACGGCCCTTGCTGTGGCTGGGTGGCGCCTGTGAGGAGAGCCCCTGATCGGAGTGGGTGGTACCAGGACGGATGCTATGCAAATGAAATGCATACGGGTCCAGAACTCTGGCTGTTCTTCTGCGGCCGTCTCTCTGCGTGGAACTGATTCTTCAAGTGCTGCTTCTCTTGCCCCTTCGGCCTTCCCTTCCATGGCTACCCCCTGGGAAGAGGGTCAGGCCCATCGGCTAGGGGCGAAACCTTTCCCCCGTTATCTAGTTTGCACCAGGATTGATGGAGACACTTTCACCAACACCAAACCTTTATTCTTTGTGGAACACATTGAAAACAAGTTTGGCAAAGTGGACTCCGTGAGCGAGATGCGGTCGGGTTCGTTGCTGATAAAAACTGCTTCAGCTGCTCAATCTGCAGCCCTTCGTGCCTGTACCCATCTTGGCACAATTCCTGTGTCCATTACCCCCCACCAGTCTCTAAATATGGTTCCAAGTGTGATTTTTCACAGGGACCTCATCCTTGAAACTAATGAGGAACTTCGGGACAATCTCAGACAGCGGGGTGTTCACTTTGTTCGACGTGTTCAGAAGGGTCCTAAAGACAATCGCATTGGTACTGTTGCCTTTATCCTGGCCTTTGAAGGGGATACCCTCCCTGAGAAAGTTAAGATTATGGTTTATCGATGTGATGTGAAGCCGTACATCCCACCTCCTATGAGGTGTTTTAAGTGCTTCCGTTTTGGACACATCTTCCCGCTGTTCACAGGCCCCTCTCTGTGGTGACTGTGGAAGTCCACTCCATGAGGGGAGTCCCTGTGTTCCCCCTCCTGTGTGTGTAAATTGTCATGGCAGTCATTCTCCACATTCACCAGATTGCCCATTATATAAGAAAGAAAAACAGATACAGGAGTATAAGTCCCTCGATCGTTTAACCTACACAGAGGCCCATAAGAAATATACATGATGGCACCCTGTGTCCATGACATCTAGTTACGCCTTGGTTACATTTTCACCCCTTCCTCCCCCTTCCTTACCCCCATCTCGGACCCCTCTCCTCCCCCTCTCCCCTGTGGCTCCCACACCTTCTCCTCTGGGCGCTGCTCCCCCTCCCCAGCTGGATAAGTGTCCCACTCCTTCGGCGTCTGCTGGTCCAGGGCGCCTCTCCCAGGATGCCCCTTCCTGGCACCTTCCAGGCCAAAGGTCTGCTGCCACGCGACGACTGTGGGAGCCGCAGTCTGTCGGCCCCCAGGTCGCCCGGTCTCTTTCTGTTCCCGATCTTGCTGCAGGTGGCTCCTTTATGCCACACAGCCCTCCTCGATCGCAGCCTGAAAAGGAGAAGTAACATAAGTCCCGGGGCAAAGAGCCTCTGGTGTCACCAGAGGTCCCATCCCCGACTTTACAACCGGATCCTGACCTGTCGTTAATGGATGTCGCCCTCTCCTTGTCGGTGACGGGTGGGGACCCGGTGGTATGACTGGCTTTGGCGTGTTCAGCCCCAATTAAATCATCACTCTGTGGTTCTCCATTCGAATTGTAATGGCTACTATCGTCACCTTCCGGAATTGAAATCCCTTCTTTCGTCTTACTCTGCAACTTGTGTGGTTCTACAGGAATCTCATTTTACTGATGCTCACTCACCAACCCTCCGTGGGTTCCCTGTTTTCTGTCGAAATCGGGTCGGACCCCTGCGGGCTTCTGGTGGCGTTTGTACGTTGGTCTGTACAGACATTGCTAGCACTTGGATTCCTCTTCAAACTACATTGGAAACGGTTGCTATTAGGGTCCACCTGAACTCTGAGGTCACGGTTTGCAATCTTTATCTCCCTCATGATGAGGCTCTTACACCTGCTGCCTTAACTGCCCTCCTTCAGCAACTTCCTCCTCCCTTCCTCCTCCTTGGGGATTTTAATGCTCATCATCCCTTGTGGGGCAGTGCCTTTCCATCTAGACAAGGTCTTCTCAGACCATGAGTTGTGCCCTCTTAATGATGGCTCCCCTACTCATTTCAGTGCCGGTCATGGTACCTTTTCTGCCATTGATCTTTCTCTTTCTTCTCCCTCTCTCCTCCCTTCATTACACTGGTCACCACACGACGACCTTTGTGACAGTGACCATTTCCCATTGATTCTCTCTATCCCTTCCCGCTCCCCGATGGACAGGTTACCTCGTTGGTCTTTCCAACGCGCCGATTGGCCTCTATTCACTGCACAGGTCGTGTTTTCTCCCTCTTTGTCGGGTTGTATTGATGTCCTACGTGACGTGTCTGATGCGATTGTTCGCACTGCTAGCCTTGCTGTCCCGCGCTCATCTGGACCATTTCGTCGCCGGCAAGTCCCGTCGTGGAGTACGGCCATTGCCATTGCCATCGCCATCCGTGATCGCCGTCGAGCTTTGAAACACTGTAAGAGGCACCCATCTGTAGCCAGCCTTACTACCTTTAAACGCCTCTGCACTAAAGCCCGTTATTTAATCAAACAGAGCAAGCGGATATGCTGGGAACGATTTGTTTCTTTCCTCGGTTCTACTGTCCCTCTGTCATGGGTATGGGCTACACTTTGCTCTCTGCAAGGTTGCCTTCGGCAGTCCACCCTCCCAGGCCTTCACCTCCCAGATGGTCTTTGTACGGAACAATTAGTTCTTGCAGAACATCTTGTGACCCATTTTGCAGTAACATCAGCCTCCTATCCCGCTGCTTTCCTTCACCAGAAGCAGCAGGCTGAAGCTTCCACCTTGTGTTTTACCCCTTGTGAGTCAGAATCTTACAACGAACCTTTTACTGAATGGGAATTTATTTCTGCTCTACCTTCTTCTCATGGTGCGGCCCCTGGCCCAGATTCCATTCATAACCAACTGCTTCAACATCTCAGTGCTCCACTACGGCAACATCTTCTTTGGGTGTTTAACCGTATCTGGCTCCAGGGTGACTTCCCTTCTCAGTGGAGGGATAGCATCGTGGTTCCTGTCCTTAAGCCTGGTGAGAACCCCCTATCTGTTGACAGCTATCGGCCAATTAGTCTGACCAATGTTGTTTGTAAGTTACTTGAACGGATGGTAGCCCATCGGCTCAATCTCAGGATCTTGTCCCCTTACCAGTGTGGCTTCTGAGAGGGACAGTCTCCAATCGATCATTTACTTCGCTTGGAATCCGCAGTTCGGCAGGCTTTTTCCCAGCACTGCCATTTCGTTGCAGTGTTTTTTGACCTTCGCAAGGCCTATGACACGGCCTGGCGGCATCACATCTTACTTACCCTTCATCAGTGGGGTCTTCGGGGCCCACTCCCGATTTTTATCCGACAGTTCCCGCTCCATCGGCCATTCAGGGTTCGAGTTGGTACTGTTTTTAGATCTCCACAGAACCAGGAGACGGGCATCCCACAGGGTTCAGTCTTGAGTTGCTTCTTTTCCTCATTGCTATCAATGGACTTGTGGCCTCTGTCGGTCCTTTGGTCGCCCCTGCCCTGTATGTGGATGATATCTGCATTTGGGTTAGTTCCTCTTCGATGGCATCTGCAGAGCGGCAGCTCCAGGGAGCTATACGGTGTGCCTCTGCATGGACCCTCTCCCACAGTTTTCAATTCTCTCCTCTAAAATCGCGGGTGGTCCACTTCTGTCGCCGTACTACGATCCACCCAGATCCAGAGCTCTATCTCGATGCACAACGATTGCCCGTGGTCCCACAGTTTCGTTTCCTAGGTCTTCTTTTCGACAGCAAGCTCACTTGGCTGCCCCATATCAGACTTCTGAAGGTAGGATGTTTCCGTAAACTCTGTCCTTCTCTTCCTTGCCCACCCCTCTTGGGGTGCGGACCGTTCCCTCCTTCTCCGTCTTTATCGTGCTCTAGTTCTGACTCGCTTGGACTATGGTTGTCAAGTTTATGGTTCAGCTGCTTCTTCCACACTGCACGTGCTGGATCCAGTCCACCATCGTGGTATCTGTTTGGCCACTGGTGCCTTCCCTACTAGCCCTGTTGATAGTCTCCTGGTTGAAGCTGGGATCCCCCCCCTTTCTGTTCGGCGGTCCCAGCTTCTGGTGTCTTACGCACTCGCTATCCATTCCTCTCCCACTCACCCTTCCTATTCTATCCTGTTCCCAGACCATGGACGTCGCCCACCTGATTCCCGCCCTCAGGCGGGTTTACCGGTTGGGCTCCGCCTTGCGTCTCTTTGCCGTGATTTTCAGCTTCCTTCTTTGTCCTGTCTTCCTCGCTC
Source organism: Schistocerca americana (assembly GCF_021461395.2). Lineage (NCBI taxonomy): Eukaryota > Metazoa > Arthropoda > Insecta > Orthoptera > Acrididae > Schistocerca > Schistocerca americana. The sequence goes on from NC_060119.1 coordinate 103,338,140, forward strand.
CCTCCCCTCCACCCTCCCTTGGTTAGTTCCTTGGCCTCGAATTCGGATGGATCTCCGCCGAGGTCCGAAAGATTCTATCCTCCCAATGGTGTTCCGTTCCTTTGTGGGGTATGCCTTCACGTCCTCTGTTGGAACGGGAAATCATCTGCTGCCACCTATATGTGGGGTGTTTACTGCGGAATTGATGGCTATTTTCCAGGCCCTTACCTTTATTATACAGTCCCAACACAACCGCATTTTGTTATGTACGGACTCAATGAGTGGCCTTGTTGCTATTGACCGGTGTTTTTCGCTCCATCCCTGACCATCTCGCTGATATTCACCGTGCTGCTTGTTCCATTGACTTCCTTTGGGTCCTGTTTTCTGTAACCCCTCCTGCAGCAGATTTACGGCTTCACATCAAATCGCACTTCGTGCAGTCATGGGCCAATTCTTGGGAGGCTGCTCCCCTGTCTAATAAACTTCGTGCGATTAAGGTGACACCAGGCCCGTGGCGTCCTTCCTTTCCCCTCTCCTGAAAGGACTCGGCCACACTGTGTCGTCTCCACATTGGCCATACCAGGCTGACCCATGGTTTTCTTTTGCGCGATTAGCCACCCCCACTTTGTGGTTGTGGAGCCTTCCAGTCAGTAGCCCACATTTTGGTTGAATGCCCCCTTCTTTTGGCTCTGCGTGCTAAGTACAGACTCCCTCACATTTTACCTTTGATGTTGGCTGACGATTCCCGGATGGTCTCTCTGGTTCTCGGTTTCCCCCAGGAAAGTGGTTTTTATTCTCAGTTTTAAGGTTTTTAATCTCTCTCTGGTGTTGGGGCAGGGCGGTGAGTGTTTGGGTATCTCCCACTGTAAGCCGTGTTTTGCGATTCCCGACTCACATCCCTGACAGAGATCCTCTTTTATTCCCCTTTTACTCTGTTTTTACCCTTTTTTTAGGACTGGTTAGTCTCCTTTTCCCATACGTACTTCTACATTCTAGCGGTTGCACCTTTTAAGTCACAGGTGGTCTTGCCTGTGCTGCTTCAGCATAACCGTTGGGTTCGTTCTCTTGCTGACTTCCCTCATTTTGTTTTTACCATTGACAACATGACTGCCCTTTTACGTTTTTAGCCTTTCCCTTTTATTGTTCTGACTTTCCTGAAATGTCACACTAGCGGAATGGACCGCATTTGAAACAAGGGACTGATGACCTTGCTGTTTGGTCCGTTATACCCCACACAACCAACCAACCAACCAACCAATCTGTCACACCATTTCCTGCTGCTGTTGATATTACGCTGTACCTGTCTGACCAGAAATCCTTGTCTTCCTCACCATTTCACTTCACTGATCGCCACTATATCTAGGCTGAGGCTTTGTATTTCCCCTTTCAGATTTTATAACTTTCCTACCACATTCGAAATTGACAATCCACGCCTCGACTCGTAGAACGCTATCATTTCGTTGGTTTTTCAATTTTTTTCTCATGGTAACCTACCCTTTGGTAATCTCTTCCCAAAGATCCCAAAGGAGGACTATACCTAAATGTTTCGCCAGTGGAGAGATCGTCATGACGTCTTTCAATTATAGGCAACATGTCCCATCGCTACACGTTGTGTGTCTTTAGTGCAGTGGTTCCATTGCCTTCTGCATCCTCATTCCGTTAATGATTCTTCCGCGGTTTAGGCGCAGTTTCCAACCCCTAGGGCAAGAGAGTGCCCTGAACCTCTGTCCGCTCTTCCGCTATCATTGAAAAGACCATTGCAAGAATGAAGGAGACTTCTTATGCCGGAAGTTTTCGGCCACCAATGCTGATGATTTTTATTCAGAATTTAAGTAGTGGCGGGGTTCGAACCAACGACAGAGGACATTTTGATTACTAATCAAAAATGGAACCTCTAGCAGAGGCGTGCGATTTGTAATCATCTCACACGAAAAAACTCCTGATTTGTTATCCAACTATCTGTTGGTATGTCATGACCGGTCTTCCTTAAAATCTAATAGACGTAAATGCAAGTTTGTCACATACTAACAAGGGAACCTCCCCATCGCAACCCCCTCAAATTTAGTTATAAGTTGGCACAGTGGATAGGCCTTGAAAAACTGAACACAGATCAATCGAGGAAACAGGAAGAAGTTGTGTGGTACTACGAAAAAATAAGCAAAATATACAAACTCAGTAGTCCATGAGCAAGATATGCAACATCAAGGATACTGTGAGCTCAGGAGCGCCGTGGTCCCGTGGTTAGCGTGAGCAGCTGCGGAACGAAAGGTCCTTGGTTCAAGTCTTCCCTCGGCTGAAAAGTTTACTTTTTTTATTTTCGCAAGGTTATGATCTGTCCGTTCGCTCATTGACGTCTCTGTTCACTGTAATAAGTTTAGTGTCTGTGTTTTGCGACCGCACCGCAAATCCGTGCGATTAGTAGACGAAAAGACGTGACTCTCCAATAGGAACCGAAAAAAATTGATCACAAGGTCACACGTCAACCGATTCCTCCACAGGAAAACACGTCTGATATATTCTACAAGATATTGGCGACGGCATGTGCGTCACATGACCAGAATATGTTGTCGACCCACCTAACTTATACACTTGGCGGATGGGTAAAAAGATTCTTCTACCTTGCCCGATTTAGGTTTTCTTGTGGATGTGATAATCACTCCCAAAAAAGTGATGAAAAAGTTTATCAGATAATAATTGTCTGAAAATAAAAAAATTAAACTTTTCACGCGAGGGAATACTTGAACCAAGGACCTCTCGTTCCGCAGCTACTCTCACTGACCACGGGACGACGGCGCTCCTGAGCTCATATTATCCTTCATGTTGCCTATCTTGCTCATGGACTACTCAGTTTGTATATTTTGCTTATTTTTTTCATAGTTCCATACAACTTCTACCTGTTTTCTCGATTGATCTGTGTTCAGTTTTTCAAGGCCTATCCACTGTGCCAACTTATAACTAAATTTGAGGGGGTTGCGATGGGGAGGTTCCCTTGTAAGGTCTGTCATCCCATGGTGCTGTAAAAAGTGAGTTAAGTCAATGCAACTAAAAGATAAGGTCATTCATGTCGTATATTTTGATACTTGCAAACTCGCTCGTCAAAGTTTATAGGTTACTTTCTGTTGACCTAGAATCATGAAATTTTGGAAGAAGTATGTTCTACAGTACAATTTAAAGGAAAGAGTATCCAGTAAGCGTCAATTTGTAATTGCGTGACACAAAAAATGATATTTTTATATCAGACTTCAAACTTAAAATTAAAACATTCACAAGACTCTAGGAGTTCCTAGGGTAAATGTCTTGCTAGTATCAATCTCCCCAGGGTGCTCACGGTTCTTTCGTGAGTTTGTGCATGGGGCACAAGGGGCCCCGAGCTATTGCAGCCCATTCTTCTTTCCCTGACTGCATTTCCTTCACCCTGCCCTCCCTCCCTCCATCCTCATTCCTTCCCAGTTGCCCACTCCTTCCCCTCTATATGCTCTGATTTACATCGACCTGGCTATCCACCTGGTTCCCTATATTCCTTCTGCCTCTTCTTTCATCCTTTTTGGCATTTAGATACCCGCTTGAGGTTTGAGCTCCGCTCCTAAATTTCCCCCCAGAGGGTCCACAACTCTTTTGTGGATACATGTGTAGCGAGCTAATGCGGCCCTCCTTCCTTTCCGGGCTGCATACCTTCATTTTCTGCATCCTTCCCTATCCCCCATCTTCGCCCCCCCCCCCCTCACCTCCGCCTCTTTCCTTCCCTTTCACCCTCTCTGGGAGTATGTTTTGCGCCTACGTCCAGAGACGGACGCTCGAAAATGTAACACATTCTTTGTTTTCTCTGCTTGTAAGTCTTCGTCCTTCCTTTGTCCGTCTTTTCCTTACCTCTTCTGTTTACCCTTTTCTCCGCTGCAGCGTTTGAGACCTCAGTTCTTTCCTCTCCCTTTCCTTGTTTTTCCCTTTCTCTTATTTCCTCCCTTCCTCCCTGTCCATGGGCCGACCCACGCATTTCCATGCATAGCCGGTGACGGGGTAACGTGTGATTCCCCACCCCGGGTAGACAGGTAGGCTTTCAGGAGTTTGGTCGCTATTGTTGTTTGAAATGTGTGTTGCGTTTGCGGTGTGTTTGCCGCTACACGCCTTATGACGTAAATATTTTCTATACTTGTGTTTTTCTCTCGCCCCAAGGCAATCTTTTTTTTATATTAATATGTAATGAATATTCGAATCGAATCAAAGTTCCCATATGCAATTTTCATTACTTTTTACAGTCTTGGATATTAATTTAGTACAGTATATTACTTTTACAAAAGCATGTTTCATTAGATCTCATAAAAGCATGGAAATGGAGAAAAAGAAGGCATTTGACAGGTACTGTCTAATTGTGCGTCCTGAAGACTATGAGAAAGTACTGAGAAAATTGTCAGATCCATGTGAATCTGAGTCTGAAGAGGACGTTATTGAAAAAGAGATACACAGTAGTGACTCCGAACAATCAACAGAGGAAACAGCTGACCACGTGGTTGAAGAGGGGAGGCAACAGAGGATTACCGATTTTAAGTAGGAAAAGATGAATCTATTTGGATAAGTGAATCGCTTCCTTTTTCTTCTAAAACCAAGGCCAAGAACATCCTAAAAGTTTTGCCAGGTCCCCAAGCAAGTGCTGAAATTATGGAAAAAGAAATTGATGCATTTTACCATTCTATTACTGATGGGATTATTATTTATCCTTAGGTTAAAAATGTAAAACTAATTGCGTGCAAAAGCCACAACGCGCCCACTCATGAAAGTGTAAAAGGCGCGCCCACCGAACGGTTAAAGAAGAATGGAAAAGCTGGTGGAAGCCAATCTCAGGAAGCTGAGTAGGGAGTAGGGAGCTGAACTGATAGGACAGATAAAACATCGTGGACCATGGTAATTTGATTGTGAGAGAGGGAGAGGGGGTGGGGGGTATGTGTGGTATTATAACTATATGTGAGACAAAATTCTAAGATTGGAAAATATGGGGGAACAAATGGGATTCTTGGTGTAAAATTTGTGGATAATGTAGATCAGGGCTTCACAACATACATGCTCACGGAGCAAGCTGTGAGCAGCAAGTCGCGAGCACGGAGCAGCGTGAGCACGCTACCCCCACTACCGGACCAGAGTGAAGAGTGGGGAAAGTCACGTGGGGCACACAACAGCTGCTGCCATCAATGTAAATCCGCGGCCACCTGCAGGGATATCACTCACGAATTATTACTGCGACAAATGAAACAAATAAAGGAGAATGTACACGTGCCACATAATTTTATTAGCTTAGTGTATGCCTCTACATTCGCAGTAATTTGTGAACTGTTACACAATAAAAGGTGCCACTGAAGTGTGGGATTCTCGGTTATCTTGTACTTTTTGCCCTTTACATTTGCATCTATGTTCGGAGTAATTGTTCTTGTGCATTTTAGGTGCAGCATGCAGTTTAAATTTCGATCAGACAATGCATTTCTCAGGCGCGTCTTACATTTCATTGCAGAGAACAGTTGTTCACAAACATACGTGGAACCGAACATTGATATTATTGTAGCCGCCAGTTTGTGCAAACGAGGACATCTATCCTGAGGGAAGTGTCTGTAGACTTCCAAAATGTTTTTCTTGTCTGAAATTTGTCTCTGTATTCTCTGTCACACTGCAGGTCAATAATTACTGGCTGCAGCTCAGGGCGAATCTCTTAAATATTCGCTGAATATGGAGAGAACAGATCAAAATCACTGTCTAGTGCTGTCAGATCTTGAAAGCGCTGATCAACTAAACTGTGTGAATAACGTTCACAGTCTTTGTGAACATCTTGCATGGATCATAATTTAGGAAAATGAGCTAGGTTTCCTGTTTCCAGCTGACTCACCCAAAGTGTCAATTTCATTTTAAAAGCTCGTATTCGATCTATGAAATGAGTAATTAGCAGATCTTTACCTTGTAGTAAAATGTTCAAAGCATTCAGATGGCTAGTTAAATCTGCTAAGAACGCGAGATCACATTCACACATGCGCGCGCATTTCCCCTCCCTCCCCTCCCTCCCTACTCCGCGACCTTGCACCTGCTCGCGAGCACGTGCCTGAGCAGACGCGAGTACAAGCGCTCAAAACCGGCCAGTTGTTAAGCCCTGATGCAGATTATATTGCAGCGACCTGGGGTGAATGGGTCCTCTACAGTGTAATAGTGGTGGAGTGGATGCATGTTGAGGGGTGGTGCTGACAAGTGGTCGCTAGGAAAACTCAGCTGCAAAGTAAAACATATTTATTCGGTCTTGAGCTACAGCGATCGAAATGCTGCAATGCTATGGACACGATTGGTGCGGGCGCGTAGTCTGCCAGCTAGGCCATCAGCTGTGGAGGCTTGTTAGATGCGTGACGTCCACATTCTGCTTTGCTGGCTCTATTTGCTTCACTCAGCAGCACGTGCTCCAGTTAGCACTCTGTGCCCATCAGCAAGACGTGACACTGACGTGAACGTCTGCCGAAAATCTTGTAGAGGTCCACAGTTACTACAAGAGAAGCTTGATCCAGTGTGTTGTAGATGATAGTGGTACCGTCCTAGCCATCAGCTGCTGCCCTCAAAGGCAGGCGCCAGTTTGCTCCAAGTCCGTAGGAATGGACTTAACCCCAGTGAGCTGATCGGGTGGAGACGGCTGCCCTGACCAGAACTGGCTGCTCGCTGGACGATAACGTGGTGGAGACTTGAGTAGCTCCTGTGTCACAAAGGATGCTGCCAGACTGCACATAACTGTGCTAGAATCAAAGGGTATTTACTCGAGTAGTTGTTAATGGCGCGTATGTTGCACCAATACGTTGCTTCCAGGTTCATGTAGATGAACACTTTCGTGGCCGAACAGTGTGGAATCTCCCGGCAGGCCCGTTTGCAGTTGCTCAACTGCTGCAGTGGAGCTGCTTTTCTCACAGTAACGCCCAAAATTAGCGACAGAGTCACAATATGGTGTTCAATGTAGGGGAAAAGGGGATGAGATTGTAAAGGATCTATGAAGGGATATGCAGACAGATGAGCAAGGCAAGATAGAATGCATTGTCTTGGAGAATGTGGAGTGAGCGGCAGAAATTTGGTGGAGCGGATTCCTGGGTAGAATTGGCTTAGAAGAGATTGGATTAACGCTTTGTAAATGTGAAGGACAGTGGACAGGTACAATCCCTTTGCCCTGCTTTGGGTAGTTTGTGGTCTTAGCATATGGTGGTCATTTTGTTGGATGGTTTGTTGTTTCCACGTTATTTGATAGCCAGGCGCTAGTCCCACTTAATTTAGTATACTATGGTGCGTGTCATTTACGACGGCGGTCAAGTTTAGGTTCGTTCTGCGCATCTGACGTCACAAAAGTCAGCTAATGAAGAGAGAATGACGTTGCCATAGCTCGACTGCAGTGCAGAGCACGGACGAGTGTCTTCAGTTTTAGAAACGTTCAGTCATAAATAAAGTAATAGAACAAAAGCAATGTCTTTATAGCAGACTTTCTTTTATAGAAAGTTTGGAAAAAGCATTCTTTATACCAACTGCTTCATATTCTATTAATTAATTAAACAAAAAAGCAATAAGCCTCCTAATTCAGGCGATAGCAAGGAAAGGTGTCTGTATCATTCTTACGAACCGCTTTTTCGCAATAAAGAACAGTAGTAATTGTTTATTTCCTATTGTACTTCGACGAAACGTGAGTAATTCAGTCATACCAACAATATTTGTTGGTATTTTGAGTGATATTTTAGAGTACTCAAGGAATTCTGTCGAAGGACGAGCTGCGTTAGCGTAATGGTGAAACTACGCGAAAGGTTCTGATTTCCAACCCTGTTCGGTGTTAAATATTTTCTTTATTTAAAAACAATATCGAAGTCTTACTTCATGAATTTTATTAGTTTGAATGTAATTTTTTGAAATTTCTAGTGCTTTGTCTCTTCATTATCATAAGTTTTAGGTTTTCTAATTTTGTCCTCCAATATTTCTTTTCACAGCAACTAAAAACAATGAAAAGGCGCACATACAATATTCATGTTATCTGTTTTGTTTATATATCTTTTCTTCCGCAGTCGCTGTTTCACTATTCATATTGAGATATATTCTTTTGCGACAGTATTAAAATTATTATTTAGAACAAAATTTCGGCTCGTACGTTGCCGAGCTACTTGAATGTCTGACGCAAATCTTTGCTTAGCTGCTTTGGCACCATCATATTCAATGTTTTCGTCGACTGATCTATGTTTTGACAAGTATTTGCTGTCCGTTGTTACAAACACAAATTGTTTGTGCACTGCGGTTCACTGACATATTTTAGTTTCTGCGTTTTATTACGTCCACAATTCAGTTTTGTGTACCTCGCCAACTTTGTTTTAATCAGAACGTTTCAGAAAAAAGCGAAATGACTCTGGTATAAATAAAACTTTTATCACAGTCGCGAAAGACGGAATATTTCTCAATATTACATACGACACCTATCTGGTACTTAAATTAAATGAGATATCGTTATACAGTAAATTTTATATGAAATTTAGGTATCTTGTCCACATTTCATTCTCAACATTGTGGCAACTAAAATAGACCATACGGAAAGTATACGCTATGGACTTTCACCTCTGCAAACTCTTCAAAATTTCGTGCAATGGTTTACTACATTTAATGCTGCACAACAACTGCGTTGAACGTCGAAACAAAATTGTCATTTATGGGGGGAAGGTATCAGTCAAGATGATGTGTAAAAATAAAATAAATCGAATGATAAGTGTATCAAAGCAGTCGGAACACCCTGTGTCTGCACAGGCGAGCAATGCAGTGATGACAAAATGCACGTCTCTGTAGCAGCCAAAGGGTTAACGCGGCCGTGGTGGCTTTACTTCATAAACTGCGCGATCCCCCCTAAACGTGAGTTAGCGATCTACACTATACTATGGCGCTGCTTCTCTTGGGGGGTGCGAGGTTTGCAACTGGCAACTCAGCAATCTCCCGCGTCTGGGCGGGCATGCGCGAGCCGCCAAGGTACAAGAATTGAACTATAGTTAATCACATAGGATTGTCATAAATGGATGTGAGTTATTTATCTTGTAGTTATTGCTGGGGTATTGCATGGATGCATCTTGAGTGCACCCCTGGATGTAGCAGGTCATCGAATTTGAGAAACTATCAAGGCTCTAGACCATATATGGGCAACCAGCGGCTTGTGCCTGCATCTAGCTCGCAGAGGAAATTCGTAAAGTTACTTCTAGTTATTTGTCGATTTTTTCACATATTAACATTAGTAAATAATTCTTGTCCATTATGGACGTATTAGGGCACTATAAGTACTGAATTTGATGGTAATTTATAATGGACGAACCGCAGCCAGTTGTTTTTATAGGCATTCATCTTTCCATGACATTTTGAAGCTGCCTGGCAACCTATCTTCAGATGTTTACATTTCTTTGCGTGTCGGGAACACCGTCACTTCTCACCAACGGCGATGCAAAATTTTCCAATGCATGTTTTCAAGACAGTTATTATAAAATGTCATAAATAAAGATATATAACATTCATGACACGTAAATAAATATAAACAGCTGAAGATGGGGTGAATGCGAAATGATGTACTCTAAAAAACGCATACCTGGAGGCATAATTTGTTGACATTGCTCGTTGCGAAAGGGGTGCCATTCATGTCTGTTCATTATCCACAAAATATTCTCAGGGTCGCTACAGTTCTGACTTTATGCACTGATGCACTGTGGTGGCCCTCGAGCATAAAAACTGGAAGATTACAAAAATGCAGCTACTCACAGACGTCCAGTGTCGGCTATAATTGTTGTATGGCAGCGAAACTTGGATACTCTAATGTGTTAATGTTGGACCGACTTACCAAGGAGGAAAAAATAGTTCAAATTTTGGTCACCATGTGTAAATCTGGCGCTGTGAATGCAAGAAAGATACATAGAAATATTTCCATATGTCGTTTCGGAACGGGATGGGGCAGGAAATGTCAAAAAAGTGAGAAAGGTATAATGCTGACTATGTTATTAATTGTCACTTTCACAATTTAAGTGTGAGCGCCAGTGACGTTGAAGAGATGCTGTACAGCACCAAATTTGCACCAACTACACAAACTTGACACGATCTTTTTCCAGTGTAAACCGGTTCTGCATTAAAGCATTGACGTATCTACCTAGCTTCACTGCCATACGGTAATTAAAGCTGGACCTCCGTGAGTAGCTGCACTGAAATTGTAGTCATCTGACACGCTATGTGATCAAAAGTATCCGGACACCTCCAAAAACATAAGTTTTTCATATTAGGTGCATTGTGCTGCCACCTACCGCCAGGCACTCCATATCAACGACCTCATTAGTCATTAGACATCGTGAGACCAGAATGGAGCGCCCCGCAGAACTCAACGGACTTCGAACGTGGTCAGGTGATTGGGTGTCACTTCTGTCATGTATCTGTACCCGAGATTTCACACTCTTAAGCATACCTGGATCCACTGTTTCCGATGTTATAGTGAAGTGGAAACCTGAAAGGATACGTACAGCACGAAAGCGTACAGGCTGACCTCGTCTGTTGACTGACAGAGACTACCGACAGTCGAGGAGAGTCGTAATGTGTAATAGGCAGACATCTATCCAGACCATCACACAGGAATTCCAAACTGTGTCAGGATCCACTGCAAGTACTATGACAGTTAGGCGGGAAGTGAGAAAACTTGGATTTCATGGTCGAGCGGCTGTTCATAAGCCACACATCACGCTGGTAAATCCCAAACGACGCCTCGCTCGGTGTAAAGAGCGTAAACATTGGACGATTGAACAGTGAAAAAATGTTGTCAAGTACACAGTGTGGCGATGCGATGGCAGGGTGTGGATATGGCGAATGCCCAGTGAGCGTCATCTACCAGCGTCTGTAGTGCCAACAGTGAAATTCGGAGGCGGTAGTATTACAATATGGTTATGTTTTTTATGGAGGGCGTTTGCACTCGTTGTTTTGTGTGGTACTATCACAGCACAGGCCTTCATTGATGTTTTAAGCACCTTCTTGCTTCCACTGTTGAAGAGCAATTCGGGAATGGCGATTGCGTCCTTCAACACGATTGAGCACCTGTTCATAATGAACGGCCTATGGCGGAGTGGTTACACGACAATAGCATCCCTGTAATGGACTGGTCTACACAAAGTCCTGACCTGAATCCTAGAGAACATCTTTTGGATGTTTTGGAACGACGACTTTTAATCAGGCCTCACCGACCGACATCGATACCTTTCCTCAGTGCAGCAGTCCGTGGAGAAACCTCCCAGCACCTGATTGAAAGTATGCCTGCGAGAGTGGAAGCTGTCATCAGGGCTCAGGTACAGGCCACTAAAGGTTGCCCATGCCTGACCTAGTGGATAGGAAAGCAGCGTAGTGGAACAGGTGGATGGTAGGTGGAGGATTACTCGCTGATAGACTGGGTTCACTTTGATAAGTGTGAACAGTGGAAGCTACATATCCATGTTTTGGAGCAGCAAGATGATTCATATTTTTGTATGGGGTGGTATTGATTTGAAAGTAAGCGTTTGTATTCCAAATGTTATGGATATTTTTTCAAATGTATGATTAGTGTCTTACGGAATCATAACCTGTAAGCTACAGCAGCTGTGCTATTTCAGGAGAGAGCTGGGCCTGGAAGATCTGGCAGAGGAGGGCGCCGCAGCTCTCCAACATCGACTTCTGCAGGCAGCTGGCAGTCAGCCCCTCGCCATTATGTTCCTGTCACTCAGGTTGGTTCCTCCGAAACAAAAAAGCGCGTACTGCTGTAGGAAGTTCTGGCTATTGGTAGTTGCTGCTGATACGCGCATTCCAGCTTGAATTAGTTTCTTATTAAGAACCTGCTTCTCTCTTCACACCAGTGAGAGAACCTTGGAAAATAAACGATGCATCATGTCGGCCTTACCTGTTTCATATTGGACCTTCCATGCACTTCCCAGTAAATAGTGGTGCAGCTGAATTGCCTCTTACTATGTTGCCTGTTATTATAAAAGATTTAGTTTTGAATGCGGTCTATAATGCTGCAAATAATCTTCAGGTGCATCAGCAAGACCTGTAGACAGAGACTAATTTATGGTCGGACGGACTCCGCAACTTGAAGTGCGGGCCCAAATTGTGAAGCTGGACAGCTCCCGTATCAGACGTGAGAAATAGCGTCAAACGTGCTGTAGGATCGTCTGCAGTATCGAACTTCCTGTAAAATCCATACTACCTGAAAATTGACCTCGTGATTAATAAAATGAGTGGATTATGTAATTAAATTGGAATCTCAACAGCGATCTCGTGACGATGGCTTTGAATGTTATTACTCTTTCTCTGCACAATTCAGTATCGACCACATTAAACGCATTTACGCAACCCGATTCAACATTGATGGAGTAGCCCCCACGCGCAGAGCGTCTAGTATACTTACAGTAGGTATATAATCGTTGCTCACTGTTCTCGGCCAGTTTACATAACTACCACAGTTAACAAATCCTCACACACACGCTGATCTGTGATTTCCGGTAAGACCTGTCTAGTCTACCACTTTTAGTTCTTGAATATAAGTTAGTTCAGTTAGTTTGGCCTGGCAGAAAGTTCACATACATAATGGAAGTTCACACCACGAATGATAAAAATCTAAATCGTGTCTTGAAGGGTCTCATTTAGTTATTCCTAGAGTCATTTTTTGGCTTCGCCACGTTATAGTAAGTCATATACAGTAATATGTATATGTATTCCTTTCCTGTACTGTTTTTTAGGTGCACAAACTCATAAAAACACATTTGGGCACAGCTCAAGGAAAATCGGGTAAAAACCTGAGAGACGCGTTCAGTTCTGAGGAAAGTAATTGCATTAGCTGTCTACGCATGCTATAGTGTCATGGATGCTATTATTCTTAAATTATTAAGGATGAGAGAGAGAGACGAGAGCGAGTCAGTTAAAGACACTAAAAAGGTGTTCTTAACATACAGGTCAACAGACTTCTTGAAGTCGCCTTTGGATTGGCTGTAAGTCTGAAACTAACTTGAGGTAGAGATGGTAAGGAGTTACAAAGTTGAAGGGATGGAACTAATTGGGAACTGGTTTAGTGTGGAATGATTCTGCGAGGTGGTAGAACTCTTCATTGAGGTAGGGGCAGACTCCATCCAACAACACAAAGGCTGGTAGCGCACATGAAACAGTTAAACACTCGGATGAGAGACAAAAAACACTGATTGGTGTAGCAATGTTCAAAGAAACAATTTACAATGCGTCATTATTCACTCCTTTCACTTCAGCTAAAGACAAGAGATATTCGGGTTCAAATTATCGATATAGCTTTATCAACGTACCACCCCCCCACCTCCCCCACTCTTTGTAAGGTTTGTGCTTGGCTACCACGGAGCCCCAGCCTTTGCAGCATTTTTCCCCCTCTGTGCTGCATATCTATCCTCTTGCCATTCTTTTTCCCCTCCCTTGGGGAACATGTCCTGGGTATTATTGGGAATGTTCTGTATTCTATTGCTGACCTGCGAACAGAATCAACTTTCTTTTTGGCTCCTTTTTCCTTTCTTTGTTTTCCTTCTCCTCTCGTTCGTCCGCTTCGGTGTTTGAGGATCCTCTTTTTTTTTTTTTTCTTCTTCCTCCCTGTGCATTCCTGAAGGCCGGCCCATGCATCTGATGCGTAAAAGGTGACTGGGTAATGTGTAATTGCCAGCCCCGTGTCGATGGGTAGGGTTCGCAAGTACTCCCCTGGTACAGGCCAGACCCAGTGAGGGGTGGTTGCCTGCCTGAGCTGTAACCTTCCCAGATTGCCCACTGGTCCCTCTGTCATGCGTTTGAAAGGTGTGACCTGAGGTGTGAACAATCACCTACGGCAGGTGTGCCCCCTTGTGAAGGGGGCCCCCAGTTGGAAGGAGCACACCATCAGAGATACTGGCAGCCATGGGGATTTCCTCTCGCACTGAGTCGCTCATCCTCTCCATCAACATCGACGAAATGTAAACGTAATGGGGCTACCGATTTGAGGACCCTTACTGCTAGAGTGCAGTTCCTTGTGGTATCACATACAGAAGACGGTCAGTCCTTTGCCAGGGTCAATACATTTGTTATTCAGAAAGGTGTTGATGGCATTTCTGGCCCTGTGAAATACTGCTCTCGTTTATGGAATGGCACTTTCCTTTTGGAGACAGCTTCTGATGCTCAAGCAAAACATCTACTTGCTGCCTCGCTTCTCCACAGCTACCCTGTTCGTGTCGAGGCACATAGAACTTTGAATTCTTCCCTTGGTGAACTTCACACCAGGCTGCTTGACAGTGTAACCGAGGCGGAAATACAATCTTAATTGTCTGATCAGGGTGTCATTGCTGTCCATCGTGTAATGAAAAAGGTAGAGTCCTCCTTGGTGCCCACCTGCACTCTTTTTCCTCACATTTGATAGGGTGGTGCTGCTGTCCAAGATCAAAGCAGGCTACAAAATCATCACAGTCCAGCCATACACTCCGAATCTGATACACTATTACCAGTGCCATCTGTTCAATCGCACTAGAACATCTTGTCGACACCCAGCCAAATGCATAACCTATGGCAGGGATGCACACGAGGACAAGCGCCCTCCCCCTCCCCCTCCTCCCTGCTGTATCAACTGCAATGGCGGCAACGCCGCCGCCTCCTGGGATTGTCCCGTGTATTTAGGTGAGTGGGCTGTTAAGGAGATTCGGGTAAAGGAAAATGTGCCTTACCCAGTAGCTCATAAGTTACTGCCTAGTCACAAACCCTGTGTTTCCGGTCTGGCACTTATTCATTTCTTGTTACTCCTTGCTCCATGAAGAACATGGCTAAGCAGACATGGAACCTCAAATTTGACTCTAAGGTTGTGAAGTCTCCCAGTGTCAAGGTAGCATCGCAGTCCTCCCGTCCCGCTGCGCAACAAACTGTCAGACTCTCGCCTAAAGGGACGAAGCTACCCACTACACAGCTGGCAGGCAGGAAAGGCCAGGAGGATTACTCCTGAGAAGACTTCCTACATCCCTCCAGCCAAACACCCAAATCTACATCTAACCAGAAGGTCTCGAAGAAGTCCACTAAAGACAAACGGTCTTCCCCTTCACCAGCTCGAAGATCCTACTCGATAGTGTCGCCACATGGTCGCTTTGCTCGGCCAGCCTGTCTCGCTGGTGTGCACCACCAACCGTTTTTGAGCGTTGGACTCCGCCGACCAACTGCACAAGCACACCAATGTTTCTGTGGACCCCATGGAGCAGGATCCTCCTGCTTCTGTACCCTGTAGTAGCGACTGTCCGCCGGCTGCCTCTCGCTGGACACTGAGTGAACACCCCTACATCTCTTCCTCCTCACGACTGTCCTCCAATGGAACATTAGCGGCCTTCGGTCCCACGAAGAGGATTTATGGCTGTTTCTAGCATCGCAACATCCCCTTGTACTCTGCCTTCAGGAAACGAAATTTCGCCCTGAAGACTGCTTTGAGCTTACACTTTATTTACCAGTTCGTTTTGACCTACTCCATGAGGTCAGCATCCCCTCTCATGGGGGCGTCATGCTGCTTATATGGGATAGTCAACCCATCTTCCTGACTACCCGTCTTCAAGCTATTGCCGTTCGCCTTTTCCTTCCCCACTTGGCTTTCTCCCTCTGTACCACTTTGTACGCATTGCGCCCAAATTTTAGCTGTCCACCACTACCTGCTGACAGTCCCTTTTTTTCGCCAATTTACGTTCCATCTTTGGTTTGCCATCTGCTTTAACAGCCGTTTTAGCGAACGACGTGCGGGCGACTCCGCCAAAGCATATGGTGAAGGCCATTTAATTTTTAGTTTTTGATCTCCATTTCTGTATGGTGTTTTTAGCCCTTTTTCCTCATGTCTTGTTTAGCTGTCTCTCTCTCTGTCCATTGGGACTGACCTACAGTTGTTTCCCTTGTCTCTGTGTTTGTGGTTTGTGTTCTATAGTTTTGCCTTGGGTGTGGATGACCTCAGTCGTTTTTTGCGCCCTAAAACAAAACAAACAACTTGCGCAATTAATTTCTGTTGTCTTCCTTCCACCACGATGGCAGTTAGCAGTTCGATTGGTCAGGTGTTTGCTCGCCCCATGACACTATAGCAGCGTTCATTCTGATATTTGGGTTCACTTGATATTCGACATTTACATTGCTTTGCTTGTCTAATGTTGATCACACATGTCAGCAAATCCTGAGCTACACCGCTGTTAGCTAATTGTTCAACTAAATGTCGCATCTAAGTACGTAAATGATGTATCCATGGATATACATCATCAGTGACCCAGTTAATTCGAGAGCAGATTTGATTGTCATTCCTAAGGTCTTTAGAATTAGGTTCACACACTCTCATCTTCTAGACATTAAGGGTACATTTATTTAAGAATTAGTTGGTAACCTAAGTATTACATACTTTCTTGTTAGAATATAAAGATGAGCACGTTTATACAGACCGGTCATGACTGGGTTGGGCTCTGAAGCCTAATTACGAAAAATTCATGATATAACCAGAAAACCTCTACCCTCGTGTGACTAATGTTGCAGCCAGTAATTCATTATTACTATCATTACTTGTTTCCTTTCTCATACGTTATGTCTGGTTAAAAATGGAGAGTGACGGGGGCCTTGATCAAGGATATGATCCAGGATATCATCTTTCACTGAGGTGGTCTTCTGCAATCTGGTGATGAGCTGTGGCCCAACGTAGACTGTTGGGGAGTGCACTTCATCTGTCATGTCTGTAGGGGACCAAGGGAAAAAAGAGTTGCTACTGGAGATTTTATCTTGGCTTTCAAGAGTGGCATGTTGCTTGAGAAGGTCAGGATGATGGTCTACCGGTGTGATGTGAAATCCTATATTCCCACTCCTATGAGGTGCCTCAAGCGTGTGAAGTTCAGACAGATGTCCTCCCATTGCACTGCTACCCCTGTCTGCAGGGAATATGGATGTCCATTGCATGTGAATGTTCTTGTGTCCCTCCTCCAGCCGGCCGGAGTGGCCGAGCGGTTCTAGGCGCTACAGGCTGGAACCGCGCTACCACTACGGTCGCAGGTTCGAATCCTGCCTTGGGCATGGATGTGTGTGATGTCCATAGGTTAGTTAAGTAGTTCTAAGCTCTATGGGACTGATGACCTCAGAAGTCCCATGGTGCTCAAAGCCATTTGAACCATTTGAATCCTCCTCCAGTTTCGTGTAAACTGGGGCGAGCTTCATTCATCAGATTGCTCCATTTTTAAGCGTGAGAAGAAAATCCCAGAGTATAAGACTCTGGAGAAGCTCACATATCCAAAGGACAAAAAAAGTATGAGCATCTTAATCTCATACAAATGACTCAACCTTATACTACAGCCACTGTCAACAGTGCTTTTCCTCGGTTGCACCTCTCAGCAGACATTCAGAGCTGCCTGCTAATGCCTGCCCCCAGGTGGTTTGGGGCCCTTGTGTAGGTTCCACCACATCCACTTCGGGAGCATATGCTCCCCACCTGCCAGAGGTGCTTCATCCTCCTCCAGATTCTGTAGCTAGGAAGAGGTCCCTCAGGATACTCTGCCACAGTTCCTACTGGTCCACAGGCAAACACCATGTAACACTATGTGGTGGCTGAAGGAACCACAGCTGGTGGTCATCAGAATTCTCAGTCTTCCTCCATCCCTGAAAATAATTCAGGGGCCCCTTCCCAGTCCTCATATTCTAAGGAACAGGAGGACAATGAGGGTAAAAAGGAAGTATCCTCTAAGATGGACACTCTGGTGGCCCCCAAACCACTGGCTTCTGCATGTACTACTCCTGAGCCCAATGTTGCGATTCTAATGGCCCCTGAGGCAGGATTTTCCCACCACCCAGCTGGGCTACAGCAGCTTTAAAACACTTACCTGCATTTTGTATTGCCATCCAGGAAACATGGTTGGACCCCTGCCCTTAGTGGCTACAGAGGTCATTTTAAGAATTTTACTGACTATGAGAGGGTATGGAGTTTGTTCGTATATTCTGGGCTCTGTATACAGTGACCTTATAACTTGATGATATCCATTTGGAGGCTATGGCTGTTGGATAAGGGGACATCAGAATTTTACCATCTGTAATCTTTATCTCCCTCCCAATGATGTGTCCCAGGATGTACTGTCTACATTAATCTCTCTGCTCCCCCAACTTTCCTAGTCTTTGGCGACTTCAACGCCTATAACCCTTTGTGGAGTGGAATAAAGGTTACTTGCTGTGGTAAAGACACCGAAAATTTACTGGCGCAGCTCGATCTTTGCCTCTTTAACTCTGGTACCCCACACACTTCAGTATGGTACATGGAATTTATTTGGCCACTGATCTTCCCTTTTGCAGCCCTGCTCTTCTACTATTTATCCACTGAAGAGTGCACAATGCCCTGTGTGGTAGTGACCACTTCCCGATCTTCCTATCCATCCTTCAGTGTTGCTTTCCTGGGTGCCCTCCCAGATGGATTCCCCATAATGCTAACTGGAATGGGTTCACTTCTGCTGTTGTCCTTAGCTCCCCGTTGCAAGGCAGTAACGATGTGGCCATTAGCATAAAATGGCAACCATTCTTTTGACACCCAACAAAGCGCCACCCCGCCCCCCCTCTCCCACCCCCACCTTTTGAAGATTGTACCCTGCTGGACACCAGAGATTGTTGTGGCCTTTAGAGATCGTAGGCAAGCTTTCCAGCTCCATAAGCAGCACACTTCACTGAACATTTTGCTGAACATTATGCTCACTGCTCTACATCTAAGAACTACCACTCCACCTTATTACGACTCATAAAACAGCTGATGGAGTGAATGCAGCCTGGAGCCATATAATACTGCATTCAGTGAATCGAACTCTCCAGTGCCCTAGCTTATTGACCTATAATACGGCTCCAGAACCAGACCACATCCGCAACCAAATGCTGAAACACCTCTTAGCTGATTGTCAGCATCACATCCTTGCTCTCTTTGATTGGATCTGGGACAGTGGTGGTTGCCATCTCAGTTGTGAGAAAGTGAGAAAGAGCGATAGCTCTGGTACAAAACCACTTAAGTTTCCCCTAGAGATGGGCAGTTATCGCCCAATCACCCTTACTGACATTCTCTGTAAGTTGCCCAAATGCACGGTGAAAAAGTAGCTGTGTTGGCCCCTTGAGTCTTGGGGTCTTTTAGCTGCATCTCAGAGTGGTTTCCGCAAATTCCACTCCATTGCTGACAATTTGATTAACCTGGAGTCCACCATCTGGATGGTCTTTGTAAACAGTCAGCATCTCATTGTCTTTTTAAAACTACAGTAGGCTGATGACATGATATGCTGTCACCACATCCTTACTACGTTACATGAGTGGTCTCTCTGGCGTCCACTCCCGATTTTTTCTCAAGAACTTACTGCGCACCATGTGTTCTGCATTCAAGTACGTGCTTCACTCAGTACCCCCCATATCGAAGAGAATGGGTTCCCACAGGTTTTGTACTGAGTGTCACACTCTTTGTGGTGGCTGTCAGTGGTCTAGTGGGTGCTGTGGGGTCCTCGGTATTGCCCTCCTTACGCGGCGACGGTTTTGCTTCTGTCATTGCTGCTCTGGTATGGGTGTTGCTGAGTGTCGTGTGCAGGTTGCCATACAAAATACAATCATGGGCTCTCATCCAAGGCTTTCGGTTTTCAGCTACCAAGTCTCATGTCATGCACTTTTGTCGCCTTTATACTGCCCCCCTCCAACCCCCCCCCCACCTCCAGAGCTTTACCTAGAAGAAAAATTACTTGTTGTAATTGAGATGCACTGCTTTTTCAGGCTGGTCTTTCATTTCCTGCTCATATGACCTTCCTACCTTCACCAATTTAAGCGAAAATGCTGGCGACACCTGAATATACTTCTCTGCCTCAGTAACATCAGCTGGGTGCAGATCTCTCTACCCTTTTGTGGCTGTACAAAGCCCTGATACTGTCCCATCTTGATTATTGGAGTCTTATATATGGTTCAGCACCACTCTCAGCATTGCGGATACTGGAGTCCATTCCTCATTGTAGGATCTGACTTGTGAAAGCAGCTTTCCAGACTAGCCCTGTGAACAACCTACCAATGGAGGCTGGAGTCCCTCCGCTACGTATCAGACACTGACAACAGCTGCTGAATTACACTACATGCATCCATAGCATTCCTGAACATCTCAACTACCGTGTCCTTTCCCTAGAAGGGAGCTCCACCTCCATCAACAGCGACCCAGAACTGGGTTTACAATTGCTGAACGCCTCCAGTACCTCAGTTCAGAACTTCAACTTCCTCCACTATCGTCTCTGGTAAGGGAGACATTACATCTGCCCCCATGGCTTGTGCACTGACCTGATATTTTTGACATACCTTTTGGCCCAAAAGATTCCATTGACACCATGATTTTTCGCCTGTTCTTGGCTGTCCATGAGACATATCTTTGCTCAGGAGTCGTATTCACTTACGGCTCAACAGTTGATGGAAAACCAGATTTTGCGTACACACATGGACCGTGCAGTGAACTCCACTCTCAGCCACATAGCTGCAATGCTTTCACTGTTGAACAGAGATAAAAGCTCAGAAAAAACAGCACAAACAAGTCGTTGAAAGATTAGTCAGGATAAGGGATTAAAACGGAGAAATGAGAAAGAATAACTAGAATAAAAGGGTGGGAAGCAGAGGCCAGGCTGGGTCACTGAGCAAGGGCCACCGAGGGACAAATAGGAGGGGGGGGGGGGGGGGGAGAGCAGGAGAGTTGTGCCCCACCAACCCGTAAGATGGTTAGCGAGGCCAAAAAGCCCTACTGTACAAGGGTTGAATAGAAACACTGCTTTGGCGTCATCTGCAAGCACCAGAGGTAGGATGACAGGAAGATTAAGATGTCGCCTCAAAGCAGCCAAAGTATGAATAATTTGGCCTCCGTAAGGCAGGCTTTGCATTGGCAGTGAGGTGGAGTCTCACATTGGAAAATATGGCCATGGGTCAGCAGAGTGTGGCCAATGCAGAGTCGGAAGAGGATGGTGGATTCCATTTGAGAAGTATGTGTGGAGGACTGCCCCGTTGTCGTGTTCTCCTTAATCGTCCTCAGTCTGTCTGGGAAGACCAGGGCAGGCCGTTCTGAGTTCCAGACTTCCAGCAATTGATGGTGTATAAATGACTGAAGGTCTGGTTTTGGGACCCCCCCCCCCCCCCCCCCCATTTCCAGAATTGGCATCGTGGTGGCCAGTTTAGCCAACTGAGCAGTTCATTAGTTTCCTGAAATACAAATGTTACTGAGGATCCAAAACTGGCCATTCAGCTTGGTAGAGGTCAGATACAAGGTCCTGGATAGCCATAACAAGCTAATAAGCAAAATAGCCTGAAGGCTACTAAGGAAGTCACTACCGATCAGGACACCCTTTACAGTACAAGAACGAACCTGGCTAAGATCTAGTTCAACGTTTTAATCTCTTGTCCTGACTAATCTTTTAACGACTTGTGTGTGCTGTTCTTTTCTGAACTTTTATCTGTGTTTTTATTGCTAGTAGTTACAGTAACTTAGCCTTTCCTGGACTTGCCTTTGGACGATGTAGTCTCAGTATACTCATCTGTGTCCTAAGACAAAATGCTTCTACTTTTTAAGTCGGCAGCATATGGAAGTATTTTACAGCTCCAAGCGGAAATAGAGTGATGGTGTCAGGCCGTCCATGATGCCCTACAGAACTCAAACATCAGCGCCAAGTAATATAATTCGTTCACTTGACTTGACTTTCAGAGCACTGGGTAGTGCTATTCCCAGGCAAAGATAAAGCTACTGTCGTAGGTGTAAGTACTGACTAAGGTCTTCGATCAAAGATTTCTTTAACAACTGGGGAAAGAAAACATGATATGACAGTCGTTTACAGCGAACGCCTTTAAACCATCTGTCGGTACCCATCACTAAGGTCCCGAATTTTTATGAGTTTAGCGTCGTGGCCAATATACGAGACGTCGAAGAAAGTAACGTTTTTGGCTCATTATAATCGTAGGCCCTCGCGTGACTGTGAGGAGAGCGGTTTTCTGCGATGCTAGACTATTTTGAAAAGTCTCGTACTGCTTTCCTGTGAATAAACAAGCTAGTGACGAATCATGAGGCTATCAAATGAGTCTTTCCTATGACTTATGTTAATTCAATAATAAAGTGGTAAGACGTTCTTCACTAGCACTGTATGATCGGAATGCTCAACGTGACGTTCTTTCATGACACCCTATGCCCTTTATTTCAATACTGGTGTTTTCTGCGTGTATTATTCCGTCCTTATACTGATGGGTTCTTTATATATAGCAGATACGCACTTCTTCTCTGAAACGATACGTCCAGTATTTTTACAGTAAAATCTCTTTTTAACAAACAGAGTGGGGCAAATAGAATGGTGAACCTTTCATTGTTTGGAAGATTGAAAATCGTGATAACTTCAGAATTTCAGACTGGAAGAACATAAGAAACATTCATGCCGATGAATAGACATGAAGAATAAACACTTTTTGTCTAAATTATTTTTACTTCAAGCAGGTTCCGAAATATCAAGAAACGATTCTTACTGAAGCTGAGGCATTCAACAACACTTAAGGAAAAAAAATTGTGAGATAAGAGAGCACAATACTTTGTAATATTGCAGCATGGAAAAAGTTTCTTCATACTTTCAATTTTGTACAAATTCTGTATGCAGCTTTAAGTTTGTAACCTGCTCCCTATGTTGTGAAGTTTTACTTGCGTATTTATGAAAGCTTAGAATATGCCTTGAAATGCACCCTCAAATGCAAGACACAATTCTAAAGTACAACGCGATATGAGTCGAAAGTGATCGGGAGAGCAAGCTTACCCAAAAACGCATCATGGGGAAAAAAACGTTCAGTAATAATGCCTCTCTGACAATTAAACATGGATTGCGAACTGTGAGCTCCTAGTTTCACTATCTGAGGGTAAAGAATAACATGCTAATAGGTTCTGTCAACTCGAAAACCGCTTAAATGTCAATTGCTCAAGATTATTTAACAAGCTGCAAATCTCTATCTGGTAAACACTAATAACAATCAAGACCCTGGAGAAAACTATATCAAGTTTCCCCTACGATCTGAAAATCACCTACGACAGACAAATTCAAAGGGAACTCGTTAGGGCAATATGTCCCTTAAATACAAGATTCTATAGATTATACGAGTTAAGCGGTTTCATTCAAAAATTCTAATGTGGATTCCGTACCATATGGCAAGTTTGTGATTTAGAAAAAGGCGAAATAAACTAAGTGTTGCTATGCAAATTAAATTGATTGAAGCTATAGTCGGAAACGAAATAAAGTGCATAATTTAGCCTTGGTGGCTGTGCTCACACACAGGAATGAAGTAACTTTAAATGCTGTTTGTACGTAATACATTAAAAATATCCCACATGGAATAAATAGCTCATTTGAGGTAATTTAAGCTTTGTAAAAATCAGTTGAGGCTTTGGATGTCTATGATTGAAATACATTTCGGATCACACTTGAAACAGAAACAAGTACTAAGTCAAACAAAGACAAACATTTTAGTACACGAAATTGCAAAATCCATTTCCTTGTCCCCTAACTCGCTATATCAGGAGACATCTACTTTGTGCACGTATAAAATCTTCATCTTCCACTATCATTATTATTTATTATTATTGTTATCATCACTTAATGGCAGCAGCTGCAGCAGTAAAGTTACTGCCAGTATTATTTTTATAATTTGATAGTATAATTTGCTCAGACTGCCACTTCAGACACTCAAATCATTTTAATACTAGTTGTCATATTAAAATTATTTCTTAGGTAACGATGAAGTAAAAAAGGTACTGTATGATACACTGGTCTGATGTAAGAGGGCTTGATAAATAAATAAATAAATAAATAAATCCTGTAATGCTCATTTGAAAGTGAAGCTAAACGCAGTGCATGCACCAGACGTCAACTGCGTCCCAGTGCAATCATCCAAGATATCAAGGACCAGTCAGGACAGTTGTGGCTCAGTTTACCTCAGTAGAAAATATAACTGCTTTGACACCCTTCCCAACTGGATCAGTGCATGCATGCAGACTACAGGGGCGTGCAACATCTCACTGACAAGTGGGCACACGGAGCCTACTGGAAGGTTCTTCGTAAATTTGATTAGATTTTGTAACCACTGCAACATACCACGTACTCTCTCAACCCGTCAAGTTTCTTTAGTTTTCCCTTCCCTTTTTGGGCGCTTCACTTTTTATTTTCCCATTTTTTCAGGCAGTGTAGAATTAACCGGTTTACTACGTTCATAGCCTCTATTACATTTAGTAGTCCATTCCATGAATGCTTTAAACAACACGGGACATATTTTACAGGTTTTGTTGGTGCATCCCAGATCACGGGCACAGGTATGCATCGCCCAGCCATCAGTAGCGAGGCCCGTTCGCACAGTAGGTAAGGCATGCATCTCTGTATGAGGACACAAGATCCTGCTTTAGACTGACTCAATTTTAAGTCAAACGATCTCTGCTCCCATAACTTGTTCTTTTAAATTAGTTCCGCAACGAACTTCTGTAAATACACTGCCAGAAAGAAAAATTAGTACATCTGGAGAGACGTCGTAGTTTTTGATCCGATGACGGCATATGCCACCGGGGGAAAAATAGACGTATCTATAATGGTTTCAACGTAGTCCGCCAACAGACAGCGTAGTGGTATAGCTGCCATAACGCCATCTGTGTCTACCCTTTGACAGGGAAAGCTCGCAGCCAGTGGACTGTGTGGTACCTCAAATTATTATTTTTAACAAAGTATTATTCTTTGGGAAATGTTGCAGATAAAAACAAAACAAACTAGAAAACAGATAACAAGCTATACTATGTACGACCTGTTTCAAAACAGGTCTGTAAATTTGTAGTAAATAAATAAATAAATAATCTGGTGCAAATGTGTGAAGCAAAGAGGCTACCACTTCACGGAGATGCATTCACTCTTCTTCAATCCAATTGAGCGACTTTGAAAGGGGACAAATTGTGGCCTTCAGAGTGGTGGGATGGTATTCTATCACCCATAGACGATGTTTTGAACGTTCACGCAGCACAGACGCCCGCCAAGATCGTTGTATTGTAAAGGCAGCAGTGGCAGATAAGGGCTTGAGCCCACATCTGTCAATACAAACTGTTGCGAACCTGTTGTTAGCTGTGGGACTACTGGCACGCACGCCTCTAACCCATCTTCCACTCAAGTCACAGCATCGATGTGCAGTGCTGGCCTGGTGCTGTCAGAGGATCACTTGGAACAAAGAATGGAGCTCAGTCATCTTCAGCGATGTAAGCGGATTCTGCCAGCATGCAAGTGATGGTCGTTTGCGCATTCGACATTGACCTGGTGAGCGCAGTCTCGTAGAGTGCATTCGCCCAAGACACAGTAGCCCCATCCCAGCCCTTAGTCTGATGTACGGTAAACTGCAACTCTTGTTCACCTTAGGTGTCTCTAGAGAGGACCCTAACCAGCGCTCAGTACTTGCAGAATGTTGTTGGACCGTTCTTTTGCCCTTCTTGCAACAGGAAAGTGATAAGTTGTTCCAACAGGATCATAGCAACTTCCAGACATGGCTCCAATCGATCACTCGTGGAACTTGATGGGACGGAAGTGACTGGTGTGACTAGTCAACCAACAACTCTCACAGAACTACGTGAATGGGTTGAGCAGGCATGGCATAACATATCCCAGGACGATATTCCCCCTGTATGATTGACTACATGCCACAGTGAGCACCTGTACCGCCGCCTGTGCAGGCCACACCATGTACGAATATACGTGTTTCAGAATAACATGTGCTATTGATCTGTAAATGTAATCATTTCATGTGCTTCATATGTACTGTTGCAACAGTAAACCTTGAGTGAATTGGAAACCTAAAAAGACGTACTATTTTTTTCTGGCAGTGTAATAGAGGGTGTGAGTAAAGTGGATCTCATGATGTGGTGGTTCCCAGACTACACTCTGCAACACAGTTAAAGAATAACTTCTTTGAAACCCCCTCATAGACTTGCACTGCGACGAATAAATTTCAAATTTGGCCCAAAGGTGCCTACAAACATTTCTTTGTAATGGTGCAGAAGCATAGTACCATACATCGTCACCCTCGAGCCCCATGACGCTTCAAACAGCTAGATGTTCGACAAATGCGAAAAGGCCAGTGGTCAGAAGTTCATGTGACTAGGAAGGTGGGTTAATAACATATTGGCACCAAATTTCGCCACAGTTCAGACCATCACTGTGGCCAAGTTATGTGATGGCAAGAAAAGTAACCACTTGATAACCCCTGGATAATAGTTGTCTGCTTGGACGCATCTAGGACCACTTCACAACTTCTTCCTCTAATGGCACATTATTTAAAATTCTCAGTAACTGTTGATGGATATAAATTTACTTCTGTCATCCTCTTCTTCAAAAGGTGTCACATCCTAGATGGAAATAGGACACCTGTTCTCTTACTATATTGTTAATGATTATCTTAGTGCATTTAGGTTAGTTTCCTAGAAACGTCAATGTTTTTGTTGCTGATAACTTCAGATAGTAATTTTTGCTTACATTGTTTAATCTGTGTACCACTATTTGTAGTTTGTCTTCAATGTCCTGTATGATTACTAAGTCATCAGCAAAAGCATTGTACTTACAAAATTGCCTGACCGAATTATTACACGTAAAGATAATCTATCCATCATCCACTCCCACCAGGTTGTCGATGAAGATGTTGAGCAATGTCAAGGAGATACTACAATCTTGCCTCACTCCCTGGTATATCTCCATTTCTCCCCTTCTCCCTCAACCCCTCCCAATCCTCCTCCCCCCTCCCAATCACACCCTACCCCCTCACCGCCACCCCACTCACCCCCTGTGCCCCTCCCACACTCTCCACCCTATCCCCCCCCACACTCTCCACCCTATCCCCCCTCACTCAACCCCTCCATTGGCACCCTGCCCCCTCTCTCTCTCTCTCTCTCTCTCTCTCTCTCTCTCTCTCTCTCTCTCTCTCTCTCTCTGTCGGCCCCCCCCTCTCTCTCTCGGCCCCCCCCCCCCTCTCTGTCAGACCCTCTCTCCCCGTTACCCTGAGGTGTGGGATGTGGCGATTGAGGTGGCACATCCCAGTCAAACAATGAGCGTACATGTTGCTGAGATTCTCACAGACATAAATAAGGATGGGCACTGTTGTGTTCAAAACGTACGTACGTACGTGTGTGTGTGTGTGTGTGTGTGTGTGTGTGTGTGTGTGTGTGTGTGTGTGTGTGTGTACGTGGGCTGAATGTACATGTAGATAAGAAGAATCCTTCCTTTTACCAAACAAACCTTTCTCACTTGTTAAGAAATAGACATTGAAGCAGTTACTGTGTTATACAACCAGTAATAAGGATTTTAGTGCTGGGGTACCCAAACCCTTCCTCTGAGAAGGGAAACCTGCTACTTCATTTTGAAAGAAAATAAAATTTTAAATAATCGGAAAAACTTGTTTTAGACAGTTGTAACTTAAATTTGAAATCATAAGTAATAACACGGAAACCATATAAATTTAAAAAAAAATTGATTTGTCAAAAAGACGAGAAAACGCCATGTTGTTGTTTCTCAGGGAGCACTTTCTAACTTACTGAAGGACACCAACAGTCTGCAGAACACTGTTTGGGAAACTCAGCTTTAATTATCGCTGTTAGAAATTGAAGTTACTTGTAATTTTATTCGTGTTGAAATGTTAATACAGTTTTTAAACTGTGTCCTTAACGTTACTTGGCAATCCTTCCAATTTCACATCTGCTCTGTCACTGATTTGGCTATTAGGTTCTTTAATATTTTATTTGGTGTTAATACTAAAATACTATTCTGAATTTGATGCAAATGCTAATCAGAGATATAATATCCCAGTGATTCCGTGGAATCTAGAAGGGCTATTCGGAAAGTAAGGCACGATCGGTCGCGAAATGGAAACCATAGTTAAAAACAAAAATGTTTTATTTGCAACAGTTAGCTACACCTTCCAGCGTCTTCTCTACGTAGCCTCTGTTCCGACTGAGACATCTGTTACAGCATTGTCGTAACTTTCCAATATCCTCGCCTTAGAAGGCAGCTGCCTGTGCTTTGTCAGTTCTCTACGCTGAACTGCGGCTTACTGTCTAAGCCAAAATGTTATATACATAGCCAGCTATTCATATCAGCAGAGGTGAACATCAGCGGGAGCCACGTCCGAGGTATGATGGGTTATCAAACACTTCCCGCAGAAATGCTGGAGGAACTTCCTCATGATCGATGTAGTGTGCAGCTAAGAACTGAGGAGAAGAAGAAGAAGAAGAAGAAGAAGAAGAAGAAGAAGAAGAAGAAGAAGAAGAAAAAGACAGTTACATTGTGTGAGCTGCTTTAAATCAGGCGAAATCTCCCACAGCCATTTTTGTATTCGGTGCGACACACTATCTTCTAGCCATCTTTAGACGCTTACTGTAGGCTCAGAACTGAAAAGGACTACGTGATGCCATCGATGGGCATGCTAGAGACACTGTCCAACACTTTTGTGCAAAGCTTCATGGGATTTTCACACCGGCGTCCATTTAACGATCGATCAGTCATTACTTTTCGAATAGCCCTCGTAATTTAATTACTAAATGAATTCATAAACTGAATAGGAGACTTACTCCATGCACCAGGCTCGATTTCAATCTGACCATTGAGATATGATGCTTAGTTAAAACACGAATAGTTATTATTCGTAGTACGTAGTGATTCCTTTAGACTTTAGCTTAATTTTTATCCTTCAGTTTAAAATGAACATAAACAGTCCCGACGCAAGAAACCGTTGTCTTGTGGTAACCAGGAAAATAAAGGTTTCTTGCGTTCGAGACTGATTGTTCATTTTAAAATATTAAGAATACGAGAAATGTCCTCAAAAATTACTTTATCCGTTAGCTTCCATGCGTTTCCTATGTAAACGTCATTACGGAAACGGAGATGGTTGTCGCTCGTGCCCACAGGTGTGGGCGCCTCGACCAGGACAGCGCACTTCCAGCCAGGCAGACCGACGCTGGAGGCGCCCCGCGGCGCCGCCCCCGCAGCGGTTCTCTGCCCCCGCGTGCCTCCAGTGAGAGCTCGCTTTGGCTGCCCTCAGCAGTCGCCCTTCCCCAGAACCTGGGGCGGGTCACAGCCGCTGTCTCGCGCCGCCTTCCGACCCTTCAGTGCTCCAGAGGCAGCCAGGGGGAGGGAGCCAACCTCAGTCTCGGCGGGTGACCACACTGTGTGGCAGCAAGTTAGTGCAGCAACTGCAATACTGCCGCCGCAGTCTTACCGTGGGGTGCAACACAACAGCCTGCGCCGGCAGCAGCAGCAGCAGCAGCAACAACAACAACAACAACAACAACAACGGCAGCAGCAGCAGCAGCAGCAGCAGCAGTCACTGGTCTATGGGCCAGGTGGCTTCTATGGCTTAGGAGACCCAGAATTTGACCAGGCCCTGGATGACGAAGTGGCCTGGTACTTCCCGGAGCACCGAGATCGCCCTATCAGGATGTTCATACCGTTTCTCGGGTACATTCTGGACGAATAGATTTGCCATGTGAGGATGTACAAACGGTGACGCTGGTAGCTCCCGACCACCAGAGCAGCCCCATCACGACGTACTCATTATGACGACGGTACTTCCCCAACCACTGGACCTGCCCCAGCCAGATGTACATAATGCTATGGTGGTACTTCACCCAACAACTGCATCTGCCGCATTTCGCTGTATATTCCATGATGCTGGGCACTTCACCAGTGTCTGGACCAGTCCCATCAGCAGGTACAAACTATGACGCTGGTACTTTCTTGGCCATCAATTGCATCCAATCTGGATGTGCATACAGTGATGTTGGAACTTGATCTACCTCATCAGGATGAACATTCCGTGAAGCTACCGTTTGATGTTTCTCTACTGACGAGCTAAGGGGCACTCCACCAATCTTAAAAGCTTCAGCTGATATGCTGTAGTAGCACCATACACGTTTCACAGTGACATAAAAAAAACAACACTCCACAGTTACCACCGTGTACGGTTACCCAACTCCCTGTTAGTAGAATTGTTTGTAGGGTAATATCATGGATTAGAAGCAGTAAGCAGGTTTGGGTGAGTGTAGGATGCAGTAGTTATTCAGAGATGAAGACACTTGCACAGCGTGGAGAGCTGCGTCAAACCAGTCTTCAGAATGAATGAAACAATAATCAGGAAAAGTTTCTGGTTTTGGAGAAATTATTCGTAATAGACTCGAACACAAAGGAGGATTTAGACCCTGTATAAGCTGACCAGAACACATCACTTAGAAATCATACCCTTTGTAGACTTCAAAAAAAGCTTTCCAACTGTGGTGAGGGAATGATATAAGGAAAATCGTAAAAAATTTAAGAATTGGACCAAAGAAAGATCAAATAAACTTAAATTGCTTGGGATTCGCAGATGACGTCGCGCATAAAAGAAGCCAGAAGTCTAGTAAAAAGCTTACAAAAATAGCACAAAATAGGACTCAAGATATCATTAGAAAAAATCCACAACTTCAACCACAGAACAGTAAATAACAGGTAAGCAAAAGTAACGAAACACAATAAATACCTAGGAGAAATTATAACAGACAACTTGGTGTACAAGGTGTACAAGGAAACCGATGCTAATTTAAAATGTAACTTATTTCATAATACACTTGTAAGAGTATTTGAAAACTGTTTCCCCAAGAAGGTAGTTAAATCTAATTATAAGAAACCATGCAAAAACCCTTGGCCTTCTAAAGGAATAAAAATATCTTGTAACCACAAAAGGGAACTGTATCTAACAACAAGAAAGAGTAATGATCCAGAACAGGCCAAATAATATAAAAACTACTGTGCTACATTAAGAAAGGTTATTAAAAAGTCCAGAAGCATGTGCATCATGTCTGAGATTAATACCTCTGATAACAAAATCAAAACAATTTGGAATATTCTTTGAAGGGAGACAGGGCAACCAAGAGTACAGGATGATGGCATTACCATCAAAGTGAATGGAAACTTGACAACAAAAAGCCGGAAGTCGAATACATTTTGAATAATCGTTTTTTAAATGTTGTACAGAAAATAGGATCTAAATGTTCATTAGAAGAAGCAAGACAGTTAATGAAAGAGGCCTTACGCGCACAATTTGGTACAATTGAAATTCGACCCACCTCTCCTTCTGAAATTAGGAAGATGATAAACTCTCTCAAGGATAAAAGCTCACATGGAATTGATGGCATTTCCAGCAGGATAATGAAAGCTTCTTCCCAAGAAATGGCATTCTTAGGCACATACGTAACAGCTCTCTGAAGCAGGGTATTTGCCCAGATAGACTGAAGTATGCCATTGTTAAACCACTGCATAAAAAAGAGGATACGTCTGATGCCAACTACTACCGCCCAATCTCTCTTCTGACTTCCTTATCCAAAATTTTTGAAAAAGTAACGTATTGTAGAGTAGCTTCACACCTTTGTAAAAACAAAGTTTTAACAAAATGTCAGTTTGGTTTCCAGAAGGGTGTTTCAACGGAAAATGCTGTATATACTTTCACTAATGAAATATTAAATGCTCTGAGTAACCGGAAGTCACCTGTTGGAATTTTTTGTGATCTCTCAAAGGCTTTTGATTGTGTAAATCATGGAATACTTCTAGATAAGCTCAAGTTCTGTGGTATGAATGTGACAGTGCTCAAATGATTTAAATCATACCTAACTGGAAGAGTGCTGAAAGTTGAAATAAGCAGTTTACATAATATGCAAAAAGGCTGGTGATTCCTTAAACTGGGGAACAATCAAAAATGGGGTGCCGCAAGGTTTGGTCTTGGGTCCTCTGCTATACTTAACATATTTTTAATGACTTGCCATTCTACATTCACGAAGATGCAAAGCTGGTACTTTTTGCCAATGATACAAGTAAAGCTATCACACCCAACAGACAAGAATTAACTGGTGAAATTGTAAACGATGTGTTTCAGAAAATCATTAAGTGGTTCTCTGCAAATGGGCTCTCATTAAACTTTGACAAAACACAGTATATACAGTTCCACACAGTAAATGGAATGACACCATTAATAAATATAGACTTTGATCAGAAATCTGTAGCTAAGGTAGAATATTCAAAATTTCTAGGTATATGCACTGATGAGGGGTTGAACTGGAAAAACACACTCAGCATCTGCTGAAACGTTTGAGTTCAGCTACTTATGCTATTAAGATCAATTCAAATTTTGGCGATATACATCTCAGTAAATTAGCTTACCACGCCTATTTTCATTCTCTGCTTCCGTATGGCATCATATTCTGGGGTAACTCATCATTGAGTAAAAGTGTGTTCATTGCACAAAAGCGTGTAATCAGAATAATTGCTGGAGCTCATCCAAGATCGTCCTGCAGACACTTGAATATATATATATATATATATATATATATATATATATATATATATATATATATATATTCACTTACGAAATTTGTTATTAACAATCCGAACGATTTCAAAAGTAGTAGCAGTGTACATGGCTACAACACTAGGAGAAAGGCTGATCTTCACTACTCAATGTTAAATCTAACTTTGGCTCAGAAGGGGGTAAACTATTCTGCCACAAAAGCCTTTGGTCACTTACCTAATAGCATCAAAAGTCTGACAGCCATATAGCATTTAAAAGGAAATTAAAAGAATTTCTTAATGGCAACTCCTTCTACTCATTAGATAAATTTTTGGATATAAGAAGCAGGTAATTTTCCCCCCTCACCCCGCCCCCACAAAAATTAAAAATATTAAGTGTCATGTAATATTTTGTGTAATGTAATACATTGTAGAGACACCTTTTATTAACCTGACACGTTCCACATCACTACGAAGTGTCGCATTCATGGTCTATGGAACAAGTACTAATCTAATCTAATCGAAGACAGTGAGCTCACATTCAGAGATACACTGTCCAACATCAAAGCAATTCACAGTAGTTTTTTTTATACCCTTCAGAAAAAATCCGACCGACTTTCCGCTGTTAGAGGAAATTCAGCTGTGATTGCAGAAAGTGCATTTTAGTGAAATATTAAGTAGGAATTGCTTAGATGAAGCATTAGATCATCCAGAAGATTTTTGAAATTATCTGTTTTTAATTCTCCCAAAACACTGATGGAAGTGATCTGAAGCGATTGAAAGGCTCTTTTCTCATTCCTTCAACACTAACTCAAACTCTTTAAAAAGTTCTCTTATGAATACGCACATTTTCCTACTTCAACCTATTAGAAATTGAACCTGGCGAACCATTGACGTAAATAGAACATAAGCTATTTACATTTAAAGCTCTTACAAAAATGCTGCTTAAGCTACGAATTTATATGTAGACTAGTGATGGAAGCAAACCTGGCTTGACTTTATCAATCCTTTACGCACAGTTCTCAACGCAGAAGTTACTGTCACTCTTCAGCCAACCTTCTGCCAATAGTATTGGTTCTGAGCACGGCTGTCTCACCTACATAGCGTATTCTCATTAGGACCTTCCCAAATTCGGAAATTTCTTTTGAATTGGTAGTATACACCTCAGGAATAGTAGCGAACTTGTTACCGATATGTAAAAGTACTACTACAAGACGTGTTTTCGAGGCGACAGTAAACAGGTGCCCTCGGTTAAGACTGTGCACCACAATCAGTGCCTGCGAATTGGCAGTATGTGAGCTCACGTTAACATTTAAATAACTGCTCAAATTCTTTACATCTATTGCAAGAAGTATTAACTTTCAGAAAGTCCAGAAAGCATGTGCGCTACTTTAAATGTTACATCAAATGATGACTTAATTGTGGCACGTTTTAGGTTCTTTATATACTTGAGCTGCGATTTTCATCTTGTGAATCGGGGAGGTTGTGCCTTTAGAGATCTGGCTGCTAACATACATCTTTTCTGAAGGTTCAGTAACAGGCAGTTGTTTGTGGTGAGGTATACTGAGAACTGCAGAGCATAGACCTATATTACGGCACACAATACTACATAATTTTCCCAAAGACTCTGCTTCTTTTTATAGGCTGAATGAGACAAATAAGTTACTTCGGTTCATGGGCTCCCTGCATAACATCAGCAGCTGAAATGGCATACGACGTCCTCCTTCAGTCATCCACACACTGAGATAGGATGAGCAGGTAAGGGAGATCGGGTCCCATTGGCCATAGGGGCACGATGACCAATTAGTGTTACTTCGTTAAACTGTCCCTAGCATACGCCACCTACCATGGAGCATGGTGGCAACACTACTGTCGTCTTTCCACATACTCGTCAGAACTTTCTGGATTGTCTTATTAATGAAAGTAAATTTCGCTTTAAGATAATTCGTCCTATAATCAAAGACAATACTATTACGAAACACGTAAGTAGTACGATTAGTCCATAGATTAAGGATTCTTTTGACACTGGATACGGCAATAAATGTTCAAAACATTTCGGTAAACCAACTAACATAATTCGACGGTCCACTTACATAGGAGCGTATCAACCCACGTGTCTAGCACGTCCCACTGTCTTTTTGCAAGTAAATAATCTTATTAATTTCGATGGGTACAACGTAATCTAAGAGTAGATAAAATCCAGCTCAGTTTTTACGTAAGAAAATTGTCTTTCATTGACTCTAAAGCAGTAACACCTATGTGAAGTTGGATTTTACTATTTCTTTTCTTCCAAAATCCGTAACTTGTGTGTAAGTGTTCAACTAAATTGATTGCAATACGTATCTGAATTTATTGCGTTTTTTCATCAATTTTATGACTGCTTTGATGCGGCCCGCCACGGATTCATCTCCTGTATCAATCTCTACAGTTTTCACCCCTACAGCTCCCTCTAGTACCGTGCAAGTCATTACCCAATGTCTTAAGATGTCCTACCATTCTACCCCTTCTTCTTGTCAGGGTGTTCCGTATATTCTTTTTCAATTCTGCGCAGAACCACCTCATTCCTTATCTTACCAGTCAACCTAATGTTCAACATTCGTCCGTAGCAGCTCATCTCAGATGCGGTTTGACACTTGCAGACTTCTCTTGGCAATGAATGCCCTTTTTGAGAATGCTATTCTACTTCTGATGTCCTTCCTGCTCCGTCCGCATTTTTTTGTTTTGCTGCCTAGGTAAAATAATTCCTTAACTTCATCTGCTTCTTGATAATTAATCCTTAATTAGGGTTCTCATTTCTGTTACTTCTCATTACTTCATCTTTCTTTGATTTACTCTCAATCCATATTCTGTGCTCATTAAACTATCCATTCTATTCATCAGATCCTGTAATGATTCTTTACTTTCATTAACGATGGAAACTTGTATTTTAATTTCACTCTTGAACCTTTCTTTCATTTCCATCATTGTTTGTTCGATGTACAGGTTGAACAATAGGAGCGAAAGACTAAATCTGTCTTACGCCCTTTTTTAATACGAGCACTTCTTTCTTGGTCTTCTGCTCGTATTATTCCTTCTTGGTTCTTGTACATGTTGTATATTATCCGTCTCTCCTTAAAGCTTACCCCCATTTTCCTCACAATTACGAACATCTTGCGCCATTTTACATTGTAGAACCCTTTTTCCAGGTCAAGTCCTATGAACGTGTCTTGATTTTTCTTTAATCTTGCTTCCATTATGAACCGCAACGTCAGAACTACCTCTCTGGTGCCTTTATCTTTCCTGAAGCCAAACTGAACGTCATCTAAAATATCCTCAATTTTATCATTCTTAGATATATTCTTATTGCCAACAACGTGGATGCTTACATTGTTAATCTGATTATGCGATAATTCCCACACTTGCCAGCTCTTGCAGTTTTCGGAACTGTGGGATGATACTCTTCCGAAAGTCGAATGGTGTGTCGCCAAACTCATACAGTATACACACCAATGGGAATAGTCGTTTTGTTGCCACTTCCCCCAATGATTTTTTTCAAATTCTGATGGAATGCTATCTATCCCTTCCGCCTCACTCATTTGATCGGATCCCCTATCTCTTCTATATCGATTCCTGTTTCATCTATCACATCAGGAAAATCTCTCCCTCCTCCTCCCCATAGTGGCCTTCAATGTACTTTCTCCATCTATCCGCTCCATCCTCTGCATTTAACAGTGGAATACCCATTGCAGTCTTCATGTTACCACCCTGGACTTTAATTTCACCGAGGGTTGTTTTTACTTCTTTGTATGATGAGTCAGTCCTTCTGACGATCACTTCTTTTCCGATTTCTTCATATTTTTCACGCACCCATTTCGCCTTAGCTTCTCTGCACTTTCTATTTCACTGCCCAGCGAGTCGTATTTGTGTATTCCTGAAGTATACTGAAGCGCCAAAGAAACTGGTATAGGCGTGCGTACTCAAATACAGAAATTATATAAACAGGCAGAATACGGCATTGCTGTCGGCAACGCCTATATAAGACCATAAGTGTCCGGCGCAGTTTTTAGATCAGTTACTGCTGCAGGTTATCAAGATTTGAGTTTGAACGTGGTGTTGTAGTCGGCGCAGGGGCGATGGGATTCTGCCTGATCACCTGCATTCATTCAAGTCCATAGTATTCCGACGGACTTGACCAACTCCAGCAGGACAATCCGACACCCCACACGGCCAGAATTGGTACACGGTGGCTCCAGGAACACTCTTCTTAGTTTAAACACTTCCACTGACCACCAAACTCACCACACACACCGTTACTGAGCATACCTGGTATGCCTTGCAACGTGATGTTCAGAAGCTCTGTCCTCTCGTACTCCTACGGATTTACTGACAGCCCTGCAGGATTCATGGTGTCAATTACCTCCAGCTCTCTATCAGACACTGGATTGTGTTTTATGGAACTGGGGACCTAGAAACGACGGAGAGGCTTCGTCCCCGCTATAGCCCTCAGTGGTTCACAACCCAACAACAGATACCGAGCGAGGTGGCGCAGTGGTTAGCACACTGGACTCGCATTCGGGAGGACGACGGTTCAATCCCGCGTCCGGCCATCCTGATTTAGGTTTTCCGTGATTTCCCTAAATCGCTCCAGGCAAATGCTGGGATGGTTCCTCTGAAAGGGCACGGCCGACTTCCTTCCCTGTCCTTCCTTAATCCGATGAGACCGATGACCTCGCTGTTTGGTCTCTTCCCCCAAAAAACCAAACCAAACCCAACAACAGGCTACGGCATTCCACTCACTCCAGCTTCGCAGCCCCCCCCCCCCCCCCCACCCCAACGTCTCACATCAGACGAGTGTAACCCCACTGTTTGCGTGATAGAGTAATGATGGTGTACGTGTACGTGGAGAGAGTGTTTGCGCAGCAATCGCCGACGTAGTGTAACGGAGGCGGAATAAGGGGAACCATCCACAGACTGGTCGGCACACAAGACCTAGACACTAAAGGCGGGTTTCCACTAGAGCGCGGCAGCGCGGCGTGCGGAAACGGCAGCGGCAAGCGTTTTCCGCGTTGACACGGCGGCTCGCGGAATTGGCGTTCCCATCTGGAAGCGGCAGACGTTAGCGGTAGCCAATGACGGACAGCCACTGAGGTACGGGGCAGGACCCACTGAAACGCGCGGTGCGTTTGATTAACTATATCTTACACCTACATGAAGGAAAGACGAAGTTGGGTGAAGAGATACCAATTTTTCATTTTCTGTACAATGTGCTCTTTTACATACTTCATTATTCATGTTTTCTCATTTCACCATAAACAGATTTCATGACTACCGTTCACGATTGTTCACTATCTCCTAACACAGTGAAACAATGTACAACAAGAGAGATTATGCAGATAGTTAAGCGAGACAAAATTTTAAATGTGGTACGGTAGCAGGTCGACGAAAACAGTAAGAACACAAAGGCTAGGTGGAGGGGATGAAAGTGGAAGCCACCTGATAGAATTTCCCACAGAGCATAATGCAATCATCGCCAGCACCTTGCTTAAGATTCACGAAAGAATAATATATATTTGGAACAGTTTTCGAAACCAGATTTTAAATTGTAAGGCATTTCCTGGTGCAGACGCAAACCTGACTGAAGACTGTCAATAGCAAGAAAAGCGTTCTGAAAAAGAAAATTTGTTCACACCGAATATAAATGCTAATGGTTGGATACTAATTTTACAAAGGTATTTGTGTGGAGTGCAGCCTTCTATGTAAGTGAGACGTGGACGATGAACACTTCTGTCAAGAAGACAATGGACTCTTTCAAAACGTGGTGATTCATAAGAATGCTGAACATTAGATACGAGGATCGTGTGACTAAAGAAGAGGTACGGAATTAAATAGAGGAGGAAGAGGAAATTACGGTACAACTTTGACGACAATAGGGGTTAGTTGACAGGGCGTATTGTGGGGCGTCAAAGAGTGAGGACAAAGGGGTTGGGTGATAGTATTCTGATTATAATCATCTGTTGAAATACTATTCTACTATTTTATCTATTAATGTAAGCAGTGAATTTACTCTTCCATGCACTCCTTAAAACATTTAAACCAAAACTGAAATCAGCTGAACACCAAATCTTTCAACCACTGTCTGACAACTACTGGATTCACTTTCAACTTTCTATAACTATCACTGGCTAGCCACACACACATACAGATATAAGGAGAACAAAAATAAACAAACATTAGTTTTCAGCATATAATTCTGCAGGTTGGCAACATGTACATAAACAAACCAGACAGGAAGGGACATGAGGTGAACACACTGTAGTTACGACTTTAAATCAGAGTTTTCGGTAAAACGTCTACTGCTAGTGACAGAAGAAAAAAGAGCGAACATGAAAATGTGCTTATGTTCCATAATCTAAGTTTTAGTTCAACCTCCAGCATGTGAGCAGGTGAGGGGAAACGTATATGTCCGCCAAAAACTCAATTCACTGTAAGTAATCAGTCATTCACGTAAAAAAAGATGTGAACTGTTTTATAATCTCCAAGTATCACAGATCAAAACAAAACTGAGTCATTCTAGATTCCACCGAAGATGCCTTAAAGTAAAAGGCGAAACGCGTCTTGAATCAGTAAAGTACACTGGATAAAGAAAAAAGAAAGGAAATAATCAATAGCTCTACATATTTAGTAAATTACATCTTATGACATACCCGCAAATTAGTTTCGGTTTAACTTCTCATTCGACATGCTATTAATGCCATTTAAAAAAATTCATCTATCCCTTCTGAAAAACTGTAGTTACTTTCATATCTTGGTAGATAAACAGATTTAGGATATTCATCATGCGACGAAATACATGACTTTTCACAAGTTATCGTTTGCAAAAAAAAAAAATTCGATTTCTTGAACCGTTAACGAAATTTGCGGTTGATACAACCACATGGTTTACGACGAGCAGGACGAAGTACCGGTCGCGTCGCCGAGCAACCCGTGCGCGGTCACGGCATAGCCCGTCCGCCGACATATCAGTCAATATCTCGAGAACGGTGATAGCTATCGATCTGCTCTCAGCTTTAAAAACAATTTCGATATGTTGACTAAATTTCATACGCAATAATGTATTACCTAAAATGAACTGTACGCAAAGTCCACGCAATGCGTTTTTACCTCTGCACACTCATTAAAATTTCGTGTAAAGGTTTACGTAAATGCGATACAGCAAGTAACCACGACGAATAACGAAAAGAAATTCGGTTCTTTATCGAGAGAAGATATCAGGCTGTAACATGCCCAAGAATCAAATTTTTCTACCGAATAGTTTCCTTGGAACCGGATGATAAGTATTTCATAGCTGCCGCCGCGTCCGCGCCAGCGGTTCGGCGAAAGTTCGTGTGGCCCGGGAGTCCGTACCTGACGTCACGCTCAGCGCGTTCTGTGATTGGCGGCGCGCACCTGGAGCGCGGCACGCGGCAGCGGAAGCGGTTCGACATGGTCAAACCGTGACGCAGAGCCCGCCGCGCCTTGCCGCTGACGCCATTTCCATGGCAACCACGCCGCTGACGCGCCGTTTTGACGCGCGGCAGCCCTAGTGGGAACCGGCCTTAATCCGCCGAGCGGATTCGTTCCGGGGCCGGCACGCCTTGACGCCCGGAAAGCAGTGCGTTAGACCACAAAGCTAGCCGGGCTTTCCTATCAGACGTTAGTTGAGTCCATGCCACGACGTGTTCCGGCAGTTCTGGATGCTCGCGTGGGCACTATACGATATTAGGCAGATGTACCAGTTTCTTTGGCCATTCAGTGTATTTCTTCTGTAACAAATGGTTTCTCCGCAGTTACCTTCCTTGTATTTCTTTTCAACTTCTGCGACTGCCCGTTTTAGCCACATCCATTCCTCTTCAGCTGCACTGCCTACCGAGTTATTCCTTACTGCAGCATCTATAGCCTTACAGAACTTCAAGCGTACCTCTGCATTCCTTCGTACTTCCGTATCCCACTTCCTTGCGTATATCTTCTTCCTGACTACTCCCTTGAACTTCAGCCTGCTCTTCGTCACTACTAAATTGTGATCTATATCTGATCCTGGTTACGCCTTACCATTCAGTATCTGATTTCGGAATCTGATGACCATGATGTAATGTAACTGAAATCTTTCCGCACCTCCCTGACTTCTCCAAGTATACCTCCTCATGTCGTGATTTTGAACAGAGTATCGCTATTACTAGCTGAAACTTATTGCAGAACTCAATTAGTATTTCTCCTCTCTCATTCCTAGTACCAAGCCCATATTCTCCCGTAACCTTTTCTTCTACTTCTTCCCCTACAACCGCATTCCAATCCCCCATGAATACTAGGTTTTCATCTCCCTTTACCTACTGAACTACCCGTTCAATATCCTCACGTACTTTCCCTGTCTCTTCAGCTTCAGCTTGCGACATCTGCATGTACTCCTCAACTATCGTTGTCAGTGACGGTTTGCTATCGATACTGTCACTGAACTGTTCACAGTAACACTCACTGCCCTACCTTCCTGTTCATAACAAATCCTTTTCACCGTACGATCTTCTGCTACTGTCGATAGTGCCCTATATTTATCCGATAGGAACCCTTTGCTTCTTTCCATTTCATTTAATTGACCTCCACTATACCCAGTTTGAGCCTTTGCATTTCCATTACTTATGGGACACTGAAGGACATATATTTTCAAAGATCATACTTGCCTGTATCTTCGGATGTAGTCCTCTAATGGCCACTTCGTCGACTGGGCATTAAACTCTTGGCATATAATCACGCTTCTGTTGATCGTCGTTTTACCTTTTTATTTTGAGGATGATACGAAATTATAAAACGAAAACTGAAACAAGCAATGTTTCTGAAGCAGCTATGAGACTAGCAGAATCTGAACAACAAGCCTCCACAGACATAAAAGAAAAGATTTTAAAGAGAACGGTTGTTCTGATTAAAAACCTTCTCTTCTTTGAAAAATAAAAAAGTAAATAAAAAAGCGCCTTATTCAAACTAAATCTCCTCAAACAACACGCAAAAAGGAAGTACGCACTCCTGAGGAGATTCCTTAAGATGATGAATATGGAGGTGAAGATGCTTTGCGGCTTAAACGTCTTCAGCAATTTTTCTCACAGCAATCCAGATGAGAAATGGATTCGATGCATTGGTTGTGTTGGGCACATTTGTTGTGTATTAAAAATGTCGTGGAAGGCCGTTTCTAATGAAACTTTGAACGGTGAAGATCCTATCGGGCGTTGAGATGAAGGCTGATAAAAATTGTGGACATTCTTTGCTATCGTACTTTTGTTATAACTTCGATAACACAATTCATGCTTGAAGTCCTTGTCATAAAGTTGTAGAAAATTGTACTAAAATAAACTATTAAAATCAATATAGTTTCAGTTGAATAACTAATGTCGTAACTAAATTAATGACAAAATCACATGGGCCAACTTGCCCCGAGTGTGGGGTAGGTCGACCCAGGTTGTATCACTCACAATAAAATTTTTTTTATGAATAGACACAGTGAGTTTTAAAGATAGTGAAACAACGTACCAACGTTTCCGCATAAAAAGATCAACGGATACATATAAAACAGAAGGTGGAAAAAAAATTGTAAAAGGGGCCCAACCTGCCCCGGTCCGCCCTACAACAGAAAACGTGCATTACCCATTTTTTGTCCCAGACATCATATTATATAGGAAAGGCATTATTGATAATTTTTCGAAAGCAAATTCAGTTCACTATAAATGTAGCAGAACCTGTCTGCATTATTAAATTTGTGACCACTTCGAACGCGCCGGCTAATAGTACACTGCCAGGTGGCAGTGCAGGACGTCCGTAGGTAAAACTACAGTTTCAAAACTCTGTAGAAAGAGGAGCACCGTTCACAATGCCGTCAAATACGGACAACGTGCTATTGACGCAGGGGGAAACGTCATGAAACAAAAAGAAATTAAAGAAAATGTGACCAATAGATGGCGCTATAAGCGTCAGAAAAGGCACACCAACAGACGCGCGGCACACGGCTGTAGCTCATTTTGCGTCCGTGAAGCCCAGCATGGCTGTGTCCATCAAAGATCCAGCGCTGCTGGTATAGATCAATTACAAGATCGGTGACTGTGCGCCTGTCGCTCTGCAGAAGTTCTGGGCGCTCAAGGGCATGAAAAAGGCAGTGGTCCGATGTCTGCTAATGGTCTCGAGAAAATGGTTACAGAACTTGAAAACACTAGTTCCTTTGAAGTGCGATGTAGCAGAGGGAGGAAAGCAGTTAATTCGACCTCCGTCGAAGATGTGACCACAGCACTGCAGGAGGGGTTGGGTGTTGTTGTGCAGACGTCCAGTGCACTGGGAATTGCCCAAACGTAGGACAAGTCTGCGGGCACAGCACATAAAATGGTACGAAACATCCTGAATAGCTATCCACACAAAATCACCCATGTTGAGAAGTTGCTTCCTGTTGACATGTCAGCAAGACAAACGTCCGATCTGGAATTTCTTGCTCTCATGGAAGTGGACAATGAATGGCATGAAACATTCTGTGGGTAGCTGAAGCCATTTCCATCTGCAAGAACACGTCAGTACGCAGAACTACAGAAAAATGGCAGCGGTAAATACGCACACAAATCAGTTAATTCTGCAAAGGTGACTGGTGCGGGTTGACGGCTTCGCTTATTGTAGGGCCGTACTCTTCTGGAGGAGGTAGTCCTGCGGGACCTGCTTACTCCACCCCTTCAACAGCGTGGATGTGTGGGTAGCACCATTTTTATTGAAGATGGCGCTTCTGCGCACGTTGCACAACTAGTGAAGCGGATGTTGAAGAGGCATTTCAGAAGTGCTACAATTATCAGCAGTCATTTCTCTACAGCTTCACCATCATCTGCTTTTAATCCGTGTCAAAATTGCATAACATGTCTGAGGCACTTGCTCGACATCTTCCATTTTATTCTGCCTCAAAATATCTGTAAACGCGACAGTGAAAAACAGTTTCCGAAATTCGGTTTTCGTCCTCCGGAAGATGTCGCATGTAATCCCAGTGAATGTGATGTATTTTGTTTAAATAAATGAATAAATAAATGAATTAATGATTGTTTTACGTCTCCCTCGCTGCCGCAAAACTTCTGTTTTACCTCTACTGACGACTTGGCGCCTTTTCCATTACAGGTGCGGTAACCGTTTTGTAATGTATAACACTAACGTAAATATTGTAAAACATGTTTAAGTTAATTCAATCAGTTCTAATAGTTTACCTAACCTTAGTCGTTACCATGTTGAATAGTTATCCATGCTTCTCATTACGGCTTTAGATAGCTTGTGGGACTGTCGCCATGTGCCGATAACAGAGAATAGCATTTGGCCATCAGGAATGGCCAGTGTTTCAGTGCAAATTACAGTCAAAATATTTAAGAGCCTCATCTTCTCCAAGGTTTAGTTCGTGGATTTCAACATCAGATTCCTTCAAATTATTCTGTCATTATTTGTTTCAAATAACACGGTCACAGCATCACTTTGTTAAACAAGCAATGACACAAGTACTAATATTTTCTCAATAAGATTACGTGTCTTCAAGCCAGTCCCACGCATTTGCGACGTTGCGAAAGAAAGCTGCTGCTTTATATCTGATCCTCCCATTTGAACTAAATTTTATTACAATCACTAATTCCGAAACCAAATATCCAACCACAAAAGCTTTCGCGGATCATCTGGTAAAAATCACTGCCCTCTTTTCATGTCATCCCTACTTACTAAATTGACAGATATAAACTGACGAAATACACGAGGGAGAAAGATATAAAGCAAATACCTATTCTCTGACGAAGCAAAATGGTAGACTCACCCTAGTCAAAGATCGAGGATTTGGCAAATTTAAGCTATACTTAAGCCATCTTTCTTCCACAAAAAAGAAAAACATTTTTATAAATTTGCTTGTCCACTTTTCCATACTAACCAACGTCTACGAACGTAAACT
The DNA here is from genome assembly GCF_021461395.2 of Schistocerca americana. Taxonomy (NCBI): domain Eukaryota; kingdom Metazoa; phylum Arthropoda; class Insecta; order Orthoptera; family Acrididae; genus Schistocerca; species Schistocerca americana. The sequence goes on from NC_060119.1 coordinate 103,382,411, forward strand.
AAAATAGCGTCACAAACTGTTAGTAACAACAATGAAAAACTGTTTGTAGTTGTGGTATAAAGAGCCACCATGATCAGGTTCAACAATTCTTACATGCTTGTGCTTTCTGGGTTAGCCTATATCTCGTGAGAAGTATCTCGCATGATTTTGGATTTGCTGGAAATGCTACATTGGAAGCAATAACGCGACTCAACAAATGTACAGCCTGTAGAAAGGTACCAGAAATAAGACATATTTTATTGCAGCTTCTGGTAGGTATATACACCGTAAATAAGCATGCGGAACGTGTCCAGATATATATACTACATGCAAAGAAATTAAACTTTAAAAACCATGTAATCTTTTACAGAGCTGAAATACGTTCACATTTTTGAAAAGCAGAATGAAGATGTGTAAATGTCTGTGGCATTTAATATTCTGATTATCAATGGACGGCTACATACGAGACAGGAGGTGAGAGAATTTTTGGCTGTACCATTGTGTACCACAGAGCACTGTCCAGAAACCGTTGTGGATTATTAATGTGGCAGGTTGCTGATTCAGATACATACAATTTCTAGTGCATAAAAATCTTTAAAGTCTAGCACATACTAATAGTACAGATTCTCACAATTAAGTTGAAGTATGCGAACATTTCCGTTCCAAGGAAAAATTAGATGCACATGACTTTGACGGCACATTTTAAATCAGTTAAGTGGTTTGTCTAGTGGCAAGAGCAAATTTGTAAAATCCACTAAGTTTAGCAACAAGCTGAAGCTGCCAGTTGAAGTTAATGCTGATACAGAATCTGTGTTACGAGTTACTACTTGCAGTGGCCTGCTTCTTATTCCGATCAGGTACATCTGCATATACCACTCAACATAGCTTTCTATATAAAAATAGCTGTGATGACGGATATTCTAAATTTAAACTTTATGGAGGCAGTGATTACGTGAAACCGTTCGCTGAACATCTCTATGAAATCGCTAAGAACGTCAATGATTTTGTATTACAAAATAAGATGGAAGTAAGTCCAGAAGAATTAGCATTTTGCTCAGTAGAGGTATGCCATACAAGCTGGGAACATTTCATAGAAGAAAGTATTAAACACAGACCAATGTCATTTGACTGGTGCTTATTGAGGTGCAGTACATCCCAGCAGCAACATGAACTACACGCCTGACTACACAGTACCAGCCGTATTCCACAATCTAACCATTTGCGTATCGCCATTTCTTGATCACAAACATGCATGATCAATGGCAGATGCTAAATGGCTCTGAGCACTATGGGACTTCACATCTGACATCATCAGTCCCCTACAATTTGGAACTACTTAAACCTAACTAACCTAAGGACATCACACACATCCATGGTCTAGGCAGGATTCGTACCTGCGACCGTAGCGGTCGCGCGGTTCCAGATTGGAGCTCCTAGAACCACTCGGCCACACCGGCCGGCCCAATGGCAGATGTTACCGAAGAGTATTGCAGTATTGCACCGAGAAAGACACAGGAATGTAAACTCTGAGTTATTGATATGCTAAATCTTTTGGCATGGTCGCCCTGAAAGAGGGCATAATGCATGAAATTAGATGTCATATTGTCCTGGTGATTCAGAGTTCCGTTTAATCGGAAGGGAATTTTTCTGTTAGGGTATGTAACCAATAAATTGTTTACTGGAGGTTTATTTACCCTTAACTGAAGAGTTCAGGAGTTTACGAACCGGAAAAATAACAAAAGGTGAGTACCAAAGACTTCATAGTGTGTGAAACGTAGTGTTGTTAAACACGTCGAGACTGTTTCGATTTTTATTTGGTAATTTGTATGTTACTCATTGCAGATTTGTTTGAAAACTTCTGTGGTCTGTGCCATAAAGCATACAAACTTGGTCATGTTCATTACATCGTTTCACCTGGCTTGCCATGGGATGCTCTGCTGAAAATTTCTAATACTCCATATCAATTCAGGCAGGCTAGGAAAAAATCTTACCTACATAGACTCTTATTTTATTGAATTTAGTATATGTTAAAATGAGGAACTAAGTAAGGAAGACGTATTTTTTGTTTACTCAAAAAAAATCTGCTCAAAGATACAGGCCTCCGAAGATGGCACTGCACATACCATTTTGAAGATGCGAATTTTGGAATAAAATTTAAAATACTGTATCTCTGGAACAGTTATAGATATTTTGTTGGTTTTTTTAATTGCTTTATAATTGTAAATAAATCCTCCATTTGGTCTTACCTGCCAGTGTTCTTTTGCTATACCTTTCTCAACTTTTTTATAATTTACGGAAATTTTTTTTTCAAATATGCCAGTCCTTAAAATTCTGATTTTTTTTCCGTGTTGATTAGTACCATATCTTTCTACACTCCTTGAAAAGGAGAGCTCCCACTTTTAGGTTGAACAGGTTTTATAAACAACTGAAGTTTTTGACATACATGAAACCTGTTTTATTACCACATTATCATATAACAAGCTCATAAAAATCAAAACCAAGCCTTATTTAACATATTTTTAGTTTTGAAAGATGAGTAAGAGACTCATTTTTCAAGCATTTTAAATAATTCCAAAATGTATGTGTAAGGTCTAAAGGTTTCAATTTATACAGCTGTTCACTCTGTTTTGTACTGAACTTAGCCAGTCAATGAACTTAGAACTTGTTCTACTGCTTCAGGATCTTCCTTTGATATAGAGTGATTGCCTTCCTCTTGAACCAATAGGAACTGGAGTACTTACAAGCTTCAAAACATTGTGAACAGGAAGTGAGCACTGATGGCGTTGTTGCAATCTTTCAGCTGGTAACCTGTTTCGGGCAGCTGGTCCATTTGGTAGCATAAAGTTCACAATTTCGTTTTACTCATAACAGGTGTCTGTAATCTCTGCAGTTCACTAGTCAGTCATACACACACGTTTCAAACATTCCCCTTCTCAGGTAATGAGTCGGAATATTATCCTGCTGTTTCTGAGGTGGTGGCTGAACGAACGAAATTTCTTCTTTCTTGCTCTTTAAAGTGCATACAGTATGAGTTCGCCCATCACTTTGAGTCCAAAAATGTGTCTTCTGATTTCCTTTCACAGGAGTAGTTTGTTCGAATCATTCTTCATTCTGCTCACCGAATTCTTCGATTTCCTCTTTTAACAAAAGACTGAGGGCTATGGATGTGTAAGATTTCGAGACCCTCGTAAAATCCTCAGCATTCTGAATCGCAGTTGTATTTGGTCTGGAAAGATTGTTTTGTAGCGTGGTGCATCAAAACAGAGCACCTACACAATCAAAAGACCCCTTCCCATGACCAGTAGCCCTGTATGACCAGTCAGTTGACACAAGAGACTTCATTCAAATAACTGGTAACTATTTTTAAAGTGGCTAGGAACTCAATCAGAAATAAAGATTTTCTCTGCCTCTGTTTGCAGTTGAAGAATTTTCTGCCTTGCTAGCAAAGCATGTGCTGGGTCATTTCCTGTATCATCACTTATAACTGTTTTCAAAATATGTCACTCCTGTAAGAATTGAAGCCTGGTCATTACTCCAATGATACCTTCTTACTTCTTGTGGGAGAATTACAGGCCAGTTCTCGGCAAAATCACAGTGAAGCATTAAACATCTTCCAGGCTAAGTGTTTGTAAATACTGACCTCCCTTTCCAGGGCAGTCACCACATTCTTGAAACAAACAAGTCTGTTGCTTTCCGTCACAGACTACTAATTTACTTCACACGCCCAATCGAGGTGTCATATGTCAGGTGATCCAGTAAGTTCTTCAAAGTTACCACACAAAGTTCAAAATTCGCGCGTTACGTAAACAGACACCTGTAGGTGGGTGTGGAACTACTTACTTAGGTCGTAGTGCATAAAATTTTGATCTTCCAATATGTCAAGTTGTATAGTTGCTCTTGTAAATTGTAAAGGTTTCTTTAATACTGCGAGTCATGTACCTCTTCACTTTCACAGCTTTTTGACCTTCAACTATTACAATTATAGTATCTTTTTTTGTTGGCAGTCTGGAGGGAACAGCCCCATTTATCTTCCAGATAAAGTGACTGCACTATTTGAACTTGAGCTGCTTCTACAGGATGACCATAATAGGGATCTGGTCTTCCAAAGACTCCTTTCACAGACCTCACATTTCTTGATTTGTCTACCATGTACTTTGATACTGGTGGAACATGGTTCAAAACTGTTTTCTATGAAAATGTCTCTGGAATAATAGTTAAAACTTGAGCCTTTTCATTGTAGAATGCACAGCATTCAACAGCTGAATTGATATTTGTGAAAAATTCCTGGCAAAAGGTGCAAGAGTGTTTTGGTTCATTTTGTTCTGAAGATGAATTTCTACTTTGAAGGGTGTGATGAGTTTTGCTGTAGTGTGTTCATCCATAGCTTTAGTAATTTCTCTGCGCTTCCTTGATGCATAGAGCTTATGACTCGACTTCACTGTCCATGGTTTCTTAATATCTACCTCTGTAGTTGACTGATTCAGGGTATTTAGTTCTTCCTCTATTGATACAAAATCTGCATGATCTGCGCCATGGGAGGCGTCACCTTGTTCAGATACTATCATTGTTGTTATTCTGTCAAAACATATAGAACACACAATGTGTCATCACTGGAAACATTTTCACTTTGAAACAGTTTTCAAATGAGAAGACTTATTCCCAACGTGAATACAGTCTTTTTTTTCCCCTCTTCTTCTCTCTCTCTCTCATATTTCCCTCTTTTATGGATATGCAAATAGTCAGCACTCGGCCGAGTCAGAAGACATTTCAAACAGTTCGTTTCACAAAAGACACTGCAACTGTCAGCTGACAAATTCCTCACGAAAACCCAGAACTCGCTGGATGGTCTCAGATTTCTTAGAAACCTCTTCAGTAAACAAATTAGCACTGAACAGTTACAATACAGAAACCTGCAATTAACTACCACGACAAAGAAACTGACAAACTACAACGAAGTGTAAGAAATTTCTGCGACAATGAAACTGAAAAGAAATTTTTAAACATTGTAACAAAGAAATTAGTAATAACCAACTTCAGTGAAGACACAGATCACCCTTGAAAGTTACATGATTTTTTAAAAATAAAACCTGTACAACTTAAAAGTGGATGCTCTCCTTTAAAGAGAATACAGTACTATATGGTACTAATCAACAGAAAAAATCTAATTTTTCTGGATCCGCTTTGCTGAAAAAAAAAATTCTGTAAATCGTAAAATTCAAAAAGCGACAGTAAAAGAACTTCGACAGATATGTCCAAATGGAGAATACCGTTGTAATCATAAAGCAATTATCTTTCAAATGAAAAAAACTCTATCAAAATATCTAGAACTGTTTCAGAGGTAGAGTATTTTTAAAAAAATTCTGAAATTCGCATCTTCAAAATGGTGTTCGCCGTGTCATCTTTGGCGGCCTGTAACTCGGAGCAGGAATTCTTTGGAGGAAACAAAAAATTTAGTGTTTCTTACTTACCCTGAATTTCAACATCTGCTAAATTCAATAACATCAGATACTATGAAGGTAACCGCCCTGCCTGAAGTGAAGTGACTTGTGTTACGCTTGATGCACAATTTCAAATTATTACCGATACTGTCCGTCTACAATATGTTGGAAGAGGTACTGGATATGGTATTACCTATTGTTCATGGAGACAGATTTGACACCTTTACAGTTCGAATCAGTACATGCATCCAGAACACAGGGACTGCAACGTCTTACTGACAAGTGTCGTCATACTGTCAAGATCTTTGAAAATTTAACTAAAAGTTTGTAATATAATTGTGTGGCCTTCCGCGGCCATAGTCAGTTGACATAAAAGCATCTTGGGTATGGTACCGCGTCATAATGTATAAAACTACCGCTGCTGAAGAAAAACTAACAATTCGGTCACGGTTGCAGCGACCTTCTTCTGGGTCCATTAGAGGTACTCCAGTTCCCAACATACTTTCCTTCTCCTAGGTCCGAAGAAGGCCGCTGCAATCGTGGCCGAAGCGTTGGTTTTTCTCCAGCAGCGGTAGTTTTATACATTATGACGCGGTACCATACCCAGAAAACTTTTATATCGACTAAAAGTTTGTAATCACTGAAATAACATCATGCACTCTTTCGACCCATGAAGCTTAATTTCGTTTCCTTCTTCCCTTCCGGTGCTTCATTTCTTTTGTGAGGCAGTGTATGTTATCAGTGCTACAGCAGTTACCTGACATACTGTCGGTGTAAGGCAATATAAAAGTGAAATAAGATTTTGTTTTCAGTAGAGAATATTACACAACTTCGCACTTGAGAACTTGGTCCCATTGAGGAGTCTGTTTCAAAAATCTCTTCTCTGGTTGCGCCTCACCTCGTTGCAGAATTCGGATATATTGCGGCCAATGCGATGAGCAATGCTGATATTTACCGATTCTGCGTGGAAATCGTCTCCAGAGCTGTTACGCAGCTGTTGCAAATAGTAGTAAGACTCCTGTACTATCGCATCTGTTGTGAGCTTGATATCATGGAATTGCTGTTTCAGACAGCTTTCACAAAACTAAACAACTACAAAATTTGAAAAAATGAGTTGTATATGTACTCGTATAGTTCTCTATTCTCCAAATCCATTGACGTATACAAGGAGGTGACAAGTGTCGGGCCTACTTTTGCCCAGCGTACTGCAGCAACACGACGTGGCATGGACTCAACAAGGCGTTGGAAGACCCCGGCAGAAATATTCAGCCGTGCTGCCTCTATAGCTGTCCATAATTGCGAAAGTGTTGTCGACGCAGGATTTTGTGCACGAACTGACCTCTCGATAATGCCCATAAATGTTCGATGGCATTCATGCTGGGCGATTTAGAGCTTTTGCTCGAAATGTCCAGAATGTTCTTCAAACCAATCGCGGACAACCGGGGCCCGGTGGCATGCACATTGTCATACATAAAAATTCCGTCGTTGTTTGGGAATATGAAGTCCATGACTGGCTGCAAATAGTCTCCAAGTAGCCGAACATAATCATTTCCAATCAATGATCGGTTCAGTAGGAACACATGACCCAGTTCACTCCATGTGAACACAGCCCACGCCATTATGGAGCCACCACGCTCTTGTACAGTGCCTTGTTGACAACTTGGGTCCATGGTTTCCTGGGCTCTGTGCCATGCTCAACAATTACAAAGGAGGTGACATCAGGTTTTAACAACTGAAATCGGGACTCATATGACCAGGTCACGGTTTTCCAGTCATCTATTGTCTAGCCAATATGCTCAGGCGATGTCGTGCTGTTAGTGAAGATACTGGCGTCGGTCGTCAACTCCGTAGCCTATTAACGCCAGCCGCAATGTTCTAACGAATACGTTGGTCGAAGGTTCCACATTGATTTCTGCGGTTAGTTCACGCAGTGTCGCTTGTGTTATCACTACAACACTACGAAAACGCCGCTGCTCTCCGTCGTTAAGTGAAGGCCGTTCTCCACTGCGCTGACCGTGGTGAGAGTTAGTTCCTGAAATCTGGTATTTCGGCACACTCTTGACGCTATGGATCTCGCCCAATATTGAGTTCCCTAACTATTTCCAAAATGGAATGTCCCATGAGTCTACCTGCAACTACCATTCCGCGTTCAAAGTCTGTTAATTCCCATCCCGCGGCCATAATCACGTCGGGAAGCTTTTCACATGAATCACCTTGAGTACAAATAATAGCTCCGCCGACGCACTGCCCTTTTATACCTGGTATACGTCATACTATCGCCATCTGTATGTGTTCACCTCGCCTTCCCACGGATTTTGTCGTCTCAACGCATTTGGCCATTTAACCAGGCCCACGAAACTGAAATTTTTCTAAACACTACATGTACAAAAAAATTTTTCCAAATATGAACATCCAGGACTTGTGGTAGACATCTATTGTTTGTTTTCGACAAAGTAGCTCTTGTTCAGCTGTAATAAGGTCTAGTGCGACCTGTGTGTGTGTGTGTGTGTGTGTGTGTAGAGAAACCAGAGACTTTTTGATACATCGGTTAAAATAAACTATAACGTTACTGCTATAAAATAATTACTCCGTAAATGTCAAGTTTTGTAAAAAGTTCATGATTTTTAGATACTTTTGTTTACTGCTGAAAGCTGACATGTTTTTCCACAATTGTACTATGTACCTAGAGTTCATTTGTGAAACATGGTTTCACTTTTGGTTGCAACTAAAGCTCTCCTCTAACGAAGATAAATGGCGATACATGGAAATATTTATGTTCCGGTAGATGTTTTTAGAATAAATAAATGTACTGATTTAATCAATAAAAAAATAAAAGGAGAAATGAATTTTTGTATAGGGTCCCTAGAGTTATACCATTACAGTTTTCCCTACATATAAAGTAAAAATGTGATATATTTTCTGATGATTACTGTTCTATAATAAAAAGATTTTTTTTAGTGTGATTCCTCTTCAGCAGGGTTGCCAAACATTTCCTCTGACTGACATTTGGAGAATTCTGGTACTTTGACGGAACACCTTGGTTATTTTCAAGATTAATAAAATTTTAAAATACGAGAGAAACTATTTTCATTCAATGACTACTTCAGTTTTAAATCATAACTAATAGAACAAGAGCCATAATAAAAATTTTAAAATATAAGAAATTTGGCCTATTTGGCCATGCTGTCAATAGTTTCTTGCAGAGCATATACTCACTTGCGACAGAACACCAGCGTTCAAAGTAACAGTTTGGGAATACGTGCCGTACAGGACAGTAAGGTTTTACCGCTCTACCCAGGTCGCGGTTCCGTTCACGGAGTTCTGAATGTTTATAGATAATTTGACTCTACTACTCTGAATAAACCCAATAAAAATATTGTGAATGATTGTAAGTGCAACGGATATCTCTGATATGTCAACACACAAACATGAGGAAGGGTACATGGTAGATATTAGTCGGGTGTTCGTTACTATAAATCAGTTTCATTACCTTTTTAAAACCATTACCTTTCGAATTACGTCGTTTTAACATGTGAAAACAGATCTGTGTTGAAATCCATGCGATATATTAAGAAAAGAAAGGGTTCATGATACTTAAGAATGCCAGTTTAAGACGGAGAATACGTGGGTTTGTCATCGATACTTACAAGGAAACACACAAAACTTCCAAAATATTAGTGTAATTTACAAAAGACGGCAACTTCTGTTTAACTCTCATTCAGCAGAGTCATCCCTTATGACATACACAGTGTCACAAAAAGTATCCAGACATACCAAAAAAAATACGTTTTTCACATTAAGTGCATTGTGCTCCCATCTACTGCCAGGTACTCCATATCAGCAAACTCAGTAGTCATTAGATACCGTGAGGAAGCAGAATGGGGCGCTCCGTGGGACTCACGATATTCGAACGCGAACAGGTGATTGGATGTCAACAGTGTCATACGTCTGTACGCGAGATGTCCCCACTCCTAAAAATCCCTACGTCCACTGTTTCCGATGCGATAGTGAAGTGGAAACGTGGAGAGACACGTACAGCACAAAGGCGTACAGACTGACCTCGACTGTCGACATTTGAAGAGGGTCGAAATGTGTAATAGGCAGACATCTATCCAGACCATCACACAGAAATTCCAAACTGCATCAGGATCCACTGCAAGTACTCTGACAGTTAGGCGGGAGGTGAGAAAACTTGGATTTCATGGTCGATCGGCTTCTCATAAGCCACACATCACGCCGGTAAATGCTAAACGACGCCTCGCTTGGTGTAAGGAGCATAATAATTGGACGACTGAACAGAGGAAAAACGTTGTGTGGAGTGACGAATCAGGGTACACAATGTGGCGATGTGATGTCCGGGTGTGGGTATGGCGAATGCCCGGTGAACGTCATCGACCAGAGTATGTAGTGCCAATAGTAAAAGTCGGAGGCGGTGGTGTTATGGCGTAGCCGTGTTTTTCATGGAGGGGGCATGCACCCTTTGCTTGTGGCACTATCACAACAGAGGCCTACACTGATGTTTTAAGCACCTTCTTGCTTCCCACTGTTGAAGAGCAATTCGGGCATGGCGACTGCGTCTTTCAACACGATCGAGCACCTGTTCATAATACATGGCCTATGGCGGAGTGGTTACACGACAGTAACATCCCTGTAATGGTTCTGGCCTGCACAGAGTCCTGACCTCAATCCTATGGAACACCTTTGGGATGCTTTGGAACGCCGACTTCGTGCCATGCCTCACCGACCGACATCGATACCTCTCCTCAGTGCAGCACTCCGTGAAGAATGGGCTGCCATTCCCCATGAAACCTTCCAGCACCTGATTGAACGTATGCCTGTGAGAATGGGAGCTGTCATCAAGGCTAAGGGTGGGCCAACTCCATACTGAATTCCAGCATTACCGATAGAAGGCGCCGCGAACTTGTCGTTTTCAGCCAGGTGTTCGGATACTTTCGATCACATAGTGTAATTGGACAAAACTTCATGGAGTCAAGGGTACGGTCGGAAGTACGGTTGGCTTCGTGTTGCACGCGTTTGGAGTGGGTAGGATAACCCAAAGACAATATGAATTACTTACACGTCCACATAGGCAAGCATGCTAGGATGCTACATGTATGTTTAATCTCATCAATCACAACAGTTAAGCCAACTGGAGCTTATTAGAGAGGACACAGGTAGATTACAGATTCGGTTCCACCGTACCAAAAGTGTGCTAAATTTGTAACTGGAAAACGGAAAGGAATTGTGTAAACATATAAGTATTCGGTTCAGACGTAATTTCGTGTATTACAAGAAGTATTGCAAAGTTACCCGATAGTAAACAAGTAACAAGTGGCAAGATTGGCCCACCAAGGCTAAGTCCAAACTTAGAAACATCGCATAGTAAACTGCACTCTTTATGTAAAATTAAATTAAAGAAATAAATATTCTAATCAAGAATCACCAAATCCAGTCCCTGACTTCAGAAGCTAATAGTAAAGCTTTTCGGAGCAGTACGTCTACTTACGCAGCCGGAATCGAAGTGGAGTCCCGCTGTCCATGTTTGCTCGTGGTATGCTAATGGAGAAGGGGAGGAAAAATGGATCCATTACTTAAAGCAGGGCCAACCCCTGCCCAGTGGAATTCTCTCTCCGTTGTGAGGTTGTGTCAGTTCCTGTGATCGAGCGTGAGCTGCCTGTGTAATGTTCATGACGTCATAAGAAAGGCACCCGCGTCTGTAAATATTAATGCCGTGTGCCGGCCGAAGTGGCCGTGCGGTTCTAGGCGCTGCAGTCTGGAACCGCGAGACCACTACGGTCGCAGGTTCGAATCCTGCCTCAGGCATGGATGTGTGTGATGTCCTTAGGTTAGTTAGGTTTAACTAGTTCTAAGTTCTAGGGGACTAATGACCTCAGAAGTTGAGTCCTATAGTGCTCAGAGCCATTAATGTCGTGCGATGACTTTTGGCCATAGCTTGTCTTTTCATGCAAGTGATGTTACCACATGTTTCCAAAGTTATGTAAATAGTTAGAAGACCTATTAATATTAAATAGAATCCTGTATGGAGCTTCAGCTATGTGTAACTGAAACGTGTTAAGAAACAAGTTTGAGTGTAAACAATCTTGAATGTGGTAACAGACTGATACATAGTGTTTTTATATATTTGAGTGGAAGGTAGTAGTCTGAAAGCAGCTACTACAAATCTGTCGATTGGCAGGTTGATTTGTAGTACGTACCATGATCTAGGTTATCAGCTTAATCAGGAAACTGATGAGTTTAGAGTCCTCTACATTTTCTTGGGACTCAAGTCAATTATGGATAGTTTACTTTCGGAAAATGTATGTTTATGATCGTGATGTAGTTGTTCAGGAACATGTATTTGTAAGTGACTGAAATATGGACATATAATCATAAAAATTGCTTTTTGCTATCTTGCTTTAATTATACACGGTACTTCCATTTTTATGAAACTACTAGTACTTATTATCTTCAACTATTAAGAAAGTAAAAGCAGTTAACTGAAGCCTTCAGTACCGCTTCACCAACTCACAACCAAACTATAGCCTTTAAGGTTAAACTAGACTTTGGGGAACGCCAAAGATCAGAATGGCACCACCATTTAGATATAGTGCTCACATTCACTGTCTTCGCTAACGAACAATCAAAATGACAAATTCAAAGAAACTCATTCCTGAGAGAACATGCTATTACATGCGAATAACACCGAACATTGCAGAACATACTTGTATTTTATTAGTGATAAAACGTCGAACCTGATCCAAACGTGAAGATGAGAAAAGAATATTAGCATACAGAGGGATGCAAATCTACTGTCTTCCACTCGAGATCTGGATGTGTCTAACCACACGACTACAGCGAATGCATGCAGTTCTCCACAATATTATCTTTCACATTACAACCTGCTGAAGGTTTTTACCATCGACTCGTTGTTAACTGACATTTGATTATAAGAAATCGTTGTAAGGGCGATGTGTTTATGATAAATTCGAAGGTGCCGCTGCCTTGAAATGGCATGCTGCCATAAAATTATAATAAAAAAAACAACGAAAGCAATGTGGTGACACCAGAGCTACAAAATGCCATGGTCACGTGAAGTGACATACAATTTTGACATCACTACCGAGTAAGCCGAGAGTGTCATAAACCACAGATATGGATGCACAGCTTCACGGCAGCGAGAGGCAGTTTGTCCGGCGGCGTTAGGTGAAATCGGTACACCCCTGGCCCTGGCCTTATTTCTTTGCTTTACTTGACTACAGTATTGTGGATAGGTTGATAAAAGTGAGACATAATGGTATTAACAGTGGTTCTTCATGGAACTTCCAAAACAAACCCATTTACGCATTCTGTCTTTCGGAATGGTTCACATGAAAGGATATGGAGCAAGCTGAATAACTGCTTGCATAAGGGCTAAAGGTGCCTAAACACATTGTTGAGTTGGTCAATATGTGAAGCTCTTTCTCTTGAATAAATGATGTGATTTTTCTGAAACTGTAATGATTTGCTTGTCTGTACATGTACATCACATCTGCCGATTTCCGTCCAATTCGGGTAATTCCTTCGTGGTGCGCTGTTTTCTTTTTTTTTTTTTTTTGTTTTTGTCTTAACAAGAAATTACATCGAGGTGCGGTTTTCACTAAGCTATGGCGGGCGATTGGGACGAATTTTTCTGACGAACGCAAGGAATATTTAACCTTTATAGCTTCCAAATTATGATATGAGTATTGATTTTTTTATATCTGATAGAAATACATAGTTTTTCTGTGGCTTTGGAAAGGGATTTGTAAGAAGATTCCAACGACGTAACTTGTGTGTAATGTCACTTAACAGTAACCCCGCTGCTGCTCTGCTGCACAAAATATTAAGAATATTAAGCCAACAATTAGCACTGGCACCGCTCGTCTGTTAACTAGTACGCTTTGAAGCCCATCATTCCTGCGGTGCCCTACGAGATTTTCGAGACTTTGGCAATCTAGAGACTAATTTCCACCGCTAATTGATACGATCTGCTGCAATGAATATATCTGCACTCGTAATTTTACCCCTAGCCTTTGTTACTTATCGATAATACCACACAATAATAACAAAAAATAAGGCGTCACGTAAATATATTAAGTCTGGAGATAGCATATGTGGTTAGATAATGATGATGATGTTTGATTTGTTGTTAGATAATGAATTAAGTACATAGGTCTCATTCACAGAATGCTTGCAAATATTCGAAACTACCCGGCACACAATGTTGATCGTGGTCAGTTATCGGTTATGGCGTGCTGTCTTCATAACTATATCATTAGCAGGTTAAACCTCAGCATACGTTCGTCGCAGAACATAATTTTGTACTCAGGGCAGTTATCCGGAAAAAAATACTGCAGGTCCATTATTTGATCAAAAATACCCTGACACCTCATCTGGAACTGACACTTACACTGAGCAAAAGTACGCGGACATTCCCAAAAAAATACGGTTTTCATATTAGGTGCAATGTGTTGCCACCTACTGCCAGGTACTCCCTATTAGCGGCCTCAGTAGTCATTAGACGTCGTGAGAAAGCTTCGCGGAACTCACGGACTTCGAATGTGGCCAGGTGATTGGGTGTCACTTGTCTCATACCTCTGTACGCGAGATTTCCACTCTCCTAAACATCTTTAGGTCCACTGTTTCCGATGCCATAGTGATGTGGAAACTTGGAGAGACACGTAAAGCACAAAAGCGTACAGACCGACGTCATCTGTTGATTGACAGAGACCGCCGACATTTGAAGAGGGTCGTAATGTGTAATAGGCAGACATCTATCCAGACCATCACTCAAAAATTCCAAACTGCATCGGGATCCACTGTAAGTACTATAACAGTTAGGCGGGAGGTGAGAAAACTTGGATTCCGTAGTCGAGCGGCTGCTCATAAGCCACCCATCACGCTCGTAAATTCTAAACGACGCCTCGCTTGGTCTAAGGAGCGTAAAAATTGGACGATTCAACAGTGTAAAAACGTCGTGTGGAGTAACGAATCAGAGTACACAATGTGGCGATGCGATGGCAGGGTGTGGGTATGGCGAATGCCCGGTGAACGTCGTCGACCAGCGTGTACCATAGTGCCAACAGTAAAATTCGGAGGCGGTGGTGTTATGGTGTGGTCCTGTTTTTCATGGAGTGAGCTTGCACCCCTTGTTTTGCGTGGCACTATCACAGCACAGGCCTACATTGATGTTTTAAGCACCTTCTTGCTTCCCACTGACGAAGAGCAATTCGGGGATGGCGATTGCATCTTTCAACACGATCGAGCACCTATTCATAATCCACGGCCTGTGGCGGAGAAGTTACACGACAGTAACATCCCTGTAATTGGCTGTCCTGCACAAAGTCCTGACCTGAATCCTATAAACACCTTTGGGATGTTTTAGAGGGAGCCACAAACTTGTCATTTTCAGCCAGGTCAAACAGCGTAGGTGTACCGAGAGGCAGTCCTGCCAGTGTAACAGGAGGCGGGGAGTCTTGTGTTGCCAGCACAGAAACAGTCACAGCAGACTGGATTGGCCAGACGAACCCAGCGACTTAGCACATGGAGTGGTTATTGGAAGTCACCTGAGTAACAAATCCATCAGGAACATTGGCACTTTTTTAAAACTGCCCAAGTCGACTGTTACTGATGTGACTGTGGAGTGGAAAAGCGAAGGAACAGCCAAGACCAGGGAGATTTCATGTAGCGACGGGCAGGGAACGCCGAGCATTGCACAGCATGGTTATAAGAAACCGCATAAAATCAGCGTAAGGAGTCACTTCTGAGTTTCAAAACGCTACTAGCAGACAGCTTGTACAACGACTATGTGCACGGAGCTATAAAGAATGGGGCGCAACAGGCAATCAGCCCTTTACAAGGCACACATTTCTGTAGTCCGTAGTAAGCGACGCTGGAGGTTACGTGAAAAGCGAAGCCACTGGACAGTGACTGAGCGGAAATGAATGATTTAGAATGGTGAATGACGCTGTACCCAGTGGCAGTCGGATAGAAAGGTTTGGGTTTGGCGAATGACTATAGAACGATACCTGCCATCATGTGTAGTGTCAACAGTGAATTATGGAAGAGGTGGTGTTACGTTTGGGTGGTATTCTTCGTGGTTAGGGCGTTGCTCCCTTACTGCCTTTAAGAAAAACCGTGAACACGGAAGGACGTAAAAACATTTTACGCCGTTGTGTACTACATACAGAAGAGAAACAGTTCGGAGACGTTCATTGTGTCAGCATGACAATGCACCCTGTCATAAAGCAGCATCTATGAAGCAGTGGTTTATTGACAATAATATTTCCGAGATAGAGTTGCCTGCTCAGAGTCCCGACCTGAACCCTGTGGAACAGGTTTGTGATGAGTTGGAACATCGAATTCTCTCCATATCCTACCGTCTACCATCGCCACTTTCTCTAGTTCCGGTTCATGAGGAAGAATGGGTTGCCACTCGTCCGTAAACATTCAGACACATCACTGAAAGTGTTCCCAGTACAGTTCAAACGCTCAAAAAGGCGAAGGGCGGACACATCCAATATTACTATCCGCCATTGGGTGTCTGCACACTTTTGATAGACAATGCATGCTGCTAGTTAATAATTGACAAACACAAGTCTCATTCGCAGAACAATGGGAAATATCTGAAACTGTAGGCCACACAGTGCGTGTTCGTGATCACGGGTAGTTGTTAGTTGTGGTGTGCTCCATTCATCTCCACTTCATGAACAGGAGAAACCTCTGCGTATGTTCGGCAAAAAACAGTTTCATATTCTGGTCATCTATCTGGAAGCAGATATTGCAGTTAGCTCACTAACGATGGAAAACGTCCTCGACACTCGGTCGTGGAGGAAGTTGGTGTTGATGAGTGGAGCCGTTACGCGGGCAGCTCGCTGTTAGTCAAGGACATGCCAGGCTGTGAGATCCAGAGATTTCGACGAGCTTCGCCAGGCTAATCGGGGGCCATTACGAAGTAACTCATGTGAAACGACTGAGGTCCATTACCTTCAGTTTTCGAAAAACCGAGGTAAAAAACATCGAACAGGATCCGTTTCTTAATTGGTGGTGTATTTAGAGTACATAAAAAACAAGAAAATGTTATATATATCTGGTCTTCAAGTTAATAGTTTCACAGAAATGCAAGAATTTGAGATTTTTGCAGTTATTCTTGAGAGGGGAGAAACCTTCTCACTGTTTTTTCTAAAGAAAATAAATTTTGTTGTAGACAAGGGGAAAAAGTGATTAGAGTGCCACAAACTTCGAAGATATGTCTTAAAAATTTCCCCGAAAAGATTAGTTTACGACCTTAGATGTATGAGTGAATTAACTTTTTTGAGTGTTCTAACGAATCCGCTTGGTCCATCGCCTTTTGGCCTCGTTATTTCCGTAAAGGGAAGCGTGGTGAAGTAAACTCTTTCCCAGCAGTCGCTTTCGACTGGTATACCTAAGTTCAGGGAAATCGGTAGGGCGTATGGTCTTGTTAGCCGGACTACATCCCTAGAACTGATCGTTTCCGCGTTTCTGATACCGCATCAGTACATGGCAACCGCTGTACGTAACTCCGACTGTTTACTATCTAGCTGTGCAGTACCTCTGTAGCTGTCTTTTGCCCCTTCACGTCAACGTAGAAACGCGCTGGACTTCCTCTTCTACATACTGCAACGCGGGCCGTGTTCTCCCCCCTTAGGATGAGACTTACACCGGCCTCGATCACGTGGGTCTGGAAAAAAGTACCCCGAACCAACAGTCAAATGTATCTATGGAAACGGACCGTTCCCAGCATGGACTACTACATCTATTTGGTGATTGCAATCGGAGTTGAATTGGGCATAAGGTAAGAGGTGCTCAAAATTCACGCTGCTCCGACTAATCGTAAGTAATGATCTTTTTGTTCTTATCGTCAATCTGAAGACTGATTTGATACAACTCTAAGCGCTATTTCTCATGTCAAGCTTCTTCATCTCTGCACAGCCGCTGCAAACTACATCCATATAACCATGTTCACTGTAGTCAAGCCTTAGAGTTCCTATACCGCTTTTATCCACTACACTTTCTTCGATTATCAGATTGACTGTTCTTTGATGACAACGTAACGTAAACGTATATTCACATGATTTGATAAAATTTCTGTGACTAACGTAGGCAGCGGTAGCTGAAATCTGGTATATGTGAATTAATTCAGATCGGAAAATTTGATAGCTAACACCAGCTATTCCTTCTCATCCCAAGGAGACGCAGCTTAGGTAGCAAAGACTATTTATGTCTTGCAGAAAAAATAATTGTAAGTTTTTTTTTTGTTTTTTAGTATGTAAGGAAAACAAGTAACCACATTGTCGCATAAAGCTCGTGTGCTTTCGCATACCTGTGTGTGTGTGTGTGTGTGTGTGTGTGTGTGTGTGTGTGTGTACACTGATGCGACGTTCAAGCGTGGCAGCTCGTGGCAAATGGCAGGATAATGTGATCAGATCATTGTGGCACACTGAAGTATTAAGGAATGATGAGCGTCTGAAAGTACCCGAGGGTGTAGGAAATGTCTTCAGCTAGATGATTCCGTCCGACAGCATTCCTGGGCGCTTAGCTTCATAGTGCGTCGTAGTATCTGCGAAGTGTCCTCATGGCGCTGCGCATTGATTGTGTGTGGTACAACGCTCGAAGAACTCGACGAACAGAAGAAGCATCCTGTTGCACGATAAGGCCCGCCCCCACACTGCCAATCGGACGAAGGCTACGCTTTAGTGGTTTGTTTGAGAAACACTGCAACATCGTCCTTGCAGCCGTATTTTTTACCGTGTGATATTTACATCTTTAGCGACCTGAAGAAATACGTGGACGGTCTGTTTCAGTCGGACGAGGTAGTACAAGAGTGAATGCGACTGTTGATCCGTCAGCGGCCGACCACATTCTACGAAACAGGAACTTGGCTCTGTCACGTCATTGTTTTTGAGGTTATGTTAATTGTATATGTTAATTTCACTTGAGTTTTTTTAACTTTCACTGATGCGATTTTATGAGAGATACAGAACTGAATAATTTTTACTGTTCAGGGTGAAAACCTATTATAAAGGCAAAGGTTTTACTACTTCCTGTAATCATGGTTGGTTGTGTAATTTTTATTATTTATTCATGAATTTTAAATATTCTGTCAAAGCCAAAGTTATTACTTTTAATTCCAGCAAAGCTGGAAATTTAATCTTAGCAGATACGTGTCCTCTCCGCGTGGGATAAATGCCTTAACGCATACAGCAATACGTCACTTATGAATGATATCAGTAGAAAGTGTAAGGAAGCTAAAGCGAAGTGATTTCTGGAAAATTACGGAGAAAACAATGGATCGTCGTAAGGATATATTTTCAGGATAGAACAAAGTAAAAAAAAATCTTACGGGGACGCAAAGACATGTTCATCAAAAGTACAAACGAGCTCCATTGCTATACGCAGAAGAGGGAGTGTATAGGTGGAAAGAGCACACTGAGGGCTGCACTTGCTGGAGAGAAGAAGAAATGGGAGTTTATTTCGAAGACATAGAAAATGCAGTACTAAGTTAGAGCTTGACCGAGATTTGGAAGACTTGCGATTAAGTGAGGCAGAGGATAAAGGTAACATCCCGTCGGAATTTCTAAAATCACTGGGAGGAAGTGTCAAACAATCGGCTATTAAAGCTGGTGTGCAGTATATGATACAGGCGACATACCGTCATAATTTTAAAAAAAATATCATCCACACAATCCTGAAAATAGTAAGTACATACATATGCGAACACTATTGTTCAATCAACCTGAAAGCTCATGCATCGAAGTTGCTGTCAATAGTAATACACACAACAATGGAAAAGTAAGTTTAAAGTCAGACGACGAACAGTTTGGCTTTAGGAGAGGTAAAGGAACCAGAAACATTGTTCTGACGTTGTGCTTGTAATGGAAGCCAGACTTTAAAAATGTCAAGACACATTCATAGGATCTGTTAATCAGGAAAAAGATTGCGACGATATAATATGGTGCAAGATGAAACTTCCTGGCAGATTAAAACTGTGTGCCACACCGAGACTCGAACTCGGGACCTTTGCCTTTCGCGGGCTCTCTTGCTTCTGTAAAGTTTGGAAAGTAGAAGGCGAGGTACTGTCAGAAGTAAAGCTGTGAGGACGGACAGTGAGTCGTGCTTGGGTAGCTCAGTTGGTAGAGCTCTTGCCCGCGAAAGCCAAAGGTCTCGAGTTCGAGTCTCGGTCTGGCACACAGTTTTAATCGGCCAGGAAGTTTCATATCAGCGCAAACTCCGCTGCAGAGTGAAAATCTCATTATGGTGCAAGATGTTCAAAATTTTCAGTAACGTAGAATTAAAAGTATAGGAAATGACGGGTAATACACAATATATACAAGAACCAAGAGGGAAAATATGATTGGAAGAGCAGGAACGAAGCGTTCGTATTATAAAAAGTATAAGAAAGGCCTGCAGCCTTCCGCCCTTAATTTTGAACGTGTACACAGAAGAAGCACTCACGGAAGTAAAATAAAGATTCAAGATTGGGACTGAAATTCAGGGTGCATGAATATCAATTTAAGATTCTCTGATGACATTGCTGTACTCAGCGAAACTGAGGAAGAACTGCAGGACCTGTTGAATAGAATGAATACATAATATTGAGTGAGAGAAAACTAAAGAAAGACGAAAGTAATATGGAGCAGCAGAAATAAGATCAGTGGGCGACTTATCGTAAAAGGGGACTACGAACTGGAAGAATTTTACTACCCTGGAGGCAAAGTAACGCATAACGAATGCTGCAAGAGAATATAAAAAGCAGATTAGCACAGGAAAAAACCTACTGTTACCAAAACAGGGCTTATTTTAGGAAGAAGTTATGAGAATGTTTCGCATGAGCACAGTGTTGTGTGAAATTGAACCATGGACTATGGGAAAGCAGGAAGACAAAAGCCTCTAAGCGTTTCTACATCTACATCTACATTTATACTCTGCAAACCACCCTACGGTGTGTGGCGGAGGGCACTTTACGTGCCACTGTCATTACCTCCCTTTCCTGTTCCAGTCGCATATGGTTCGAGGGAAGAACGACTGCCGGAAAGCCTCCGTGCGCGCTCGAATCTCTCTAATTTTACATTCGTGATCTCCTTGGGAGGTATAAGTAGGGGGAAGCAATATATTAGATACCTCATCCAGAAACGCACGCTCTCGAAACCTGGACGGCAAGCTACACCGCGATGCAGAGCGCCTCTCTTGCAGAGTCTGCCACTTGAGTTTGCTAAACATCTCCGTAGCGCTATCACGCTTACCAAATAACCCTGTGATGAAACGCGCCGCTCTTCTTTGGATCTTCTCTATCTCCTCCGTCAACCCGACCTGGTACGGATCCCACATTGATGAGCAATACTCAATTATAGGTCAAACGAGTGTTTTGTAAGCCACCTCCTTTGTTGATGGACTACATTTTCTAAGGACTCTCCCAATGAATCTCAACCTGGTACCCGCCTCACCAACAATTAATTTTATGTGATCATTCCACTTCAAATCGTTCAAAAATGGTTCAAATGGCTCTGAGCACTATGGGACTCAACTGCTGAGGTCATTAGTCCCCTAGAACTTAGAAATAGTTAAACATAACTAACCTAAGGACATCACAAACATCCATGCCCGAGGCAGGATTCGAACCTGCGACCGTAGCGGTCTTGCGGTTCCAGACTACAGCGCCTTTAACCGCACGGCCACTTCGGCCGGCACTTCAAATCGTTCCGCAAGCACACTCCCAGATATTTTACAGAAGTAACTGCTACCAGTGTTTGTTCCGCTATCATATAATTATACAATAAAGGATCCTTCTTTCTATGTATTCGCAATACATTACATTTGTCTATGTTAAGGGTCAGTTGCCACTCCCTGCACCAAGTTTCGAGCCACTTACTGATTTAACGTAAGACCAGAACTTCCTAGGATTTTCTGTCAAGTCGGTACAGAGAATTGTACTTTCGAATTCACTGAACGCTTCACGCATAGCCCTCCTTACGCTAACTTTGACATCGTTTAGCTTCTGTTTGTCTGAGAGGTTTAGGCTGCGTTTAAACTTGCAGTGAAGCTCTCTGTGCTTTCGCAGTAGTTTCCTCACTTCGTTGTTGAACCACGGTGGGTGTTTCCCGTCCCTCACAGTTTTACTCGGCACGTACCTGTCTAAAACGCATTTTACGATTGCCTTGAACTTTTTCCATAAACACTCAACATTGTCAGTGTCGGAACAGAAATTTTCGTTTTGATCTGTTAGGTAGTCTGAAATCTGCCTTCTATTACTCTTGCTAAACAGATAAACCTTCTTCCCTTTTTTTTGTATTCCTATTTACTTCCATATTCAGGGATGCTGGAACGGCCTTATGATCACTGATTCCCTGTTCTGCGCTTACAGAGTCGAAAAGTTCGGGTCTGTTTGTTATCAGTAGGTCCAAGATGTTATCTCCACGAGTCGTTTCTCTGTTTAATTGCTCGAGGTAATTTTCGGAAAGTGCACTCAGTATAATGTCACTCGATGCTCGGTCCCTACCACCCGTCCTAAACATCTGAGTATCCCAGTCTATATCTGGTAAATTGAAATCTCCACCTAATGTGGTGAAGCAGAAGGATGCTGAAAATAAGATAGATTGATAAGATAAGAGACGAGGAGATTCTGCGCATAATTGGCGAGGAAAACAATACGTGGAGAGCGCTGACTGCAAGGGTTATGATGATAAGACACGTATTAAGACATCAAGTAATAACTTCCATGGTATTCGAGGGAACTGTAGAAGATGAAAAACGTAGGGGAAGACAGAGATTGGAATATATCCAACAAATAATTGACGACGTAGGCGTAATGACTGCTCTGAGAGAAAGAGGTAATCAGACCAGTAGGAAGACTGATAAAAAAATCTTTGCATTGTGCGTGAAGAACAGTGCGTGATATTAAGAATTTATATATTTTTAAAATTCTAGAAATTTAATGACCACTGTACCAGAACTGTATATTTTGTCATTCAGAATAAATGGAAGCCTCGAACGATGGTGAAACTTCACCTATACATTTATGGGTTAAAGATAAGAAAATTGCGCTTGTTCAAGCTAAAATTGTATTCCAAAAAGTAATAAATTATCACTAATGATACAAGGGGCAAAGGGGCAAAATAAATGACGCATATTGCTTTATTGTCAAATATTGGAGGTAATAGCAAAACAAAACTGATTTTGTTCTGCCAGATACAATTATAAGAAAACAAAATTAATAAAGTAAACACATTTCCATTTCATAAACACAAAAACCTTACGAAGGATTTCACTGTAAACATTACAGTTTCGTCCCACTGCCATCATCAATAACACATTTTTTATGAACCTTTTGGCCACCCTAGTGGTTGGAGACACTTTTGAATGCGTTTTCGCTTTCTCCTTACCACACTGTCCATAAAAGCCTATGATAAATTATCCCATTCCTCTAGAGCGTCCTCTACGATTTCCCGTAAAGTCTATGGTGGGTTGGACGATTGAAAACCGGTCATTTTAGCAAGGCGCATGCATTCTTAATGCAGCTGTTATTTGGAGAATATGGAGGCCATGCCATCCGATTGATTCAGTGCTGCACTAGGAAGGTGTTCGCTAAATTACGACGATGGTGGCGTACATAGTTGTGCATCAACGTGAATCCCTATGCGATCTGTTCACTAAATGGAACCACAGTACGTGCAAGGATGTCGTTCCCACACTTCACACCACTCATCCTTCCATATATTTAAACAAGGCGTGTCCTGTAGCCATACCTGATTCCCCCGCAAATATGACTCAACCAATTTAATAAGGGTAGCGGCCTACAGTACGGTTATAGCGTAAACATTGTTCTCGTTGCCCCCACACACGAATATCAGTTTTGTCGGGCTGGAGCCTGATACGGCTCTCATCACAAAAGAGCGCTGTGTCTTACTGCTGCCTAGACCGTACTGAGTGGTTTCGTGCCATTGCGACACAAACCCAGTTTAGGAGAGGAGGCTCGAGAAATCTGGCACATAATATCTGGTCGTGGAGCCTATTTCTTATTGTTGGCATTGCCACCTCCCTCCTTTAGTTGTCTGGAACTGCTGCCGTAGACGTGTAGCATTGTGTTGAGTGTTCCCGCTTGCTGTTAATACGCAGATATCGGTCCTGCACAACTGTTGTTTTTCTTCCGCGCTGGCGAACCTCAACTGGTCCTGTCGCTAGAAATTAGTTCCAAATTCTAGAGACTTCGCTTTGAATCACATCGACATCCCCTGCTCCATTAGAGGGACTATACACAGCCTCTGATCTATGGTATTGATGCCCGAACCATCCTGAAGCAACACAAGACTCGTAAAAACACACGGCACAAGAAGTGCATTGCTTGCAGGTGACATGCTTGCCACTGTCTCCATATACTGCCCTCTCAAGGCAGAGAGATATATTCTTTCACCTAGGATTATATTGCAAACCAGTGCATCGATATCATAAAGTATTTCTGGATCGCAACGTTCAGTGATAAAGTTTCGACAAAATGCAACCTTTGTTTTGACGACCTTATTTATCGTTTCGTGTAGCGAAGGGTTTTCATAATGCTGGTAGAAATATACATTAACAACCTCGAACTTCGATTTTTTGAACAAATGCATATTTACTTATCCGAATAATACTGATTGCGTATTACACAATTACAATTGTAGAGCTGCACCTGAATGACAGGAGATCCTTCTGGGATGTGGAACAAGCCAAATTATACAGAAGCTAGCAGTGGCAACCACTGCTAGCTATATGTCAGGTATGCTAACGACAGATAATTAGTAGTGCTGATGTACCCACACTGGTAAGCTTGAGAATTACTCCTACTTTATTTTATGTACGATTATTATGAGATGAGCAGCTGCACTGTAGAGAGCCACTGGTCTTTTTTTTAATACTACACAGCGCATTTTTGCAATATTTGAAACAAAGCATTTACGTCACACACATTTCAGTCAGCTATCTATGAAGTAAACGGTCAAAGTCATGCCCTGTGTAATACAAACATTACGGCTCCTTGTAACTTGAATCTGCGAATCCAGATATCCTGCTAAATTGTACGTGCAGCAGCGAATTCGCTATTCTTTTGCTTCGTTTCCCTAAGAACAAGGACCTTCAGTTTCCTACCTGACGGGTACCGGGGATCTCTTACAGATTTTTGAAGGAGAGTATGTAACTCTGTTCATGAAATTTATTAAAAGTGTACGTTTTAATATACAATGCCTCCAAAAAAAGGTGAAGCACACACAAGAAACGATACGAAACTTCGCGAGTCGAAGGGTGCGTAGTGTTATTGCAATGTTTATAACACCGAGTGAAAGTTGCAAAGTACTTCGGAGCATGAGCCCACTTATCAGTATGATGTTGCACCCACTGTGGTCTGGATGCATGCTCTGATCCGGCTGGCAACAGTCATAAAGCCATTGCGTCCTCTGCTGACGCAAGCCGGCCCACAGCTGTTGTAACTGGGCCTTGACATCCCGGGTGCTGGCAGTGGGAAGGTGTTGACGTCCGAGCTGGCCCCACACGTGTTCCACGATCTTGGGATCTTGCTGCCTACGAGAGTAGCAAACATCACAGAGACCGTTCATAGAGACGTGTGTCATAATGTGTACGAGTACCGTCCTGTTGAAAAATGACACAACAATCCTGTAGAACGAGGAGTAACGCGTGAGCGTGCAAGATATCCGTGACACAATCGTTGTATCCTCAAGAGTTCCTCCAATCACTACCAGTACTGACCATAAGTCATATCTACTGCCTTCTCACCATGACGCTAGGAGTAAGCCGGCCGCGGTGACCGAGCGGTTCTAGGCGCTTCAGTCCGGAACTGCGCGACCACTACGGTCGCAGGTTCGAATCCTGCCTCGGGCATGGATGTGTGTGATGTCCTTAGGTTAGTTTGATTTAAGTAGTTCTAAGTTCTAGGGGACTGATGACCTCAAATGTTAAGTCCCATGGTGCTCAGAGCCATTTGAACTGCTAGGAATGCAACCCGTCCCGAACACGCCCCTATACCCGCTGACTATGGCCATCCGGGATAGTGGAGAACCAAACCACAATTAATCCTTGATGACAATGTGACGTCATTCATCAAGAGTCCATGGTTCCCTGTCACGGTACTGCTGCAAACGCAGCCGTCTGTGTTGTGCTGGTAACGGCAGCCTACACACAGTGGACTAGGGCTGTTGATGAAACACCGATATATCGAATTTCTTCCAAAAAATATCGATATATAGCAGCGGCGCTTTTCTAACAGATATATCGACACCTCGATATGCAACTGGCAACATAGAGTGCCCGTATTTTTATTTTATATTATATTTTTCCGCAATTTTCTATAAATATTTGAAGCTGTACTTTTGAAATTGTAGCAGAACATAATTCTACTTTCACCGTGTGAAAAAGTCTTACTATTTTCTGAGCTTTCATCACGTCCAGTCTTTCTCTTTGACTGTGTAAAGTAAGTGAAGATGGCACAAATAAAGTAGTCCCAATTGCACTTGGGGGAGGGGTTGGCACTGTGAATGGAATGATTTCCTACGTCAAGAAATAGAACACCAGTTACAATTTTTAACGCAACCGGTGTGCTATTGTTTCAGATCGGCATTTTTCAAAAACAGCTGCTGATACTGATCAACAAAAATATAAATGACAAGTTTGGTCGTTGCATTGGGCGGAGAGCTGTGAGAGGAAATGCTGACGTAATCGGCGATACCAACAGAAACTGCAACGTTTAGCTTCACAGAATAACTCCTTGTTCTCTGACGTTTGCAGAAATGAAAAAATAGGGCAATCGACATGAAGTGTTCCATACAAGTGCGATGTGCAACGAAACCGAAAGACGGACCCATCGGACACCTTTTATTGTGCCACTTACCTGCAGTTACCACCATGGTGAGCAAAGTGGTCATCGCCAAGCGTGAACGTCCAGCGTTCTTCTTTCAATTCTTGCTCTGAGGGGGGATAAGCAGGCTGCTATTTTGTTAATGTGCAGAATATCTAATATTAAATCAATACTTAAATACACAGTTCTGAAACTGGCCATATATTTAAAATGCGCAACCCGTTTTTTCTTCTCTCTTTTTTTTCTTTTTTTGGCTTTTACGTCGATGTTATTTGGTTGATGTTTCAATACGTCGACATATCGATAGTTTGGCCGGTAATGAATTCTTTCTAAATATCGATATATCGGATGTACGATACTTTCAAAAATATCAACAGTCCTACACGGGAAGAAATTCGCTACTGCTAATCTCCCGTAAATAATGCAGGATGATACAGGATGTGACAGGCAGTTGGTTACCTGTCAGGTGGCAGGTACAGGTTTGGAGAGGTTATGACATGCTTGGCGCACAATACGGCGATCCTCGCTTGTCATGGTCAGTCGTGATCGACCACAACCTTCGCAACGAGTATGCCTGTCCTCGCGTCTCCGCCAACCGACTGAAGGAAGACGTGCAGTGAGGCCCCTTTCAATCTCTGTCAGGTGCTGATAGCGCTGTCTCATAAGAGTACACGACATCTCCGTGTCCTTCACACAGGTCACTCAACAGCTGACGCTATTGTCGCCTCTTATACGTCTACCCTACTAGGCCTGGTAATAACACTAAACACGAACAACACTGATGAACTCTGGTGGCTGTGCTACCTATTATAGAAAATTGCAACTCTAATCCTTTACATATCCATCGATGGAATGTACGTGTGTGAAGTTACACTGACAGGCGACTCTACCTTCTAGTTGCTTCACTCTTTCTGTCAGGCGGTGTGCAAGGTGTTTATGTGAAGATCACTCACATTTTCAGCTCATCGGGGAAGCCATTGGAGACCATGATTTACAGGAAGGTTCTGTGTGATGTATCGGGAACGTGTACCGTAACGCCCAATCGGAAATTCATCTGCTTTTCCGATGCTGTTGATGTCCACCAAGGACCCCTAAATTCTCGTATTCATTCTCCGAGTGGGTACAGTGGCAGCAAATACGCAGACATCACATCGTTGGACGATGTTATACACACATCAAATCGTTGGACGATGTTATACACACATCAAATCGTTGGACGATGTTATACACACATCAAATCGTTGGACGATGTTATACACACATCAAAAAAAGTTTTGCATCGCCCCGGTTCCCAGAACTCCTGAATATAGACGATGACTGTGGATATTGTATCACAGACACAATCCCTTTGCCTGTTCAGAGATGTCACTCAACCCGCCCAAAGATGTAAACAATCACTCATGAACAGCGCCTGTTAGACGGAGTGGATCCGACAGCCAATCAGTTCGCCATTCCACCAGGAAGGAGGTATACGGCTCGTGTTGCCTGTAGTTCAACCATGCCTAGATGGTCAATACCGCGGTTCGATCGCGTCCGCATTGTTACTTTGTGCCAGGAAGGGCTCTCAACAAGGGAACTGTCCG
Organism: Schistocerca americana; assembly: GCF_021461395.2. Classification (NCBI taxonomy): domain Eukaryota; kingdom Metazoa; phylum Arthropoda; class Insecta; order Orthoptera; family Acrididae; genus Schistocerca; species Schistocerca americana. The sequence goes on from NC_060119.1 coordinate 103,410,286, forward strand.
GCCCTCTCGTAGTGAACCAAAGCGATGTTGTTCGTAAATGGAGGAGATACAGACAGACAGGAACTGTCGATGACATGCCTCGCTCAGGCCGCTCAAGAGCAACTACTGCAGTGGATGGCCGCTACCTACGGATTATGGCTCGAAGGAAGCCTGACAGCAACGCCACCATGTTGACTAATAATTTTCGTGCAGCCACAGGACGTCGTGTTACGACTCAAACTGTGCGCAATAGGCTGCATGATGCGCTACTTCAATCCCGACATCCATGGCGAGGTCCATCTTTGCAACCACGACACCATGCAGCGCGGTACAGGATGGGCCCAGCAACATACCTAATGAACCGCTCAGGATTGGCATCACGTTCTCTTCACCGACGAGTGTCGCATATGACTTCATCCAGACCATCGTCGGAGACGTGTCTGGAGGTAACCCGGTCAGGCTGAACGCCTTAGACACACCGTCCATCAAGTGCAGCAAGATGGAGATTCCCTGCTGTTTTGGGATGGCATTATATGGGGCCGACGTACGCCGCTGCTGGTCATGGAAGCTGCCGTAATGGCTGTGCGATACGTGAATGCCGTCCTCCAACCGATAACGCAACCAGATCGGCAGCATCTTGGCGAGGCATTTGGCTTTATGGACGACAATTTGCGCCCCGTCGTGCACAACTTCTGAATGACTTCCTTCAGGATAACGACATCGATCGACTAGAGTGGTCAGCATGTTCTCCAGACATGAACCCTATCGAATATGCCTGGGGTAGATTGAAAAGGGCTGTTTACAGACGATGTGACCCACCAACCAATCTGAGGGACCTACGCCGAATCGTCGTTTAGGAGTGGGACAATCTGCACCAACAGTGCCTTCATCAACTTGTGGATAGTATGCCACGATGAATACAGGCATGCATCAATGCAAGAGGGTGTGCTACTGGGTATTAGAGATACCGTTGTGTACAGCAATCTGGACGACCACCTCCGAAAGTCTCACTGTATGGTGGTACAACACGCAATCTGTGGTTTTCATGAGCAATAAAAAGGGCGGAAATGATGTTTATGTTGATCTTTATTCCAATTTTCTGTACAGGTTCCGGAACTCTCGGAACCGAGGTGAGGCAAAACTTTTTTTGATGTGTGTATGTTGGTGATGCGGTTGTCGTTTCTCGAAACCGCCATAATCTCGAAATTCGGCCCCTGAGCTGGAAGAATCGTTTAGGTAAAAACAGCTTGAAGTCACTCGTTAACAAAACTGAGTGTCAGGAGTGTGCACCTCAATCTAGCGGCATCGTCATCGTAGAGAACAGAGGACTCAGTAGAACTTAAGCTTACGTTTATCATCTCTCTTGAAACATCTACTGGCGTGACATTTCCAATTGTCCGATCACGATTTAACGTCGCGCAGCTGAATGTCGCCACGTCACTGTAGTATTATGTGCCAGGAAATCATGTTATGGGGAAAGTTTGTAGATCACTCATCTGCCCGGTAGCTCTTTATGGCTAAACGTGTTCCGAAAAGGGATAGAGCAACTGGAAACACCAAGATGCGAACTACGCGACCGTTCAGATTTCACTTTGTATGGAAGACAGCGACACAGTATCGCTTTGCAGGCCATTAGGCAGAAGCCCGCAGGATACGTAAACCCTAAGTACTTTAGGCCACATTAGCATTCTTGACTTTTCACTTGTGTCTTCTCTTTTCTTTTGCAGTATGTGCGTCTGGTTCCTGATGTGGCTGGTCTCCAGGTGCCGGTAAGAGCAATGATGATTTCTGCCTAACGCGTTTAGGCATACACACCAGCAGTATGTATCTCAAGTACATCTAACGCACGTGTTAAATCTACTTTGGTTCTTTCTTAGCCGTTCTTACTACGATGGTCCTTGTTCTGTTGCTGAAGCTCGCGGTTTTGATTGGCCTCTGCGACTGGTTATAGAAGGAAGTTTATAGGTATGTGGTGTCTGTTCTTTCGTACATGTCCGAAATAATAGACAGCTTATGTGCTCCAGCGGCCATACAAATTTCATTCAATGGTTTTCATTGACATTATTAGCATTTGGGTCAGATGATAAACCGAGGTGGTTAAGGTGACCGCTCACGTTAGGCGGGAAATCCGGGCTGAAAGAACAGACATCATATACACGTATATTTTTCTCAGTTCCAAATGGTCCTGAGCACCATGGGACTTAACTTCTGAGGTTATGAGTCCCCTAGAACTTAGAACTACTTAAATCTAACTAACCTAAGGACATCACACACATCCATGCCCGAGGCAGAATTCGAACCTGCGACTGTACCGGTCACGCGGTTACAGACTGTAGCGCCTAGAACCGCTCGGTCACTCCAGCCACCTTCTCAGATTCAAACACACACTCACACACACAAACACACACACACACACACACACACACACACACACACACACACACATATATATATATATATATATATATATATATATATATATATATATATATATATATATATGGTGGTCCATTGATCGTACCGGGCCAAGTATCTCACGAAATAAGCGTCAAACGAAAAAACCACAAAGAACGGAACTTGCCTAGCTTGAAGGGGGAAACCAGATGGCGCTATGGTTGGCCCGCTAGATGGCGCTGCCATAGGTCAAACGGATATCAACTGCATTTTTTAAAATAGGAATCCCCATTTTTATTACATATTCGTGTAGTGCGTAAAGAAATATGAATGTTTTAGTTGGACCACTTTTTCGCTTTGTGATAGATGGCGCTGTAATAGTCACAAACATATGGCTCACAATTTTAGACGAACAGTTGGTAACAGGTACGTTTTTTAAATCAAAACACAGAACGTAGGTACGTTTGAACATTTTATTTCGGTTGTTATAATGTGATACATGTACCTTGTACCTCTGTGAACTTACCATTTCTGAGAACGCATGCTGTTACAGCGTGATTACCTGTAAATACCACATTAATGCAATAAATGTTCAAAATGATGTTCGTCAACCTCAATGCATTTGGAAATACGTGTAACGACATTCCTCTCAATAGCGAGTAGTTCGCCTTCCGTAATGTTCGCACATGCATTGACAATGCGCTGACGCATGTTGTCAGGCGTTGTCAGTGGATCACGATAGCAAATATCCTTCAACTTTCCCTACAGAAAGAAAACCGGGTTCGTCAAATCCGGTGAACGTGCGGGCCATGGTATGGTGCTTCGATGACCAGTCCACCAGCCATGAAATATGCTATTCAATACCGCTTCAACCGCACGTGAGCTATGTGCCAGACATCCATCGTGTTGGAAGTACATCGCCATTCTGTCATGCAGTGAAACATCTTGCAGTAACATCGGTAGAACATTATGTAGGAAATCAGCATACATTGTACCATTTAGATTGCCATCGATAAAATGGGACCAATTATCCTTCCTCCCATAATGCCTCACCGTACATTAACCCGCCAAGATCGCTGATGTTCCACTTGTCGCAGCCATCGTGGATTTTCCGTTGCCCAATAGTGCACATTATGCCTGTTTACGTTACCACTGTTGGTGAATGACGCTTCGTCGCTAAATAGAACGCGTGCAAGCCGACCGGAGTGGCCGTGCGGTTCTAGGCGCTTCAGTCTGGAAACGCGTGACCGCTACGGTCGCAGGTTCGAATCCTGCCTCGGGCATGGATGTGTGTGATGTCCTTAGGTTAGTTAGGTTTAATTAGTTCTAAGTTCTAGGTGACTGATGACCTCAGAAGTTAAGTCGCATAGTGCTCAGAGCCATTTAGAACGCGTGCAAAAACTCTGTCACGTCCCGTAATTTCTCTTGTGCCCAGTGGCAGAACTTTACACGACGTTCAAAGTTGTCGCCATGCAATTCCTGGTGCTTAGAAATATGGTACGGGTGCAATCGATGTTGATGTAGCATTCTCAAGACCGACGACTTTGAGATTCCCGATTCTCGCGCAATTTGACTGCTACTGGTGTGCGGATTAGCCGCGACAGCAGCTGAAACACCTACTTGGGCATCATCATTCGTTGCAAGTCGTGGTTGACGTTGCTCATGTGGCTGAACACTTCCTGTTTCCTTAAATAACGTAACTATCCGGCAAACGATCCGGACACTTGGATGATGTCGTCCAGGATACCGAGCAGCATACATAGCACACGCCCGTTGGGCATTTTGATCACAATAGCCATACATAAACACGATATCGACCTTTTCCGTAATTGGTAAACGGTCCATTTTAACATGGGTAATGTAACACGAAGCAAATACCGTCCGCACTGGTGGAATGTTACGTGATACCAAGTACTTATACGTTTGTGACTATTACAGCACCACCTGTCACACAGCGAAAAAAGTGGTCCAACTAAAACATTCATATTTCTTTACGTACTACACGAATATGTAATAAAAATGGGGGTTCCTATTTTAAAAAACGCAGTTGATATCCGTTTGACCTATGGCAGCGCCATCTATCGGGGCAGCCATAGCGCCATTTGGTTTCCCCTTTCACGCTAGATGAGTTTCGTTCTTTGTAGTTTTTTCGTTTGATACTTATTTCGAGAGATATTTGGCCCGGTCACTATCAATGGACCGCCCCGTATATTCCGATGTAGAGAGGTCATCAGTGACCAGGGGCTGGGTGGGGGTGGGGGAGAGGGAGGGTGTAGTGTGTGCGGTTCGCACCCGGTACCAGCTCCGTGGGGGTGACAAAATTTGCCACTCTCTATGGCACGAGATGTAAACGCAATTTTTTTTTCCGTCGCTCCACTCCTGATACATACGGGAATGGGTGTGGAACTAGAGAGCTTATGGACCGTGTCTGAGCCTTTTACATGCGCATGCGTACTGTACCTGTAAAATAGCGTGTAAACAAAAATTAATCTAACACATTACTTGAGAAATTGACGTTAGTGATCTTAGTATCACAAATATACTTTTTTGTATAGAGGGATTGTTAACATAAATGGTCAGTCATTAAGCTGGTTTTGTGATTTGATGTGCTTTGCACTTTCTCGTGCAAATATTATTTTCTGGTAAGTAGAGATTTGATACCGTAAAACAAGGAAAACCAATACTATATTAGCGAAGCTGCTGTGGTTGTAAAAAATTGAAGGAGGTTTAGGGGCTCCTGGATCCAAAAACCTGTTTTTCCGCAAAATGTATAGCTCAATACAAAGAACGTACAGATGTAAGCATATTAAGCTCAGTTTCCTTCAACATCAGCTTCTGTATTCAGTCGTATATGTTTAGAACGAAGGCAAGACTGTCACGTTTGTTAAATCATATAACTGTACTTGCACGTTCTTGGATACGGCGCTCTTTCCGGAATCGTTTTACACTTCTAATTGCGTAATGCAAATAGATAAGAACTCACGTCGGAACAAAGTGACCTGAGAGGATTTTCTTTTACCTGTTCGGAAATTTTCTGCATCTCACACAGTGATCGAATCAGTGAAATAATTCGTTACGTTCTCACAGAAAACATGAAAGTAGAGCTAGAGGAATAATTTCTATGTTACTTTGAACAAACTGGGAAGAAAGCCATTAACATTACGCAACGTATTTTACAAGTTACTGAACAGGCTGGTGTGGATAGGACAATGTACCGAGGACAAGATATGACAGTACTACGTTTTGCATTTTGGAGCTCAAGCTAGAATTTGTGGACTAGGATATTGATTGCATGCTGCGCAAGCCACTTTCTCAATGTGTGCGGATTACACACTATTAAAGCAGTTACACGATGTCTGACTTCTTTGCGACGTTTCAAAATTTATACTACATGTTTGCTCTGCTTCTATCCACAGATGAGCGATACTTCTGAAAGAAGTTGCAGTTACAGTTACGATAATTTTAGATACACAATGGAGTGCACACTATGAAGCTATTAACCATGTCTTTCAATGCTTCGAAAAGATTATCGATGGCACTGAGGAACTTTCTGGATCTTCAAAAACCATAGCAACCAAAGGAACTACTCAGACTCTGTTTTCGGCATTGTGGGATTTCTTGTTTTTATGTTGTTTGTATTTATGGAGTACTGTCTTAGAAGACGTTAGCCATGCTCCAAAGTATTCACAAATTCATGGGGGCAGTTTGGGAATGTATATTACGAATATAATACATCTAAAACTCGTTTTGAAAGACAGGAGACGAAGCAAGTCGACTTGTGAATGACATAGCTGACGAGGTGGGCATTCCTGTGGAAAAAGTAGAACTGTGAGGAAGAAGAAGCTGAAGCAGGAGAGAGGGCAGCAGACGAGACCGTGACTTTGAAACCAGGAACTAAGAAAGTCAGTGTTACAGACCATCGACAGGTTTCTACAAGAAATCAGTACTTTCTGGAAAATAATGGAACGTCTTAGATCCCAGCAATTTGATTAAAACTTAGAAATGAAATTTTCCACAACAGTAAAAAGTTTAGTCGACAGTTGCTTGCGAAATATCCACTCCTAAGATGATTTCTGCACGGTGCCATAATTTCAAAAAAAATCTCTTGGTTGGACGCCTTTAAGATTCTTACAGTTTGTATATGGATATGAATTCTGCAGACCTTTTCCCAACCTCATTTTAGCGTTAAGGTTTCGCTTAGCTCTGTATGTTTCGATAGCGTCACGTATTTTTCAAAGCTCAGACTAATGAAGAATTATCTTAGCTGCTCTGTGAGTCAAGCCCGACTCTCTAGTTTGGTAATTTCGCCGATCGAAAACAGAGTGGCTGAAGATATCGATTCTGATGGCGCAATTTCGTAATTTGCAACAACAAAAGTTATAATGAAGAGATTCTAAACCACATGTTAAAGTCACCTACACTAAAATCTTTGGTTATTTGTACGGCTTCATTAATAATTATTATATTATTTATAAAAATGATAAAAAGGCGTGTTTGTTAATTTGTTTCCAATCATAAACAATGTTTATAATACAGTTGTCTTTATACTTTGCTTACTTATCCACTTACATCAAAGATTGCTTCCCCCGAAAAAAAAAATTAAAAAAATTATTTGATATTTTTGTTGTGGGGTGGTAGTGGTGAGAAGGGGGATACACCCGCATCAGATGCCCAAGCATTTAGTGATATGAACGACGTACTAAAAATCCTCGCTCGTGGTGTGTGGGAGTGAGCACGGGGGCGGGGGTGGGTGGGTTAGAGGATGGGGCCAGTAAAGGTCACTTCTCTAATTTTTCTTTAATATCTCCAAAAGCACAGGGACTAGCGAAAATATTTCCCAGCACAAAATTAAAATGCGTTAAATTTCATAGAGAAAAGGTCGTATTCATTTTTTCTCTATGACTTGCAGTTTCCGCACAGCAGGCAACTGAAAATCGCAGATTATTAAAATTAGTGTTTTAATGGTACAAAATTGGCATTTATTGTTCAATAAAGTGGGTTAAGAACAAATATCAAATGTGTGTACCACATCTAAGTTCAGTAGAATCGCATTAAGGAATGAAATAAGTTCTGAGAGTGTGATATGGTTAGGGTGGCGGTGAATGGGGCGGGGGGGGGGGGGGGGGGGGTGGAGGTTAGAAACGCAAGGGAAGGTAGGTCGTCGTATTGTCGTCATGCACTTCCTTCCTTCATAGGGCTGCAAAATGGATAGTGAACAGGCAATTCCCCTTTTCTCTCTACCGCACTACACGTCTTCTCGCCCCCCCCCCCCCCCCCCCCGCCCTGCCACTCTACCAAAACTACGACTACACGAATTCTTTCCCTTATTTTTACTTCTTGGACTGGACTCACCTTTTGCTCGGTGTCGTTAGCTTATTGTAGGTGATGCATAGTCGGATCCTTTTGGCTATATTCCCATCTCTACGCAGCTGCTACATTCAACATCCATTATAATCGAACTTGCACATTGTTCTCGGTCCGCCCTCGCTGTTTTCCCCCTTAAGACGATAAGCTTTTCGGACGCCGTAGAAGATGCCCCACTATCTTTCTGCGTCCTTCTGGTGCGAGATTTCAACAGACGTATTTTATAACTTTGTTTGTCCACCAAATTTTTAACATTCTGTAATTGCATCTGGTTTCAAATGCTTCCACGTTCTTCTTCTCCGATAGTCCGCGTTTCAGGTCCCTGCAATGGTGTACTGCAGACGCACTTCAAAAGTAGCGCCTCCCTCGTTTAGAGACCAAAATCTGGTATCAATGAAATTCTTTTATTGAAGATAGCTTTTGTTTCCTGTGCCTATCTGCTCCTAATATCGTCCGTTCTGTTTAATTTGGTCGACCTTTTCCACTCCTGGGTAGATCAAAATTTTTATGTTGAGCAATCCGTTATTCTCCTTTCTATGACTCTTTATCGCCTTTGCCTTTGCTTTGTTTATCCTTAAATAATATTCTGTGTTAAGCACGCAATCCACTGTTTTGAGTAGATTGTGTGAGTTCTTAAATACGACCAGAAGAGCTACGTCGCCGGCAGACCTTCGCATTGGTATCTATTCCGTTGCACTGTTGTCTGTCTTCCAAAATTCTTCACTTCTTACTTTCTACGATATACAAGTTGAACGAAAGCGGTAGGAAGTTGAAGCTCTCCATCCCATCCTTCTTAACACAAATTTGCCTTCTTTGACTTTACACTTTTAATACTCCGACGTGGGGTTTGAAGATGTCGTTGATTGTTCGACTCTACTTGTACTTTCTTGCAGTCTTCTGCAGATGGTGAACATCTTGTTCCATCTTACATCGACCAAGGCTTCTTGTAGCGCGAAAAATGCTACGAAATTACCCCAGTTTTCCTAGAAAACCTGTGAAGCAGAAATTATATGTTTCGTTTCCAGTTTTTTTAATGAAACTATGGCGAATTTAGTTAACAATCGTAAGTGTATGAACAGGAAAGTGAAAAGAAAATTCTAAAAGGCTTAAGCTAATGGGAAACACACACTTAAGAGAAACTTACAAGATACTTAGAAACTCATAAATAAACACTATTTCCACAGGTTCTACCGTACTCACAGGTAATGCTGTTCTTCTAGAGAAAGCCGTAACTTTTTGTTTCATAGACAGTACGTTCATCACATCACGTGATCTTTATACTTCACATCGTTTTTTACTGACTTGTATTTTCACCTTTTTTTGAGAGCAAAAACAAAAAAACATCGTAGTTCGCAGAGGTTGTGTGTTTTTAATTTTTTTATACCGAACATGCAATAAAGGTTATGTACAGAGTAACTCATCGAATCTTGCACGGAAAGTTATGTGGAGGCTTTATTGAGGCGTTGTAAATTTTCCCTGCTGCTACAAAACATTTACTCCCTTACGACACTCGCCATTAGTAGCTATCCAGACTCCTGGAAACGACAGCACCATTCATAAGTATACCATTCGGAATAAAAATGACCGTATCATATACATGACTGCCGCAAAACAAACAGAAAAGTAATAGTCATGAAACTATACGACCACCTACGCAACGAATTAAGTGCTGATAGAGTGTAAGAACACCTTCAAGGCAAACTGAAATAATTTTACCTTCACAGCTCTTTGCATTCCGTTGGACAGTCTCCGTCTGCCTAATAGAGGTGGCTGTCCTTAACTTTTCCATCTCGAATTGAAGGTACTTCTAGTCTGTTTGCACATAGACGAACAGTAACAAGGGGCTCAACAAACAAGCAGAAATGCTTTCTCGCTATTTAATTAATAACCGAGCTACATGCACCAAAATATTTTATAACAGTTCACTACTTCATTGATAACCGAGATTCAAGCACCAACATTTGTTTCTCTTTTTCAAGCAGAAATCAGGGAGTAAAAATACATTGCATATAGGGGCTTTTCTGCTGTTGTAGAGGCCCTTGAACATTCCACTACTCCAGATTTTTGTGTCGTACCCCAAGGAAACGTTGCGCCGCTTAGGTGATAGTTACATAATGTTTACGCTACTCTCGATGGAAACCTGTGTTGTCGAGACAAGAGATGCGTCTTCTGTTGAGTGTGTTACCCTTCGGCGGAGTTATCTAAATTACAGTGCAGCTACTGCCTACGGAGATCAGGTTCGTTATGAGGAATGCTGCAATTCGTCTGCAGTGTGTTGCTAGTGAAATATCCACGTAGTCATAGCACTAGTAATGCTAAGCCATTTTCACAAGTACAGTGCCCTCTACTAATGGAAAATTGCTCGACATGCCCTTAATTTAGGGTGAATCTCACCAAGATTCATCGAGAGGAACAGAACTGTGCGCAGAGCAGTTCAAAGGTATACACTATCCAACTCGTCCTACCTTCGTTGATAGCATCATGTGAGTTCGCGAGCCTCGTAATTTTGCCCTAGGAAAATGAGTACGAAGGAAGAGAGCTGTGAACGAAGTTTCTGCAATAAACTCGCAACGCAGTTCTCAACAAATGCAGAGAGAATTTGGCAGCAGCCATGGGCATAAATATAACCCGCTCCAGATTTCTCTACCTCAAGAGAAATATGGGAGTGATTTTAATGTAACTTTTAATGCTGTCAGAGCGTTCTCCAGCAAAACAATACTATTAACAAAGTAAAGTATAAGTATTTTTGGTAGAAAAAAGCATACGCCCTTGAGCGGTGTCAAATGATGTGGTTCCAACGTGGTGGACGTCCTGCCCATAATTCTTCGTTAGAAACAGATGCAACCGCTGACTTCCAAGTCGGTGGTAGGCAGAGGAAGTTCTGTTCTGAGGTACTTGGCGCTATAGCCTCACCTGACTTCGATAGAATTCTTCCTCTGGGGTCATGTAAAGTATGTAGTTTACAAGGAGGTTCCAATGACTGTGAAGCATATTAAAGAGCGAATTACTGCTGCGTGTAGTGTGATTAATGCAGGTAAGCATCAGTGCTGCATATACCAAAGTGTTGTGATGCAAATTGTTCTCACTCTGAACATACGCCTATTTTTTCGAAATTTTTAGTTTCATTTCTTGTTTTGCTGTTCTGGAAATGACACAGCATGTGTAAAAAAACGGAGGAAATAATTTTGTTCTGATTTGAAATGATAAATTTTATTCTTCCAATTCTGATAATTTGGTCATTTACAAACTGTCCTTCATGAGTATCAGATGGTCTCATGCATACGAATCTGAACACTGTTGGGTGTGAAAAAAAGTTACTTCTCTAATCTTAATGCCGGATGAACGACTTTTAAGTGGTATGACATTTTATCTGTTACAAAATATGTTTAACCTTTTGTAAAACCTAAAACACGAATACAACATTGCGTCTTAATCTAGCGGCCAGTAAGCGGCGTAAATTTCCGGGTGACGGACCATCCAACGGCCACAACAACAGAACAAAATTCCTTACATGCAGGGGATTTTTACTCCATGATCTCTTGTTAGAATTACAAACGAGTTTAAAAGGTGTGCACTTGTCACAAATGCTATATACGTAGCTCGAAACAAAGCCTAGGCAGTGTGGTGTCACTGCCAGACACCACACTTGCTAGGTGGTAGCCTTTAAATCACCGCGGTCCGTTAGTATACGTCGGACCCGCGTGTCGCCACTATCAGTGATTGCAGACCGAGCGCCGCCGCACGGCAGGTCTAGAGAGACTTCCTAGTACTCGTCCCAGTTGTACAACCGACTTTGCTAGCGATGGTTCACTGACAAAATACGCTCTCATTTGCCGAAACGATAGTTAGCATAGCCTTCAGATACGTCATTTGCTACGACCTAGCAAGGCACCATTACCAGTTATGATAGATACTGAATCATGTACAGACAAGAGCGACGCTCATCATTTATGGATTAAAGTTAAGTATTCCACCAGCTACGTCCGTTTTTCTAAAGTCTAATTTCCTTGTCCTGTTCCAGGCCTCATGCCAGCCTGCGTGAGCTAAAACGCGTGCCTTTTGGCTTCCTCTAATAATACGGTGTTGGCTCTCCTGCCAACCCACAACATTGGCGACGAGGCAACACCGCGTTCGTAACTATACTGCCCTGATTTACTTGTGTAATGGCTTCGCCACCATCTCCAGATGTACTGTCCGAATTTTATCGCTTACAGAATCAGCAGACGCAGGCCTTACTGGATGCCCTTGGACAGCTCGTCCAGGGTCAACGTGCAATGCAAAACGACGCGGCAACCGCCGCTCCACCACTAACGCAGCCACAACACGCAGTTGCACCAACTTTTCGTCCTTTTGATACTGCACTGGAAAGCTGGACGGAGTGGTCACGCCAATTTGAATTCCATCTCGCCGCCTACAGAATTCAAGGTAACGAGCGGCAGCCTTTTTTATTGTCCTCCGTCGGGGTGCACACGTACCATGTGATAGTCAAATTATTTCCCCGACGTGACGTAGCAACTCTGTCCTACGAAGAAATTTTGTCTACATTAGATGCATATTTCAAAGAATCAGTCAATGTAGTTGCCAAACGGTATACCTTCTTTCGTACAAAACGTACGGCAGATCAGACTAATCGGGAGTGGGTTGCAACCTTGCAAGGCCTTACTAGGGATTGTGCTTTAGAGTGTCAATGTGGACTCCCTTATTCAGATACTATGGTACGTGATGCAGTTGCACAGAACGTTTCTGATGTTCGTATACGGGAACAGATTTTGAAACTAGTCAATCCCTCTCTTCAAGAAGTGATGGACATATTGGATCAGCAGGACACACTTGACTTTGCTCAGGAATCATTTGAAACTTTGCCACCCGTGTGTCAGGTTAACTGGCCCGCCGGGCGAGCTACACAGAACAGTAAACAGTCCTTGCACCCGACCGCGCCACTGCCGCCAGGCTCTCAGCCACGTGTACTGCGCCGACAAGCACATGCAGTGCTAAAATCATGCCCGCGGTGTGCTACTAGACATTCGCATGAGAATTGCCCGTCACGCAAAGCTATTTGCTTTTACTGGAAATTCATGTAGTTCATGCCACTCCGCCCAGTGCCACTCTCTCTAACAGTGACTGTGTTCATCCCAAAAATAGTGTGCGTCGACATCGTCGGAACTCCCGTCAAAAAATGGTTCAAATGGCTCTGAGCACTATGGGACTTAACATCTGTGGTCATCAGTCCCCTAGAACTTATAACTACTTAAACCTAACTAACCTAAGGACATCACACACTTCCATGCCCGAGGCAGGATTCGAACCTGCAACCGTAGCAGTCGCGCGGTTCCGGACTGAGCACCTAGTACCGCGAGACCAACTCCCGTCAAGTCGCAAGTGATTTTGTACCAGTGTCAGTTCACGTTGCACGAGACGGGCTCTCTTGTCGTCAGCAGGACAATAAACTATTTGTGGACTTGGACATTAACGGCAAAGTGAAACCTTTCCAGCTCAATACCGGGGCTGCAGTTTCACTGATCAATCAAGACACTTACAAACTGCTGGGCACACCTCCGTTGCGTGCCGCAACTGTTAACTACCTATTCAGGTCACGAGCTCCCTGTGTTAGGACAGTGCAGCCTTCTTGCAACATACAAGGGCAAACAAAACTTGTGTCATTTTACGTCCTTCGTTCTTCTGCTGCAGTGAACTTATTTGGTTTCGATTTATTTCAGTTGTTTAACTTGTCTATAGTAAATCAGGTCCTTTCAGTGAACCAGACTGTGCCTTCAGACAGTGTTTCTCGTCTCTGTGAAAGCATATTTGGAACTGAAAGTAAACGAGCAACCGAAATTTTTCAGAGCGCGCAATGTTTCCCACGCATTGCGTGATGAGGTCGCAAAAACATTACACGATCTGGAATCACAAGGTGTAATTGAACGTGTGCAGGCTTCTCTCTGGGCATCACCCTTAGTAATTTTGCCAAAACCTTCGGGAAAATAGAGACTTTGTGTGGACTTCAAGGCAACAGTGAATCCACAACTAGTGACTGCAACTTTTCCTTTACCCCGCCCAGAAGATCTTTTCGACAAACTGTGCCCGGGTAAATATTTTTCGAAGTTGGACCTAGCAGATGCGTACTTGCAAATACCGGTGGACGAAGAATCCCAGCGCGTTTTGGTGGTTAACACGCATCTTGGTTTGTATTGATTCAAACGACTGCCATTCAGGTGTGCATCCGCCCCTGCATTGTTTCAGCAATATCTACAAACTGTTTGTGCGTCGGTCCCTACTGCAGCAAACTATCTGGACGATATTGTGATCTCCGGAATGAACGAAGAAGGACATTTAGCCAATCTCAGAACATTATTTCAGGTCTTGCGACAAAATGGTCTTCGCTTGCGGAAGGACAAATGTGTGTTTTTTGCTCGTGACTTACCATATCTGGAACATGTACTCAATGCCCAAGGCATACATCCCAGTCCAGAGCACCTCCGTGCCATACAAGACTTGCCTTCGCCGCAGAATTTGAAGCAGCTACAGAGTGTGCTGGAAAAATAAATTACTATAACAAATATGTTCCACACGCCTCTTCCATTTCAGCTCCGCTTCATCACTTACGCCGTAAAGGTGTTCCGTTCGTCTGGACGACGGAATGCGAACGCGCCTTTCGCCAGTTGAAATCGGCGTTGCTTTCCAATACTTGCCTTACGCCATTCGATCCCCAGAAGCCCCTTTTGTTGATGGTGGATGCATCGGATTTCGGGATCGGTGCTGTGCTTGCGCACAAAGATGGTTTGCCTTTGCGTCCAAATTGCTCTCGTCTGCGCAAAGAAATTATTCACAGATCGAGAAAGAAGCATTGGCTCTCGTATTTGGTGTTACAAAGTTTCATGATTTCTTGTATGGTCGTCACTTTACCATCATCACAGACCACAAACCTTTGACATCGCTTTTTCATCCGACCAAACTTGTACCTCCACGTACAGCGCAGAAATTCATTCGCTGGTCTATTTTCCTCTCGCAGTACCGCTACGATATCTTGTATCGGTCCACTGCTAAGCACGGAAACGCCGATGCGTTGTCCCGTTTGCCTGTTGCTGAGGATAGAGCATTCGATTCCTCCGAAGTTGTTTGCATGTTCATTGATTCGGAAACCGATGACGTGGTCGAATCGTTTCCGATTGATTTTCGTCGTGTAGCTACAGCCACAGCTGCCGACCCTGTCCTTGCTACCGTTCTGCGTTTTGTTGCTACGCAATGGCCCTTGTCAAAGTCACGGATCGGGGATCCGTTGGTTCGCCGATTTTTTGCTCACAAGGAGAGACTTTTTGTACGACGTGGTGTTTTGCTGTTGCGTTCTGATAATGATCAGTCCAGGGTCGTGGTCCCACGTTCGTTGCAGTCCTCTGTCTTACAGCTTTTCCACCAAGGACATTGGGGTATAGTGAGAACGAAACAACTTGCTCGTCAGCACTGTACTTGGTTCGGAATCGATGTCGCGATTACGAATATGTGCTCTTCGTGCATGGTGTGTGCCGAACAACAATCAGCACCACCGCGGAAATTCTTTGCATGGCCAAAAGCCACTTCCCCTTGGCAACGCTAACACATCGATTTTGCTGGTCCATTCTGGAATGCTCGATGGTTGGTTGTGGTAGATTCATTCAGTAATTTTCCTTTTGTTGTCCGGATGTCTTCCACGACGTCATCTGCCACCATCCAAGCGTTATCTGCTATCTTTTGCATTGAAGGTCTTCCACAGACTATTGTTTCCGACAATGGCCCACAATTCGTGTCCGCAGAATTTCAGTCATTCTGCAAGGCCAATGGTATTCAACATCTGATGTACGCGCCGTTTTCGCCACAGTCAAACTGTGCCGCTGAACGATTGGTCAGGACTTTCAAGTCACAGATGTTGAAGTTGAAAGCGTCGCATTCTCGGGAGGACGCGTTATTGCTCTTTTTGTCCTCGTATCGCTCTCAGCCCCGAGATGGTCGCTCGCCGGCTGAGTTGCTTCACGGTCGCCCTCATCGCACCTTGATGTCTTTGCTACATCCGCCACATCAGGTTCCTGTGCAGCGGCAGACACCTGCTTTTGCCCCGGGCGACGTTGTTTACTACCGCAACTATCGAGGTTCACTGCGTTGGCTCGAAGGGCGCATTCTTCGCTGCCTCGGCCGTGCTATGTATCTGGTTTTGGGGGCCTCTGGTGAGGTGCGTCGGCATCTCAATCAGCTGCGCCTCTGTCGTCGCACGGGATCTGCCGCTCCCCGTCTGCCTTCAGCTACGGTGCCGTCCGGTCAGCGCACTGGGGACCCATCTACTGGCTCGCCTCAGTCCCAGACGTTACCAACGCTGCCTTCAATTTTGCCCCATGGCGACGCGCCGCCGCCGCCGCCTGTTCTTCCGCCGGCGACGCCCGCAGTGGATGCGTCGCTGCAACCGCAGGGCGCCTCCCTTGGTCACGCGCCGCCGATCGCTTCCCGTGACCAGTTGTCCTCCGACATGGAACTCTTGCCCGCTCCGGACCATATGTCGTCTTCGCCCGTCGGGTGCCCCAGCCCGATGGAGGTCGACACTTCGGCCCCTCCTGTCTCTCTGCGGGCGCATACATCGCATGTTGGCGTGCACCCTGGAGCAGGTTTTCAGGCGTTTCCTAGCTCCCCGCGGTCCGAATGGCAGGGTGCGGGTAGCACAGCCTCGCCTGTTGTTAGGCTCCCCACCTCATCGCATACGTCAACATGGGGTCCTCCCCACGGCGGGCGGAAGCCTTATACCACAACCGTCCGCCGATTTGCGGGGGAGGAATGTGGTGTCACCGCCAGACATCACACTTGCTAGGTGGTAGCCTTTAAATCGGCAGCGGTCCGTTAGTATACGTTGGACCCGCGTGTCGCCA
Organism: Schistocerca americana; assembly: GCF_021461395.2. Classification (NCBI taxonomy): domain Eukaryota; kingdom Metazoa; phylum Arthropoda; class Insecta; order Orthoptera; family Acrididae; genus Schistocerca; species Schistocerca americana. The sequence continues at coordinate 103,426,908 of NC_060119.1, forward strand.
CTATCAGTGATTGCAGACCGAGCGCCGCCACACGGCAGGTCTAGAGACACTTCCTAGCACTCGCCCCAGTTGTACAACCGACTTTGCTAGCGATGATTCACTGACAAAATACGCTCTCATTTGCCGAAACGATAGTTACGTCATTTACTACGACCTAGCAAGGCGCCATTACCAGTTACTATTGATACTGAATCATGTACAGACAAGAGCGACGCTCATCATTTATGGATTAAAGTTAAGTATTCCACCAGCTACGTCCGTTTTTCTAAAGCCTAATTTCCTTGTCCTGTTCCAGACCTCACGCCAGCCTGCGTGAGCTAAAACGCGTGCCTTTCGGCTTCCTCTAATAATACGGTGTTGGCTCTCCTGCCAACCCACAACAGGCAGGACGCAAGATAAAAGTGAATTGTACAGGGTGACACAGAATAACGGGAATGTTTGAAATGAGTAGTGGCAGCCATGGGCAGGTGGCAGCACTGCAGGTTCGTGACAGCGAGTAAACAGTCCGCCATTTCAGCAATAATGGATCACTGGAACGGACAACAGCGTGCGTTAACCATAAAAATGTTACATAAAAACGATGATAGTTTGGTAGCGGCACAGAGGGAATTTTGACGTTTTTATAATTTACGACGTCATGATGCCGTTCCTTCGAAACAAGTGATAAAATGTTGGATTAATAACTTTGAAGAGACTGGATCTGCCCTCAAGAAGAAACCAATAGGACGACCAAGAAATGTGCGATCTCCAGCGAACATCGATGTTGTACTAGAGTCTTTCTTACGGAGCCCACGGTGTTCAATTTTTAAAAGCAAGCAGTAGTGATTGGAGAGTCCCGGGAGAGTGTTCGCAGAATTCTTCATCTTGGTTTAGAAGTTCATCCGTACAAACTACAGATGGTGCAACAACTGAAGGATTGCGATTTCCGGTAACGATTAGAATTCTGTCAACAAATGATAAAAAAAACAATGATGATAAATTTCTAAACAAGTTGTGGATGTCAGATGAGGCACGTATTCATCTCACAGGTCATGTGAATAAACAGAACTAACTTTACTGGGCCAAACAAATCCTAATGGCGCTCATGAGTGCCCTTTACACACTAGTAAAGTGACAGTATGGTGTGGTGTTTCATCAGATGAGGCTTATCGCAAATGAACAGGGAAACACAATAACTGTCATGCCGATCGTTACGTGGAGATGTTACGAACTTTCGTTACACCTGCATTGAATAACTTTCCAAACGTTCAAGAAGTCTGGTTTCAACAGGACGGAGTGACATCACACACTGCAATGCATTCAAAGGCGTATGTGCGAGAATTGTTTGGCAACCGTGTGATCTCACGATTTGGTAACATTCCCTGGCTCCCTAGACCGCCAGATTTACCCGTTTGCGATTTTTTCTTGTGGGGCTACCTCAAGAGCAAAGTCTACACGACTCGACCAAGAACCCTGGATGAGCTAAAACAGAGAATTCGCGATGCAATTCACAGTATCTCAGCTGAGATATTGCTGCGCTCAGTGAGGAATCTCAACGGCAGATTTCACGAATGTATTCGTACAGGAGGACGCCATCCATAGGACGTAACTTTTTACAAATGATAAATGCCATCAAATTTTTCGTAAATGGCAAAGTTGTAAGGTATCAATTACTATGAATTCAATTTCTTTCCTTCATCACTTATAGTTTTATTGGGTTGTGGACGTGTTCCCGTTTTTCTGTGTCATCCTGTATAAGTGAATATGCCGTGGAAATTAAAAGAAAAATATATCTAAGGTAAGAATGTCATGGTCAGGATAGGGTTTGATTTCCCTGGTTACGTCACGTTCCGATCTCCTGGACTCGTGTTGGAAGGTCTGACTTTCTGATTACATAGGCCAAATAAAAGCGTAAACACTGATTATCAGCGCAACGGATAATTCGGATGTGTTAACACAGAATCTCTGTGTTAAATGACAAAATAATGGTTAACCTGGCTTGATTAATGTTAAGTCAGTTTCATTCTCTTCCTCCAACATAAATGTGCAAACTGCGTCGTTGGAATAGGCTGAGCTTATGGAACTGGATCAAGTTTGGAATTGTGTCGGTATCTAGAAAAAGTGGGGTAGTCATATAGAATGGCAGTTTGTTTAGGATTAAAAACATGAAATTACCATTGATATTAAAAAGGTGTGAACATAAAAATTTTAAAATATACACATCATTCACGAAAGGTGGGAAGTTAGTCTTAACAAGTCTCTCGTGATATTTAATCACTGAAGGATCACTTAACACAGACAATAAAACAAAAATGATGGACAAAGGGGAATTATCGTAAACATCGTTAGCCTCGTATTCGAGACAGATGTAAAACGGTAGGGATGAGACAATATGAAGTACTCACACATTCTGTCATAGCCAGGCTGTGGATGATTCTAAATCTCATAAATTATTACAACTAAATCCACTAGAGCGGAATCAGTGAGACAACAGGAAGGATACAGACCAGGTATTGTGATGACAAAAGTGCGTTGAAAGCTATAAATGAAAAACGAAAAAGAATGTTTCGCGCATAACGGTAGTCATTCCACTTGTAATCTCGCGTATTACAAGAACGATTACACCGCTACCTGACGGGTATAACACAATGGTCACGTTTCAGGGACCGACCACTAAGATTTGTCCACAAATGAGAGAAACGCGTCAACTCGCGTGGGATGAGGAAAACAAAATGCTCGCGAATTGTCAGAAACAGTTGTTTTAAGTCGCTAGTCTTTGCATTTATCAATTCAGAATGAATTTGATCTGGTCGTGGTAACACCTGACAGATTCACAACGAAAAGATCAAGGTCTAAAATACTCGTTACCGTGTTAAAAATTACGAAAGTTTAGAAATAATGATCTTCATAAACCTCGTGAATAAATACGCGTATGAATTTGGAACTGAGCGACTCACGACAGACTACATACAATTAACCACAGATGCACGTGGTTGTATTTTGTATTGGAAAAGCCCTTCATATTAACTGTACGCAAGAATTAAATGCAAAAAATTAAAAATATAATTGCAAAACACTGTCCATCAAATTACACTGCGGAAGGAAACATATTAGCCCCCAGAACTTGCTGAAAGAGCTCATATCGCTGCCTGAATCCACAAACGTGACAGTAAGCTCCGTTGTATTCACGTACTTGAAACTAGAGGGCTAACCGCGACTCTGACAGGCCGTGTCCTACCGGTAAACAGACGGCAGGACGGACTCTACTCAGTGCCAGTCCCTGCTAAGAGGTGATTTGGCAGAAACGGTACACCACTGGCCCCGACATGAGTTCATTACTTATACTAGACTACAGCAGGTTTGCTAGGTTGCAGACTATGCTAGGTTCGCAAAGGTGTGGTATACGGTGGTTCACTCTCTGGTTCTATGAGGAACTTTCAAAACAAACTCTTTCACTCATCCAATGATTCAGAAGGATGCATTGGAAAGAATATGGATCGAACAGGTACAAATGCGTAATAAACACGTTTTCCAATCATTCTTCTTCCAAAGTGTTGTCACCAAACCAAAAGAGTAACATCCGATGTGACTTATGCATTGTGAGCTCACTCGTAAATTCTGGACAGAGAACACTTATGAAAAGGACTGACAGTATCATTTCAAGTTATATCGCCGAATTTATTTCCTCGAGATCTGCTATCCTGTGTCAAAAATTGGCATCCTCCCATTAAAAACAAAGAAAGTTCATGCCTGGATCTCTGTTATTAATGCAGCTGAAGGAATTGATTGCTGTTTGTTTCACGAGCCTCTGATTACTGTCATCCTGTGTCAAAAAGGTTTGAGATGCATTTAACGTTTCAGAAGTAATGCGCTGCGATGACATCTTTGTGGTGTAACAAGAAATGTGATTCATCGGACGGGGCGTCATGTTTCCGTTGATTCATGGTGCACTCTCATTGATCTCGTGGTTACTGCGACCGTAACTGACGATGTCGTTGAGTCAACATGGGAATACGTAAATGTCATCTGGTGTTGAAGCCACATGTTCAACACCGTCAGCTGAACCGTGTTCTCTTAACCACTTGTGCATGCACCAGCATTGTGGTCTGTCGTTCGATGGGTCGCAGACTGCAACCTGTCCTGCTTTACCGGCCAGGTAAGCCTCTATACTTACATGGATATGGTGTCTGTTGTTTCAGACATGTCCGAATATCCATATAAGTATGTAGTTCTCGGAACACCGGCCATGACCTTCTTCTTAGGTGCGGATGCACACATATTCCCCGAACTCTTACGGGACTTGGTAAGAATGTCTTCCACGAATGTAGTGTGTGGACATGCAAGGTGAGAATGTAGCTCTCGCGGGAGGCGTGCGCGAGATAGTCCCTGCAGTCGCGCTATCCTCTGTGCCCTCGGTGGCTCAGATGGATAGAGCGTCTGCCATGTAAGCAGGAGATCCCGGGTTCGAGTCCCGGTCGAGGCACACACTTTCACCTGTACCGGTTGATATATATCAACGCCCGTTAGCAGCTGAAGGTATTAATATAATTCTAAATTCAGGTAAGCCTCTGACCTACTACGGCGGGGCGGGTTCGTTCTTCGCACTTCCGACATTACAGTCCACCTATCTCGATAGGCTTCTTGCTGTCCATCCCCTTCGCTCTGCATTGATAGACACTAGCTTAGCCGATGAAAAAAAGCAGTATCGAAGAAACATCGACTGAATACCTACCAAACAAAGGTACCATATCTCGAGCTCGGAGGCAGCACTTGTAAATTTGTAAAGATTTCAGGCGTACGAGATTCTAAACAGCTTGCGTGAAAAGGTTTAAAGTTCAACTAATTAGTCTTTTACTGCCTCGAAAACAAGTGGTAAATAGCTAATCATGTCCGCATTTGTTGTCAAAGCTATCGTTGGTGCAAGTTAATTACTGTTTTTACTACAAGATTTGACGCCAAAGCAGCCAGACGTTTAGCAGTCAGACCGGAATGATTTTGACGCTGTCACTGACCCACAGCGATTCGCGAGCTACTTCATCAGTCGTTCACGTCGCTTGTTAGAAAGATTTGCTAGCTATAATATCTCGAGATGTTCCCGAAACAAGCCACACAAAGTACGGCGAGAGCGTTCACACGCAAATCATTCCCAAACTAAGTTACTCAGAGTTCTCAGATCTTCAGTAAAATGTTGGAAACCGCAGACGCTACATGATTACTATAAGAGAACCGATAACGCGAATCAAAGTTATGGTAAACCAGTATAGCTGCACCAGTACTCAGAGTGTCAGCTGTGCTCATGTGACAGCAAAAAAAGACCATCTCTCCCTCCAGGCTACATGCCACGAAACGCTCTAAGATCACTTACCTCAGTGGAAGGTGTAAAGTCTCGGAATAATCTGCTATGTTACGCTACACGTTCTATGACGAGACATGGACGTCCAGCATCTTGTCGCTTACCCGTGGTTTCGTCGTCTTTCAACAACTTCCCAGAGATCTTACGACTGTGGCACACCAACAGCCCACCGGCTACGTCGTTTCCGAGATGTTCGCTCCCACGCGCCGGGCCACAACAATCTGTCTTCGTCAAAGTTACTTTTGTCAGTGATTTCCCCATCCGAGGCCCGTGTCGTCACTAGACTGACTACCCATCCATGTCTTCTCCGCTTATATACACTCATGTTCAGAAGAAACAGAACACCTTCAACGACAAGGGACGGGACGTTCATATTCACAGGACATGTACAGTAGTATGTTCTACAAAAATGATTAGCATATGTACTGTAGGCTAGTAGGCACAGGGTCCGCCATGCTCCCCGATAACTTGTTCCATATGCGACGGCATCGATACGTATAACGTGCAAATGGTGTCCTGTGGTATAGCCATCCATGCAGCATTCTCCTGGTTCCAAGGTTCTGTGGTGGTTGACACTGGGACATAGCACTGCATCGCTCGTTCCACCACATCCCACGGATTTTCGATTGGAGACACGTCTGGCGATCGTGAGGGCCAGGGCATAGTTTGACATTCTGTGACACGAAGAAGGCACGTGTTCGCGCATCACTATATGGTCGTGCGTTGTCACTGTTCACAGTGCCCTAGACACGCACCGACTGAGATTTGTGGTCGTACTCAATAAAACCCCACACAATAAGGCATTAAGTTGGCTCTGTGTGTCTTACGTGAATGCAGTCACTGTCATGCCGCTCCCCGTGTCTGCGGCGAACCAAAAGCTAACCATCATTTACAAACTAACAGAACCTGGATTTATCCGGAAACACTACCTGATGCCATTCCTGTACCCAATGACGTCGTTCCATACCCCTCTGCCGTCTACAATGTTTCTGCACCTTCCTCAAAGGTAGGCGGTGAAGTGGACGACGCGCGCGTAACCCATGCCGTAATACACGGCGACGGACTGTTACCTCTGATAGTGCACGATGTGTTACACTGTTCCACTAGAGCCTAGGAGGACGCAGATCTGTCCTGCAATGCCATTAGGTATCTACCTTCTCGGTGGGTGGTGCGACCTGGTCCACCTCGTCGTGTTCCACGGGCTTCCGTGAACCGTTCTGCACACACCCGTTGCACTGCCGAAACAATTCGTCCCACACTAGCAGTAATTTTTCGGATGGATGGATCACATTCTCTCATGCCAATCATGCGCCCTCTTTCAAACTCACTGATTTGACGGTACGGTCCGCACATACGTCTGCGAGGCATAGTGCACATGTGCTCAAATCACACTGATCCATTATCTTCGGTTTATAGCGTCGACGAGAGCCGCAGGCACGTTTTACCGGTAGGTCGTGTTGCGCCGCGATATCGATGTTGACCTTGAACCCGCGGGCCGACAGGGTTCAAATGCTAATCATTTCTGCAGAACATACTAATGTACAGTCATGCTCAAAAGTATCCGAACGACCTGAATTTCATTTCGCCTGATTCGCATACAACCCATATAACGCAGCTGTCGAGCAGGTCCTCTAATCGCTCCTTGGTACAGTCGTTTGACTATTGAAAATGGTTCCAACAAGTAACCACTAGAAAACCCTGCTCTGCATCTCAATAACTCTAGATGTAAAGTAATACTACGATACTACAAATGTCATGGAACAACTTATCACAGGTAAGACTGTCCTTAAGGCTTGTAAGCTCACATTTATTACAATAAATGACATACCACTCTCATTATTACGTCAGATAGGTAATGCACGTAGTAAGTTCGTCGTATTCATGATTTACTCTTCAAAGTAACATACCGTACTTATTATTCAACACAAAATGACATTAAAAATTTAAGTTATTCACGAGCAGCTAGTTGAGAATATGTATGAACTTCAAATGACACAACGAACCGTCTCGATCTGCATATGGATTGCTTAGTCATGCAGACTAAGCAAAGATTTCGTGACTGACGGAAACTAACAGTCATTCCTGATTAGGTATACAGAGAGTGATATATCACGATTTTAGACAGTATCAATTAGCAAATACCAACTTTAAATTACATAACGCAAACATTTTTAACGGACCCGAATTCCTACCCAGCTCCTATTGTCCCTGTTAACGAACTACGAGAGATGTTAAATATTGCTTCTTAACTGGTAACTTATTTGAAATGCCGTGAGGTAAAGCTTTGTGTTGGACAGGGATTCGAACTCAGAACCTAAGCTGATAGATATCGAAGCACAATCAACTGTGACATATAAGATTTTCTCGGCAGTAGCTAGATGTTTTAACTGAAATGACGAGACGAAACATTAATATTTTCCTTCCCAGGACTCCACCCCGGCACCTATCACTGTTATATTCTAGAGAAAACGAACGTTAAATATGGGTTTGTTGCACCAGCAGCGACATGTGAGCATGTTTGAACTAGAAATAATATGACGAAGAGTTCAGTGCTGACTGGGAATAGAGCCCCACACATGTCATTGTTGACTACACGAAAGAGATGTCAGCTACCGAATTTTTCTCCACCAGCAGCTCGGAATAACATCTTGTTGAACTTACAGTGACCTCGCAAATAGTTCTGTGTCTCACTGGGACTCAAAAACGTCAAATATCGTTGGTGTTGGCAACGAATGAAAATACATTAAAAATCGAAATTATTATCCACCAGCAGATAGGTGTTATCATGCTAGATCATGATAATATATAATGAAATCTTTAGAGCCGGGTCAGGATTCGAACCCATTCACGCGCAACATGTGGGGATGTTGAGGAATCTTCAGTTTTGAACAATCAACAAATTCTAGCCGAGCTGTATTGTCACGAAGGGAACAACTTACGCGTTAAGCGTGGTCTGAGTTGCATTCCCAGTTCAGAACCAATTTTTATCGACATACAGAAGCTCAGATAAAAGATGGAATAAGTGTCCTGTGAGCCTACATAGCGTTTGTTTCGTCACTAGAAATTAATAACTAGTATAAGAGAGGTTACTGGTGATTGAGTTTCTACATGTCGCCACTCCAGACTTAATTGTGACTCAACCTAACGTCTACTTGGTAGAGAAGGAATATCATTTATCATGTGAATTTCAGACCACAATGCCATTATATCTTCTTCACTTGGTGTAGCCAGAAGAGAATGGAATCTGTCTCTCCCTATATAAAATCACTGACCGATGTCGGAATCGAACCCAGACCATAGATATATGAACCTCCCATCAGCCCAATTGACCACCAAACCTTCTCCTGAGTGGCTAATTTTTCTGTCATAACTCCGTTGTGCCACACTGGCCAAGAATTCTGACACACAGGCTCCCTGTATCAATTTGCAGCATGTTCAGTAAATTCATTTACGCGGTTGACCGAATCACCATGAACAAGTTGCCTCGGCTACCCAGTGCATACATTCAACTTTATTTTGTAATCACCAAAATAAAATCACGTAACTGCCACCAACACAGAACTGCCAACAGTGTAGGACGCAGAAATTTAAATAGGAAGTGTTCCTTTCCACTTGAGCTACTCTATTGCGCTATCTGTTTGTTGAAAACGTCGTGCAGTGCAAAATAAAAGGTATAACTGTTTGTCTCTCATAAGTATTGACTCGGCCATATGCATTATCCCACAGCGCTGTGGAATGCAGAAGTTCTGGAGGACTTGTTTTTGACTTCTGGAGCTGTTACAGCTGAGTGTCGGCTAGTAGCGTAATGTTAAGTATCGCGAACGGTATTGATGTCGCGAGTTCGAGTACATTCACTGCTATATTTTTAAAACGCAATTCTGCTATCAGTAAAGTTATCAGTCTAATGGAACTAGTAACATAATTCCCTTCACTTCTCAACCCAAAATAGTCGTATGTGGAAAAAGGGCTAACTTCTGCGACATTTTGTTCATTTCAGGTTTAGGAGACAGCCAGACAGTAGATGCATCTCGAAACTTTTATATTATGTATGGGTAGAGCGCATCGTGCCAAAATACGCCGGAAAAGTATTTTCTATATTAGCTGTCGTCGGGTAGTGGCATTTTATTCTTCTTCAAACCTTGTTTGATTGCTTTAACTCAGAACAAGTTTTCTACATGCATGTAATCAATAAACTGCATGTGCATTTTCAGACTGTCATAGATAACATCAGAGAATTCGCATATATCGTTGATGATAAATTTCTCTCTCATGTTTACTATTGTTTTAACAACATTAAAGGAAACCTTACGAAAATTGTGAACTGTATTATAAAAAATGAAATAAAACTACCCACGATAACCTTACGACGAAAATGTGGCATTTCATAAATAAAGTTATGTATTCCTAGAAACCCAAAATTTACTTGTCAGCAGCGGAAAGAGGCGTTACCTGTTGTGCAGCATTGTACGTTTTTCACCATTGCACTATGAGCCGATAGTATTTTCTTGCGATTTCCTTATCGATGTTTGATCTGACTGTTTGTAGCTCTTTCATAGAAGGGATAAAAACGCTACACTCACTGAGACAGGGAACCATAACAGACGCTGTTTCACAGGTCAGCACGTTACCACAGAGCTGGCGAAGAAGTATGTGTCTTACGTTCCTATTACGAGACCAATAGTGGCTAGAACTCGTAAAACGCTATTTGAAGAACGAAATTAGTTGCGATTTCCACGTGCAACGACTTTCCAGTACTGAAAACCGTAAGTTTACAATATTTTATTACACCTCAAGCAATAACAACTCAGGTTTTTCAATGGAAATAATAAGTAAAACCAAGTGAACTTTGAGGCAAAAAGCTTACTGACTAATTTCACAAAAGGAAAAGAAGGACGAAATGTCTCCCACTGGAAGGTCATGTTGTTTTATTTAAATAATTGCAAAATCAGGTAACGCGAACAGTCAGGTTGTCAGTATAAGCACATTACTGTTGTCAGTATGATGTTGCACTGCCCAGGGCCTGTAATCATAAAGGGCCCGTTTAGGTCAGGCATATTGTATACAGAAGTGGAAGAGAGAGCACCACTAAATTGTAATCCGTATGCATTGCTTACACACAGAAAGAAATTACTGTTACAGTGTACTTATGGAGCCCAATGAGTGAATTGCGTATTTTCTGGTGAGAAAGAGCACTGGCAAACAGTCTTCGCTACATTAGGTTACTTAATCTGGTATCACTCTGAGCTAGAATTTACGGACAGCGCCTAAGTGTAAGGTCAATGAGCCGGATGCGAGTTTTGCAACTGTGAAATACTTTCCGACATTATAGAAGTGAATATTAAATTTTAACTATATTGCGAAAATTTTGTACTTGGACACTTAGAATGAAAATCTTTCTGTTTATTGCAAAGGAAAACAATTGATTTTCTAAAACATTGTCTGTCATACACAACTTGAAAAAGGTCATGTCGACCAAATCATATGGAAGAACTGACAGCGACGTATATCGGAAGGCAGTAAGATCTCTCGCCTTTGGGTTTGGCAGTACTCGATAGCCATTTCTAGGCGCAAGTAAATGAAGGAAGGTACCGCGTTTTTGTTATCAAGTAACGCCTTCATCAACTACTTTAGTTTTAATGTAATCTACGAGTAATTACTGATGTTTGATATTAACCTGAAAAGTATTCGGTAGGCAGGGAAGGAATTGTGATGGGTTCGTATCTCTGTCACAGAACTTCACATCATGCACTTCATCTTTAAATACATGCACACTTTGTTACTTCAGAATAGAGGTATATCAGACATTTTTCTTGGTTAACTAACAGGGACGAAAGGGTCTTGACAGAAGTCCCGGTTTATTACAAAAATTGTCGTCTTTCATTTTCAAGGTTAGATTTGGTTACTGGTATTGGCAAAAACTTCGGTAATTCATGACTCTTCATGGCTAGTCATCAATATGATATGATTAGATTAGATTACATTAGATTAATTCTTGTTTCATAGATCATGAACACGATTATCGTAATGATGTAGAACGTATCATTTTAATGAAAGAGTTCTTTACATACCATGATTCAATTTCTTTACAATTTTTTACTCTCTCTCTCTCTCATTCTTTTTGATTTTTATCTCTCTCTCTCTCTCTGTCACACACACACACACACACACACACACACACACACACACACACACAAACGCGCGCCACACACATTCTTTTTTTATTTTTATTTGTTTGTTGTGCTCGACTATCGGCGAGGTACGAAAACGTCTGTAAATGAATTTCTTAGTTTTGAGTACACTTACAAAAGCAATATAAAAACTACTATGTGAGTTACTGATTTATGATGCTTAGTTTGCAGTCAGCTTGAGTATTATTAGTAAGTACGCTCCAGTCCCTAAACCTAGCTACAGAAATGCGAATCAGACGCATTACGTATTCCTAGCTGTTGCAGCTGCGACTTGGAGACACCAGCTATGGTCACTTCCCAGCCCGCTGTAAGATCACATCGGTTCGTCTTCTTCCTGCTGGTATTGTAACTGAGATTTGGCAACAAGGGAATGTATGTTTGGCAACTCTGTGATCGACGAGTTACTTCCTGTTGTGCACGGAATTAAGCCTCAAAGTTCACTTGATTTTTCCTGTCATTTCCATTGAATAATCTGAGTTATTATTAACGCTTGAGCTGCAACAAAAGATTGTAAATCTACGGTTTTCAGCCCAGGAAAGTCGTTGCACGTGGAAATTGCATCTGATCTCGTCCTTTAAATAGCGGTTTACGAGTTCTAGCCACTACTGGTCTCGTAAGAGGAGACCTAGATGCATGCCTCTTCCCTAGCTCTACGGAAAGGTGCTGACCTGTGAAACAGCGTCTGTTAGATTCACATTTCCAGTCTTGCTGACTGTAAAGTTTTGATCCCTTCTGTGAAAGAGCTACAAGCAGTCAGGTCACACATCGACAAGGAAATCGCAAGAAAATACTTTTGGCTCATAGTGCAATGGTGAAAAACTTACAAAGCTGCACAACAGGCGACGCCTCTTTCCGCTGCTGACAAGCAAATTTTGGGTTTCTAGGAATACATAACTTTATTTATGAAATGCCACATTTGCATACATCTTGAGTATGACACAGCATACCAATTAAACACAAACCCAATCAAAATCTAAGTGAGTAGTACTTTACCAATTCGTGTCGATAGAGGCACACTTGTGTACAGATACTCAGTTTTATTAAAACAGACTTTCGTCGTAAGGTTACCGTGGGTAGTTTTATATAATTCCTTATAATACAGTGCACAATGTTCTTACGGTTTCTTTTAGTATTGTTAAAAAACTAGTTAACATGAGAGAGAAATTTATCATCAACGATATATGCGAATTCTCTGATTTTATCTATAACAGTCTGACAATGCACATGCAATTTATTGATTACATGCATGTCGAAAACTTGTTCTGAGTTAAAGCTGTCAGACAAGGTTTTATGAAGAATGAAATGCCACTGCTACACGACAGCTAATGTAGAAAATACATTTCTGACGTATTTTGGCACAATGCGCTCTCCCCATAAATAATACAAAAGTTTCGAGATGCATCTGCTGCCTGGCCATCTATTAAACCTGAAAAGAACAAAATGGCGCAGAATTTAGCCCTTTTTCCACGTGCGACTATTTTGGGTTGATAAGTGAAGGGAATTATGTTCAACGTTCCATTAGATCGATAACTTCAACAGAGAGCAGTATTGCGTTTTAAAAAATGTAGCAGTGAATGTACCCAAACTCGCGACGTTTTATCAACAGTGCGCGACGCTACCGTTACGCTACTAGCTGACACATAGCTACAACACCTCCAGGACTTGCACATTGCACAGTGCTGTGAGATAATGCATATGGCCGGATCTAGACTTCTGAGAGACAGACAGCTACAGCTTTTCTTTTGCACTCCACGACGTTTTTAACAAACAGATAGCGCAACAGAGTAGCTCAAGTCGAAAGGAACACTTCCTGTTTAAATTTCTGCATCCTACACTGTTGGCAGTTCTGTGTAGGTGTCAGTTACGTGATTTTATTTCGGTGATTACAACATAGAGGCAAATGTACGCACTGGGTAGTCGAGGCAGTTAGTTCAAGGGCGATTCGGTCAACCAAGTAAATGAATGTACTGAACATGCTGCAAACCACTACAAGGAGCCTGTGTGTCAGAATTCTCATCCAGTATGGCGCAACATTGTTATGATAGAAAAATGAGTGATAATGAAGAGAATTTGGTGGTCTCTCGGGTTGATGCTAGGTTTGTATACTTACGGTCTGGGTTCGATTCCAACTTGTGCTGATGATTTCTGATAAGGAGAGACAGGTTCTGTTCTCCTCTGGCTACGCCAAGTGAAGAAGGTATAATGGCATTGTGGTCTGACATTCATGTTAAACATGATATTCCTTCTCTACCAAGTAGACGTTGGGTTGAAACACAATAAAGTCAGGAGTCGCGACACGTAGAAACTCTATCAACAGTAACCTTTCATATACTAGTTATTTATTTCTAGTGACGAAACAAACGCTATGTAGGCTCACAGGACACTTATTCCATCTTTTATTTGAGCTTCTGTATGTCGATAAAATTGGTTCTGATCTGGGAATGCAACTCAGACCGCCCTTAACGCGGAATTTGATCCTTCGTGACAATACAGCTCGACTGCAATTTGTTGTTTGTTCAAAACTGCAGATTCCTCAACATCTCCACATACTGCGCGTGAAAGGGTTCGAATCCTGGCCCGGCACTAAAGCTTTCATTATGTATTATCAAGCGCTAGCATGAGAACACCTATCTGCTGGTGGGTAATCATTACGATTTTTAATATATTTTCATTCGTTGTCAACACTAACGGTATCTGACGTTTTTGAGACCCAGTGAGAGACAGAACTGTTTGCGAAATAATTGTACATTCAAGGATGTTATTCCGAGCTGTTGGTGGAGAAAAATTCGGTAGCTGACTTCTCTTTGTGTGCAGTCAACAACGATATGTGTGGGGCTCGATTCCCAGTCAGCACTGAACTCTTCGTCATATTATTTCTAGTTCAAACATGCTCACATTTCGCTGCTGGTGTAACAAACCCATTTTTAACGTTCGTTTTCTCTAGAATATAACAGCGATAGGTGCCAGGTTGGAGTCCTGGGAAAGTAAAAATAATGTTCCGTCTCGTCATTTCAGTTAAAACATCTAGCTACTGCCGAGAAAATCCGATATGTCACAGTTGATTGTGCTTCGATGACAATCCCTGTCCAACACAAACCTTTACCTCACAGCATTTCAAGTAAGTTACTTGTGAAGAAGCAATAATTAACATCTCTCGTAGTTCGTTAACAAGGGCAGTAGATGCTGGGTAGCAATTCGCGTCCGTTAACAATGTTTACGTTATGTAATTTAAAGTTGATATTTGCTAACTGATACTGTCTAAAATTGAGGTATATCACTCTCTTTTTGCCTAGTCAGGAATGACTCTTAGTTTCCGTCAGTCACGAAATCTTTGCTAAGTCTGCATGACCTGGGTTTGAATCCATATGCAGAACGAGACGGTTCGTCGTGTCATTTGAAGTTCATACATATTCTCAACTAGCTGCTCGTGAATAACATCAATTTTTAATGTCATTTTGTCTTAAATAATAAGTACGGTATGTTACATTGAAGAGGAAATCATGAATACGACGAACGTACTACGTGCATTACCTATCTGACGTAATAATGAGAGTGGTAACATTTCATGTGTGTCATTTATTGTAATAAATGTGTGCTTACAAGCCTGAAGAACCGTCTTATCTGTGATAAGATGTTTCCTGATATTTGTAGTACCTTGGTATTACTTTACATCTGGAGTTATTGCGATACGGAGCAGTGTTTCCTAGTGGTGACTTGTTGGAACCATTTTCAATAGTCAAACGACTGTACCGAGGGGCGATTGAAGGACCTGCTAGACAGCTGAGCTATGTGGGTTGCATTCGAATCAGGCGAAATGCGAATCACGTCGTTCGGATACTTTTGAGTACGACTGTACATGTCCTGTGAATATGAATGTTCTGTCTCTCATCGTTCCAGGTATTCTGTTTCTTCTGAACGGGAGTGTACTTTCCTTCCCACTTCACTTGCACACAGCAAAACCAGGCGTGGTCAGTCGTCATAATGTTGTGTCTCATCAATGTAGATTCCTTGGTTAAAAGATTTGTTATTAAAAAGCTAAAATAATGGCAAAATGTTTCTCGCAGCAAGCAGACTGACCTATATTGACTTCTTTTACAGGAAGCGGCATGCACGAGCGAGTGGAGAGACCGTCTGACGTAAGTACCAGAATACTGGAAGCTGGTAATGAGGGAGCAGTAGCAGTAGCAGCAGCAACTCCAGAACACGGGGAGGAACGAGGGCACGCCTGGCCACGAAAGGCTACGCCCCTGTGTGTGTGTGTGTGTGTGTGTGTGTGTGTGTGTGTGTCCGTGTGTGTGTGTGTGTGTGTGTGTGTGTGTGTGTGTGTGTGTGTGTGTGCGCGTGCGCGCGTGGAGGGAACCTTCGGCTTTCATATCTTTTCTTTCATTGCGAGTATCCAGTAACCACCGTGCCAATTTCAGTTCTGTTATTTCTCTTTTTATATTCCTTCATTATTAGTTCATCATTTCTCTTTTTATTTTTTTCGTTCCTCATACGGAAAATAAACATGAAGGTATTGTTGTGTAAAGGCAAGAGCAGGTTCTTGACGACCACACTAGGAAATTTGAAACTGTAAGAAGAATTTGACAGATCTCTTAAACCCATAGGTCGAAACAAGACCCCTGGAGCAGAAGACATTCCCTCAGAATTAACGATATCCGTGGGAGAGTCAGCAGTGAAAAATCTATTCCGTCTTCTACTTAACATATGAGTATATGATAAGGGTGACATACCTCTCAGGCGACAAGAATGATATGAATTTACGGCATTAGTAAATTTAGAAAAACCTTACGATAGTGTTGAGTGGAATACACTCCGTGAAAATCTGAAGGCGGCAGGGAGAAAAATACACGAAGCCTAAAGTTATCTATAACCTGAACAGCAACTAGGTTACAGTTAGAAGAGTCGAATGACACGAAAATTACAGAGTAACTGAGATGTGCATGAGACAGGGTTTTAGCTTATCTCCCATCCATTTTATTCAATTTGTAATTTGTGCAGACACTAAACTAAACCAATGAAAAATTCATAACTGAAGAGCCAAAGAAACTCGTACATCTAGCTAATATCGTGTAGGGCCCCCGCGAGTACGCAGAAGTGCCGCAACACGACGTGGCCTGGACTCGACTAATGTTTGAAGTAGTGCCGGAGAGAACTGACACCATGAATCCTGCAGAGCTGTATGTTGACGGGCCCAGGCGAGGCGTAAAGCTTCGTGTCGTGCAGTCATCACCGGTACACGAGTGGGCCTTCGGTTCCGAAAGCCCATATCGATGATTTTTTGTTGACTGGTTCGCCCGCTGACACTTGTTGATGGCCCAGCATTGAAATCTGCAGCAATATGCGGAAAGGTTGCACTTCCGTCACGTTGAACGATTTTCCTCAGTCGTCCTTAGTCCCGTTCTTGCAGGATCTTTTTCCGGCCGCAGCGATGACAGAGATTTGATGTTCTACCGGATTCCTGATATTCAAGGTACATTCGTGGAATGGTCGTATGGGAAAATCACCACTTCATCGCTACCTCGCAGACGCTGTGTCCCATCGTTCGTGCGCCGGCAATAATACGACGCACAAACTGACTTAAATCTTGATAACCTGCCATTGTAGCAGGAGTAATCGATCTAACAACTGCACCAGACACTTGTTGTCTTACGAGTATATAGGCGTTCCCGCCCTCAGCGCCGCCTTCTCCCTGTTTACATATCTCTGTATTTGAACACGCATACCTATACCAGTATCTCTGGAGCTTCAGTGTAGTTCAATGTGAACGAAGAAAACTTTGGTATTTGCTGATGACAGTGTTCATGGAGGTGACCAAAGTGATGGGAAAGAGATATCTGCATATACAGATGGCGCTGGTGTCGTGTACACGTGGTATAAAACAGCAGTGCACTTGGCGGAGCTGTCATTTGCACTCAAGTGATTCGCGTGAAATAGTTCCCGACATGGTTGTGGCCGCATGACGGGAATTAACAGACTATGAATGCGGAATGGTAGTTGAAGCTAGACGCATGGACCATTCCATTTCGGGAATCATTAGGGAATTCAGTACTCTGAGATATACTGTTGTCAAGAATACCGAATTTCAGACATTACCCGTCACCATGGACAACGCAGCGGCCGACGGCCTTCACTTAACGACGGAGAGCAGCGGCGTTTGCGTAGAGCTGCCAGTGCTAACATACAAGCAACATGCGCGCCCTATAACCGTAGACATCAGTGTGGCACGTACAACAAACGTATCCTTTACGACAGTGTGGCGATGCTTACCTTTAATCAGCCATGGCAGCAGACGACCGACGCGAGTGTCTTTGCTAACAGCACATCGCCAGCAACGCCTCTCCTGGGCTCGTTGTACCCTAAACGAAAACCGTAGTCTGGTTAGACGGGTCTCGGTTTCATTTGGTAAGAGCTGCTGGTAGGGTTCGAGTGTGGCGTAGACCACACTAAGCCATGGACTCAAGTTGTCGACAAGACACTGTTCAAGATAGTGGTGGCTCCATAGCGGTCTGGGCTGTGTACACATGGAATAGATTGTCCTCTGGTCCAACTAAACAGGTCATTGACTCGAAATGGTCATGTTCGGCTAATAGGAGATCATTTCAAGCCATTCATGGACTTAATGTTCCCAAAAAACGATGGAATTAATATGGATGGCAATGTACCATGTCACCAGACCACAATTGTTCGCGATTGGTTTGAAGAATGTGCTGGACAATTCGAGCGAATGATTTCTCCACCCATATAGCCTGACATGAATCCTATCGAACGTTTATGGGACATAATCAAGAGGTCATTTGGCGCAGCGGCCGGTGTGTCCGAGCGGTTCTAGACACTTCAGTCTGGAACCGCGCGACCGCTACGGCCGCAGGTTCGAATCCTGCCTCGGGCATGGATGTGTGTGATGTCCTTAGGTTTGTTAGGTTTAAGTAGTTGTAAGTTCTAGGGGACTGATGACCTCAGATGTTAAGTCCCATAGCGCTCAGAGCCATTTTTTTCATTTAGCGCACAAATTGCTGCATGGGCAACACTTCTGAGATTATCGGCAGCTATAAAGCCAGCACAGCTCAATATTTCTGCAGAGGACATCCTACAACTTGTTGAGTGCATGCCACATTTGAGTTACTGCAGTATCAGCAAAAATAAAACAAACGTAAATGGAATGTAGTGAAATGAAGGGAGATGATGCTGAGGCAATTAGAACAAAAGGTGGAACAATAAATATAATAAATATAGTAGATGTATTTTGCTATTTTGGCAGCAAAAAACTGACGATGGGAGAAGTAAAGAAAATGTAAGACGCTGAAGATTAAATGGGTAAGTCATATAGAAAGGGGGGAGGGAACGGGATGGAGGAATTGAAGAGGGAAACCACGGCTTGAGTATGGTAAGCAGGTGCAAATGGATGTAGGATGCTGTAGTCACAAAGAGATAAAGAGGCTTGCACAGGATAGACTATTTTCGGACCGAAAACCAGGTCAAAAGGTATGTTTTCCCTTGCCCATTCTACATTGTAATCCTTCTGATATTAACGCTGTCCTTCCGGTAGCATTTTTTCCATGGGTGCATCTTTTTTACGGTTTGTTTTTGTAGGCTTTTTTTAAAAAAATTATCTGATCCAGCTTATTATTTATTTCTCGTCCCAGAGATACTTGAAGGTCTCTAAAAAGTATCAGTCCTCGTTTTCTTATCGTTTTTGCTATGTTGG
The DNA here is from genome assembly GCF_021461395.2 of Schistocerca americana. Classification (NCBI taxonomy): domain Eukaryota; kingdom Metazoa; phylum Arthropoda; class Insecta; order Orthoptera; family Acrididae; genus Schistocerca; species Schistocerca americana. The sequence goes on from NC_060119.1 coordinate 103,446,136, forward strand.
GATACATTTTATCATTGCTTCTTAATTTTCAGGCTTTTGTGCTTCTTTTGAATCTGCAGTCGTCCTTGTAATTCTTTTTACAATACTTCTAGTTAATTCAGTACTCCGAATCCGTTTCGCTAGAGGCGTCCTGGTTTCATCATCGTGTTGTAATGTGTTATTTTTGCATTTCTCGCAAAACACTTTCTGCTGTACATGTTCGTAGTCGGTTTATACGTTGTTTACATTTCTTGTAACTTTACACACAAGTCGGATTTTTCTGATCAATTTTTAAGATATCTCTTCTAGATAAACGAAGTTGCCAAACTTTTCCATTTCGCCAATATCTGTTGCTAAGACTTTTGGGACATTATTTTATAATAGCTAAAACTTTAGTTTTGCGTAGATTTTTGAACCTAATGTACGGTTGATTTATTTCAGGAGAGTGACTGATATTTTAGCGTCGCGTAAATTAAAAAAAAAAAAAAAAAAACACGAAATCAGAATTTCGGACAGAGAATATATATATAAATTTTAACTTATTTCATTGCAGCTAATGCACAGAATTCGTGTACAATATAAAACTAGTGAGTTACTACAAAGTCTGTCTCTTCAGATTTTTCTAGACTTTTACATTAATCCCACGTTTCTCATTTCTGCTGGCAACATGTTGGACACAGCACGCACAGAGGTGTTGTACGACTGTTACAGGAATTTCCCAGAAGGAAAAAATCTTTTTGTGTGTACTGCTTAGTGCGAGAGTGCTCCAGTTGCTCTTCTTCTTCTACATATGAACTCTACAAGCTAACGTACAGAGCATTGTGGAGGGTACTACGTACCTGTATTCGCCGTTTTCTTAGTCCATTCCCGCATTTATCTCCTCTACGTGCCACTTTACACTATATGATAGAAAGTATCCGGACAATCGTATAGCCAGCCACTGTGGCCGAGCGGTTCTAGGCCCTTCAGTCCGGAACCGCGCTACTGCTGCGGTCGCAGGTTCGAATCCTTCCTCGGGAATGGATGTGTGTGATGTCCTTAGATTAGTTAGGTTTAAGTAGTTCTAAGTTCTAGGGAATTGATGGCCGCAGATGTTATGTCCCATAGTGCTTAGAGCCATTTGAACCATTTGAACAACCGTATATAAAGCGGAACTGACCACCAGATGTCAGGAGAGGCCCAGCTGCCGGTGCGTTGTTAGTAGAGAAACAGCAACAGCAAAGTGGGTCCGTCAGGAGAGGTGAGTGGCTTCGAACGTGGACTGGTTATTGGATGTCACCTAAGTAACAAATGCGTGAGCGGCTTTTCAGCTCTTCTAAAACTCCCCAAGTCGACTGTTGATGATGTGACTGTCAAGTGGAAACGCTAAGGAACAACCACTGCTGAACCAAGAGCAGGTGGACCTCATGTTCTGACGAATAGGGACCGTCGAGCAATGCAGACGATGGTTGTAAGAAATCGCGTGATATCACCGAAAGTAATGGCCTGTGAGTTCCAAAGTGTTATCAGCAGTGCAGCCAGCATAGCGACTATAGGTAGAAAGTCAGAAAGAATATGGCGCAGTAGTCGAGCCTTGCCTCGTAAGACACATACTTCTGTTGTCAATGCCAAGCGATGCTTGATGTGTAAAGAGAGACGCCACTGGATGCTGGATGACTGGAGACCAGTGATTTGGAGTGACGCATCGTGCTACACCCTGCTGCAATCCGATGGAAAGGTTTGGGTTTGACGAAGACCTGGAGAACGCTAGCTGCCGTTACGTATAGTGCTAACAGTGAAGTACAGAGGAGGTGATTGTTCGGTATGGGGTTGTTTTTCGTGGTTATGCTGTGGTCTCCTTATTGCGCTTGAGAAAACGCTACATGCTGTAGGATCTGAACAAATTTTACAGCACTATGCACTGCATACAGTAGGCGATGATTATTTGATTAACGTGACAATGAACCCTGCCACGTTGTAAAAAGACTATCTGCACTGCGCCTATCCGCCTTCTTCTAGGGTACTGCTGACCCGTATGGGTTTCTACCAGATAGGACTGGCAGAAAAAGTTTAAAGAAGGGCAGCTTGTCTCGTATTACGGCGAAATAGTGGAGGGAGTGTCAAGGATGTGATATGCGAGTTGGGCCGGTGATCATTTAAATGAAGGCATTTTTCGCTGTAACGAGAACTTTTAACGAAATTTCAGTCATGAACCTTCCCTTGATGCAGTAAAAATATTTTGTTGATTCCGACATACGTAGCGAGAAATAACTATCATAATAAACTTGCTTGCGCCAAAAAGATTTAGCTGATTATTTTCGCCACATACCATTTGAGTGCAGAACGGTCGAGAAATTCTTTGAATTCTATGAACCCTTTGCCCAGAACTTAAGCGTGAACAACAGAGTGGTCATGTAGATGTAAATTAGACTTTCTGTACCCTGCGTCCAAGTATACTTCACGGTTCAGATTGAGAAACTCAATGACATTATTATTGCATTTGAAATGCGAATTTGTAATTATGCCAAAACGAACAGCATGTGTAGTCCTGACGTTACGGAGCGGTTCGTCGAGAAAAGGACCTCTGCCGCCATTCCAGTCGGAACTTCCCAGTGAATCCTGTTGAACAGGGAGACAGGGAGGAATTTCCAAGCAGCCGGCCACAGTGGTCTCTGCGTAGCGTCGCTTCTTCTATATCCACATTTAGGGAGAGGCATCTGTTGAACTTAAAGATATTGTATGACTCGCAAAAGAAGTCGATAACTTATTTCCACACTGATGTATAGTCCCTGTACCCTCATAAATATGCAAACAGCATATTCTCCTACACTTATTAACGACTGAGGTACAGGCGTCACACTTAGTTTCTCAAATGAAACTATAAAGTTTCTGGTAAAGAAGTAGTAATTTTTGTTGACTTGTACTGCTCTTTACGCACGCACCATAAGGTAACACATCGGCATCTAATTCAAATTCAATAAAAAAATCATTGTAGAGCTAAAACACATTTACAAACTAATAACACTAAGACACTAAATATTTTACGCGCACATAAATTAAACTTTGGTATACACCCCAACACGCTTCATGTATGCAGACTTACATTCTAATGTACTTCTTTTAGATCTTCAAGAACGGCAATATACACATTTACTCGTCTCTCGGTTTGGGGGAGGGGGTATTTTATTGAAAGAGGGGCATAAAATTCCGGCTTGAAATCAACCCTCCACAAGTACAGTAGGAATTCCGGATAATTGTTACATCAGTGAACTGACCTTAGAAGAAAATTCGCTTATGTATACAAATTTCATAAAACGTCCGTGGGGAACCACAGACATCACCTACGCTTCACTCTTTGGTTTCCTGTCGGTTACTCTGGACCGTGACGTTTCTGATAGGAAACAACTGAGACAATACTCCACAAGCATTCAGTTTTATTAGAAGCCACTTTCGAGCAACGGTGTGAAGAGGGCAATTGGCCTCTGTCAGAGGCGTGAGGGAGGAAGGAAACCTGGCAAAACTGCATCAGGCTGTCATCACTGACTTCGTTGGAAATCTGGTAACAACGCAGACTTTCCCAGAATCCCACAGTCCCACCCTGCTATTTGAATTCCTGTCATTCTGTACTAAGGGCAATTGGGGATAGATCTGTCGTGACGTCTGAGGGTGTGGAGCATACTGATAATTAAAATTGCGACATTTTGGTTGCCCCGATACAGATAACCCTTAGCTTACATTGTGGGCTGCTTACCTACATTGCCTCTGTTCCGTAGGACACGTAACGTATGCATGATTCACCACGCCTGCGTTCATCCGCTGTCTTTCGACAAGTGGCCATCTCGTCCTTTCCCTCGTGCCATCCTTTGACGGGACTGTGGATAACCGGGGCAGTCAGAAGCTTCACCTAGAGCCAACCGCGTCCACTAACCATAGGATGAGGCAAAATGTATTTTTATTTCAATTTATTGGCTTTCTGTTCGTTCCCCATTCAGCTTTCTTAATAATGGAAAGACAATGTGCTGGAGTCGATTTTCTTGTCAGTTACGACGATACGAACCTAAGGACAACAAAAAATCCTGTCCCAGAGTGGAGAAAATCTCTGACCCGTCCGGAAATCGAACCTGGCCTCCTTCACTTAGAAATATGCCGCGCTGATCCTGCAGCTGCTGACGCGGAGTGGGAAAATATTTCATGCACTTGTGTGGGTGATGCAAGTTGGGTTGCCTATCTAAAGGAGCGTGATGTACACTGCCTGACTAAAAACTGAAGCACTCATAAGAGGGGGAGGAGGACTAAACGAAATAGCACTCCATGAGCCGGAAGGCATGTCATTTATTTCAGTTGTTACAAAATCGAGTCAAATTTACATAGAACTTTACAGTATGAACCCACTAATAAGTATGATGTTGCGCTTTCTTTGGCCAGGATGGATGGACTGATTCGGCTGGAAAGGGCGTCATAAAGCTGCTGTGAGAAAAGCCGGCCCACAGTTGTCGTAACTGGTACTTAATATACAGTATACTGAGACTGGTAAAGGTGTGAAGTTCAAGCTGATTCCACACAAGTTTTATTGCGGACAAATCTGGAGATCTTGCTGACCATAGGAGTTCACACGGAGACGTACTATGTCTGGATGAGCATTGTCCTGTTGAAAAATGGGACCACGAACTGTCGCATAAGAGGTAACACCCGAGGACGCGGGATGTCTATAATGCCTGTTTTACACGCCGAATGAACTTGCAATCGGTTGACAACCAGTTGCGTGAATGTCGGTCGTCTATCGTGAAACGGGCTCACTATTACTATCGCGTTAGTAGCGACGCGCGGTAATTCTAGGGATAAAGGAACAGGGCCAGTTCTATAATCGGTGCTCGTGGCGGTCTCAGTGCGCATGCGCGAGCTAGTAGCTATCTTCTGTGGTCAAGTCTCAGTTGAATGTTGAGCCTGCCATATTGCTTTATGGTGCACTGACCGTATGTTGAGTTTTGTTTCTGTTTAAGGTCGTTTCGTTATCAGAACGAACTTTCTGAGCAAGTGAGTATAGTGCACTATTGGTAAGTATTTTCACGGAAGTTTTTAAATCTTTGTAAATTTCATTAATAACTGATTACACGCTAATGTGAAGTTATGACTTTGGCACTGTTATGGTAGTAGCGATACGCTGTGTTTAAGTTTAAATGATAAACACGCTGCGACAAGATCTTGTATGAGTTTATAGTTCGGGTCTAGTACACTTGGAGGGGTCCGTATACTATAATCTTTCTCGAACACTTTCGTTCAACGTGTAAAAAGGGCTTACTGCACCGTCGTGCCCTCAGATATCCCTCAATCATTACCAGCTGTGACCTAATATACACAATGGCTCCCCACACCATTACGCCAGGAGTAAGACCGCTCTCCTTTTCCAAAACACTGGAAGAATGAGGCCTCGGGAAGTCGAATCCATACTCGGAGAAGATGGTCATCGGGTTTGCGCAGAACCACGATTCATCGCTGAACACAATACGACGCCATTCATCGGAAGTCCATGTTTCCCTATCTCAGATGGCAACCACAGATGTAAAGGGGTTCCGATGTGTCTGGTGCACAGTACAATGATCTTCTCTTGTGGTAGTCTCGTGTTGTCGATCGGAACCTCATGATGACATGCAGTCTAACATTGGGCCACTGTCACATCCGAATGCCATAGACATCTGGATAATGCACGGTTCACAGTGAGGCCTCTTTCAATCCCTGTCAGCTGCTGATAACATTGTCTCATTCGAGTACATGGCATCTCTCTGCACTTAACTGTGATCAGTCGGCACCTGATGCTGTCTACGACCCTGGCCTGGTAACAACATTCAGCAAGAACATCTGGTACACCCATGTGAAGGCTCCATCGGCCACAGAGAATTACAAAACTAACCGTTTACATATCTGCCAAGTGTGCGTACATGTACGAAGTTACGTTGACATTTGACTACGTGTTCTGGCCCCTTCACTTTTTTTCGTCAGTCAGTCTATTATACGCGACAACTTCATTTTTCTCGCCCTGTGGCTCCTTTTCAGCAAAGTGACCGCTCCCTTCGTTTCCTCGGCGGCCCCTGTGGCACAGGCGAGGGTAAGCAGAGGCAGCAGTGCTTCTCGTGACCCACATTACTCACCAGTTAACTGGAAGGGCACACCAGTTCTACTCATATGTGTGAGGGGTTTAATGAAAGCAAAGGACCCAATATTTACCTGCCCAGACATCCGTGCATGTTAAATTGCAGTTACTGGGACGGGGAGGCGTGCCTCCACCGGATCAAATCCGCCCGGGGTATTGATGACGAGGTTTGGTGTGCCAGCCAGGCTGGATGTGGGTTTTAGGCGGTTTCCCACATCCTGCTAGATGAATACCGCGCTGGTACCATAGCCCCGCCTTAGCTAAACGATTCGCAAACATTTAGAAAACCTTCGCTTTCTTTCACATGAATAACACTACATGCAGACAGTTGGGGTACATGTATTTCGTTCCAGGAGGTAACCAGATGTTGTCAGGAAGGGCACTCGACTATCAATTAAATTAACCTAGCCAGATCCGTTCACAAAAATGGTTCAAATGGCTCTGAGCACTATGGGACAACATCTCAGGTCATCAGTCCCCTAGAACTTAGGACTACTTAAACCTAACTAACCTAAGGACATGCCCGAGGCAGGATTCGAACCTGCGGCCGTAGCGTTCGCGCGGTTCCAGACTGATGCGCCTAGAACCGCTCCGTTCAAAACTATGCCGATCCTTCGTCGATGCTGAACAAAGGCAAAAGAGAAAGAACATATGACCGAAAACTTTTTTCCTTTTTCTGCAGTGAAACAACAGTTATTTATGAGTTATTTCTATTTTAATGATAGTAAATTCAATGTAAGTGTGACAACCAATATTTATTTTTCCTTATATGGACAAATTATTTATTCAGTTGCTGTTAATTTATTTGATTTGCTGTCTACAACTGTAAATATATATATATATATATGTCCTTCTAGTGAAAACTTAATTAATGTTAGTGTATAAGTGGCATCCACCATTGTCAGGAAAACTAGAGGCTTATTCAAATGATCCTGATATCATGATTTAGAGAATGGACACAGGAAGAAGCCACACGGGTAGCGGAGGCTGACTGGAGGGAACTGGGCGTTTCTTTTAGGTTAGAGGATCACTGGAAATTACAGAAAGGGCGTCAGTGTGAAAGGTTGCAGAACAAACACAGGAAGGCTGACCTAGAAGCAATTGGTGTAGTAGTAGTAAATTGTCGTAGCTGTGTTGGAAAAGAACCAGAGCTCCAAACGTTAATAGAAAGCACTGAAGCTGAAATCGTTACAGGTAAGGAAAGCCAGAAATCAGTTCAGCCGAAATTTTACCAAAGGACGAAACCGTGCTCAGAAAGAATAGACTAGATAAATACACTTGGTGGTGGAGTTTTTATTGTTGTCAGAAGTAGTTTACGTTGTAGTGAAACTGAAATACGGTTCTAGGCGCTACAGTCTGGAACTGCGGGACCGCTACAGTCGCAAGTTCGAATCCTGCCTCGGGCATGAATGTGCGTGATGTCCTTAGGTTAGTTAGATTTCAGTAGTTCTAAGTTCTAGGGGACTGATGACCTCAGATGTTAAGTCCCATAGTGCTCAGAGCCATTTGAACCATCTTGAACCTCGACCAAAGAAGTAGAAGTAAATATTCCTGACTTCGAGTCAAGAACAACAGCCAACGTGAGTAACTTGGAAGTAAATGTCCTCGTGTAGCGGAGCAGCTTAAATCACTTAATAAGGGCAAGGACTCCGGTCCAGAATGTATACCAGTCAGGTTCCTTTCAGAGTATGCAACCGCTCGCTCCTCGAAAAACCCATACCTAAAGACTGAAAAGTTGCACAAGTTACACCCATACCCAAGAAATAAAATAGGTGTAACCCGCTGAATTACTAACTCATATAGCTAACATCGATTTTCAGTAGGATTTGGGAACACATGCTGTGTACGGACATTATGGGCTACCTCAAAGAGAACGATTTGTTGACAAACAGCCAACACGAATTCATAAAATATCATCCTTGTAAAACTCAGCTAGCTCTTTATTCTCAACAAGTAATGAGTCCATATTTTTAGATTCCCAGAAGGCTTTCCACACCGTCCGTCACAAGCGACTTCTAATCAAATTACGTGCCTTTGGAGTATCATCTCAGTTGTGCTACCGGATTCCTGATTTCCTGTCATAAAAGTCACAGTACGCAGTAATTGACGGAAAGTCATCGTGTAAAACAGGAGTTATATCTGGCGTTCTCCAAGGAAGTTTTATAGGCCCTCTGCTGTTCCTGATCTACATAAACGATTTAGGAGATAATCTCAGCAGCCCTCTTAGAGTGTTTGTAGATGATGCTGCCATTTACTGTCCTACATAGTCATGATATGATAAAAAAAACTGCATAACGATTTATGCAAGGTATCTGTATGGTTCGAAAAATAGGAATTGAGTCTAAATAACGAAAAATGTGAAGTCATCCGGATGAGTACTAAAAGGAATCCGCTAAATTTCAGGTACAGGATAAAACACACAAATCTAAAGGCTGTAAATTCAGCTAAATATTTAGGGATTACAGTTACGAATTACTTACACTGGAACGATCATATAGAAAATGTTATGGGTAAAACAAACCAAAGACAGTGATTTATTGGCAGAACACTTACAAAATGGAACAGCTCTGCTAAAGAGACTGCTTACAAATAGTTCAAATGGCTATGAGCACTATGAGACTTAACTGCTGAGTTCATCAGTCCCCTAGAACTTAGAACTACTTACAGCTAACTAATCTAAGGACATCACACACATCCATGCCCTAGGTAGGATTTGAACCTGCGATCGTAGCAGTCTTGCGGTTCCAGACTGAAGCGCCTAGAACCGCTCGGCCACTATGGCCGGCAGACTGCTTACACTACGCTTGTCCGCTCTCTTCTGGAGTACTGCTGAGCGGTGTGGGACCCGTACCAGATAGGACTGACGGAGAATGTAGAAAACGTTCAAAGAAGGGCAGCTCGTTTTTCGTTAAGGTGCCACGGATATGATATATGAATTTAGGAGGCAATCATTAAAACAAAGGCGATTTTCGTTGTAGCAGGATCTTCTTCTGATATTTCAACCACCAACTTCGTCGTCAGAGTGTGAAAATATTTGGTTGACGCCCGCCTACATAGGGGTGACTGATAATTATTATAAAATAATAGGAATCAGAGCTCGCACGGAAAGAGTTAAGTGTTTGTTTTTCCCGCAGACTGTTCGAGAATGGAATAGTACAGAAATAACTTGAAGGTGGTTAATTGAACCCTCTCTCAGGAAGTTAATTCTGAATTGCAGAGTCATCATGTACATGTAGATGTAGATGTATGAGGTGCATTCAAGTTCTAAGGCCTCCGATTTTTTTTCTCCGGACTGGAAAGAGATAGAAACATGCACATTGTTTTAAAATGAGGCCGCGTCCATTGTCAATACGTCCCAGAGATGGCAGCACCGTACGGCAGATGGAATTTTACCGCCAGCGGCGAGAATGAGAACTGTTTTAAATACTTAAAATGGCGACGTTTTCCTTACTTGAACAGCATGCAATCATTCGTTTTCTGAATTTGCGTGGTGTGAAACCAATTGAAATTCATTGACAGTTGAAGGAGACATGTGGTGATGGAGTTATGGATGTATCGCAAGTGTGTTCGTGGGTGCGACAGTTTAATGAAGGCAGAACATCGTGTGACAACAAACCGAAACAACCTCTGGCTCGCACAAGCCGGTCTGACGACATGATCGAGAAAGTGGAGAGAATTGTTTTGGGGGATCGCCGAATGACTGTTGAACAGATTGCCTCCAGAGTTGGCATTTCTGTGGGTTCTGTGCACACAATCCTGCATGACGACCTGAAAATGCGAAAAGTGTCATCCAGGTGGGTGCCACGAATGCTGACGGACGACCACATGGCTGCCTGTGTGGCATGTTGCCAAGCAATGTTGACGTGCAATGACAACATGAATGGGACATTCTTTTCGTCGGTTGTGACAATGGATGTGACGTGGATGCCATTTTTCAATCCAGAAACAAAGCGCCAGTCAGCTCAATGGAAGCACACAGATTCACCGCCACCAAAAAAATTTCAGGTAACCGCCAGTGCTGAAAAAATGATGGTGTCCATGTTCTGGGACAGCGAGGGCGTAATCTTTACCCATTGCGTTCCAAAGGGCACTACGGTAACAGGTGCATCCTACGAAAATGTTTTGAAGAACAAATTCCTTCCTGCACTGCAACAACAACGTCCGGGAAGGGCTGTGTGTGTGCTGTTTCACCAAGACAACGCACCCGCACATCGAGCTAACATTACGCAACAGTTTCTTCGTGATAACAACTTTGAAGTGATTCCTCATGCTCCCTACTCATCTGACCTGGCTCCTATCGACTTTTGGCTTTTTCCAACAATGAAAGACACTCTCCGTGGCCGCACATTCACCAGCCGTGCTGCTATTGCCTCAGCGATTTTCCAGTGGTCAAAACAGACCCCTAAAGAAGCCTTCGCCGCTGCCATGGAATCATGGCGTCAGCGTTGTGAAAAATGTGTACGATTGCAGGGCGATTACGTCGAGAAGTAACGCCAATTTCATCGATTTCAGGTGAGTAGTTAATTAGAAAAAAAATCGGAGGCCTTAGAACTTGAATGCACCTCGTAGAACTTGGTTCATTACTTTGACTAACGGAAACAGCAACATTTTTTAACTACACAGCTACTGGCTGATGTATAACAATTTTATCTCTTCCAGCTTGGCAAGACTAAATCTACGGGAGAAGTGCACCATGCAGCTGAGAATGCCGTTAATCTTTTCCACTGTAACAATAAGGAAACCTTCGTCTCTGAATATTCTGAGTTTTATAAGACTAAACTACTGTCCTTCTGTTGTATATTCATTGCATTTTTGGATTCTGGATGCATGGCACTTGAATACAGTAAAAAACAACGAAAAATTACGGGACACCAATAAAGCCTATGTGTGACGGCTAACATCTTAAAATAATGTTCCCAATGGATAACAGATAATAACACTGTATTACACAAACAAAATACGAACTGAAGTTCGTTATTTACAGCTCAGAATAATAAAGTACAACATTTCAGTATAATGAAATTGACATTTTCTTTCAATATAAAATTTGAGAAGTCACTATTAGAGCCATCCAGATCATCAATAGCGTTGCAGAACGATTCTACGCAGTTTAATGTCAGTCAGTTAGTTAGTTACATGTTCCATTGATCAATCTCACGGTAACCGTTATGATGTGGAACGTGTCGAGTGCGTAATAAATGCACACATGATTTTTTTTAAGCTTAAAATTTTTATTACATACTCCATTCCCTTAAATGGCAGAAAATGCATATATTATAGCTATAGATTTATTTCTTTTCAAGAATTCATCTACGGTATAGAAGGAATTGTCAAGGAGATATGATTTCAATTTATTTTTAAAACTATTACTGCTGTCTGTCAGACATTTTATTTCATCTGGTAATTTATCGAAAAGTTTAACAGCAGCATATTTTACCCTTTCTGTGCCCGAGATAGGTTAAGTGGAGGATAGTGTAAATCTTTCTTTCTTCTGGTATTATAATCATGGATGTCACTGTTGTTTTTAAACTGGTCCATGTTGTTGAGAACAAATTTCATAACTGAGTAAATGTACTGTGAGGCTGTTGTAAGAATTCCTAACTTTTTGAAGAGGTGCCTACAAGATGTGCGACTATGAGCCCCACAGATTATTCTAACCACTTTCTTTTGTACCGCGAATACTTTTTGTCTAAGTGTTGAGTGGGATTTACATGAAGTGCTGGTGCAGTGGCTCGTCTTGCTATTTATTTAAAAATAAAATCAACAGTTCACAATGACTTCTGCAGTTGACTACTACTGTAGTTATAAGCAACCCTCCAATGACATACACAATGCGCACGGATTGCTCACATTGCTTCTTTGACATGTAAAGGAAAACTGTTCCTAAACAAAAATACAAAAGAGAGAGACTCGTATTGCTTTGCTGCCTGGGAGACACCTAGGGGTATGTTCAACCACTGAACTGAAAAGGCTCCTCGTCCTCCATGTGCATAATTGTATTCTATGTGTGAGATTTGTGTCTTAAATACGTCTTTGACTGTAGATGACTTCAATGGATGTGCTTATAGTATGGTGTCATGTTGATGTATGATGATGACAGAAGGCAGATGAGACACATTGCATACTTCTATCGAATAACACCAAAGGAACCGCCAAGCTTATGCCCACGTTCGAAAGACGGAATCACTATAGTGATCGATAACAAAATAGGCAGATCAAAGTCATCTCGCCACCTTACAGCATTGCCATTAGTGATAATTTCAAATGACTGTAAAAATTAAAAAAAAAATTAGACTTCTCTATTTTAGTCTAGAATCTGAAGGACTGCTAGCCAAAAGAAAATTCTTAGTAGCTGTTACAAAAAAACAAGAAAGAAAAATATAAAACTAATGTTGCAAGAAATTTTCTAAAACAATAATTTTTTACTTAAGGCTTTGGAAGAAACAGAATCACTAAAGTATTCAGACTGAAAAAAACATGAACTTTATGACCACATGTGATACATATTTTATCATGAATACATAAAAGTATTCATAGACAAAAAATGACATACCATAAGAGTCACGAAACTATTTCGCATGTGTAATGAAAAAGTCGTCGCTGATGAATATGCGTTGTGTTGGACCTCATGTGAACTTCCAGAGAGACCCTAAAAACTAATTCTGGTAACATCTGTGATATCATTATTGCATCGTGTAACCTATGAAACAATTTATCGCCACTTTGAGTGGTCCAAACGTGTGGTGATCATTCGTTGTGAGGTCTGGTGAGTGAGGCAGATGTTGCAGAGTATCAAAGCGCAGGTCGTCGATGGTTGCAAGTGATGTACAGGCAGTTTGAGGCCGGGCATTTTCATGTTGCAAAATGGTTGTTTCAGTTCTGGAGTGGCCTTCCGTGGCACCCATATTGCTGTCACTTTTCGAAACTTAAGCACTTCATAAATGATGTAATGTGCTGAGACACAAGTAAGGTCCACGTTTACGGCTATTTCATCCACTGTCACCAGGTGATTTCCCCTCACAATGACTTCAACTGCTGCAGCAGACTCTGGCGTCACAACGCGGCATGCCTAAGCCAGGAGCCGAGTGTCTGTCACATAAGTCAGGCTATCGGAACTTTCTGAATCGCAGAGTCGAGTGAGCGAGAAGACGAAGAAAGGACGTCTTTGAGCCAGAAAAATTATATTTTTCCTCGGAGATCACCGTGTACTTTTCTAGTCGTCGGGTACTCTCCTTTGTACTAGTAACCAAGCGGATTTCTAGGCGCCAACCTTTCGTTAAAATAATCAAATTCCGTAGACTTCCATTCTGGCTTGTATCCCTTTCTTAAAGAACCAAAAGTACCCACATCATTAGATTCTGCCGATTTTACTGCATTTTTAATACGGCATTAGTCGATTCCGAAATACTACAAGCTTTTGCTATCAATTTATGAATTTAGGCAAAACTTGTGTTATTCTTTACTTCTTTACTGTTGACCTTGCTCCTGCATTACTACAGAACAGAATCAATGCATGTTTTAAAGGACGCAGCTCTGCGCAATAACACAAATACCTCGCTAAATCCTCCCACGCATAAAAAAACATGATCTCGCAGGTGCTGATCCCTTTCACTGTTACAGTGTGTAATGCGTAAGTGGCAACAGCGCTGTGAAGCGGAGAAATCACAGCGCTTCGCGCCGAAAACGTCATGCAATGGACATGATCTAGATCTTTTCGTGATGGGCCTGTATAAAAATGACACATGTCCTTACTCAGTGAGACAATGCGAAGAGGTTTGGTATTTAATCCAGGAGACTGGCGCAAAATCTGGTTACCATGACATTTATGCTGCCACTGCCACCTCTTCTCCCCTTCTCCTTTTCTTTCCGGCTAAATACTGGCGGGTAGAATTTCTTCCACAACGGATGACTCAGATAGGCTTCCTTCTAGTCGAGAGTCACTGCACAGGCGTACGTTAGTGATATTGTCTACCAACTCGACGCTTCCATCGTACTTCCAAGCACTAAGTCTACTGCCACCGACAGACATAAAATACCCAAGACGAAGTGCTATTAGGTATTAGTGATGATTATACAAGTGGATCTTCTTATATCCAGGCCTATGATCTTCAGCTCGCCCGTCTGCGTGTTCCATGACGAATTTTCGCCAACCGAGTCCTCAGTCTGGAAGAAACATCTGAACACTGCCAACCTGCGCCACCTCATCAGTGAGTCTTCTGCTTCTTGAATGCCTTGTGACCTGCTTCGCCTGTCCCATCAGCATGTTTATTTCTCTGCTGTCTGCATTTGTCATGGCATTTCACGTGAAAGTAAGTTCCTCGGCAGTTTTTTTCTTATTTCTCTTCTGGGAGACCTGAGTTACGAGCAACTTTACAAGTTATTTAACATTATCAACAAACTGTTGCATCCTTACTATCTATTAAATGTGAAATAAATATTTTGTATAACAATACAGTTAAGAATGTAGTTCGTTTGCACAATATAAACTTCAATATTGGGAATAAATGTTACTACAAGAAAATATTTCAGCTTGTTTCAAAATTTCACTTAGATCTCTTTCAGGCATTTCATGATACAAGGTAAGTCACTGAAGATTTTGGTGATAGCTGTATTGAGTCATTTCTGAGGTATTGTGATATTTAATGAGGATAATCGAAAGTCAGTTTTTTCTTCTTTTGCTGTTTGGTCTAAGGACATACAACAGTGCAGTAAGTTATCTCTTTTTTAAGTATTGGATTTATGGGCATTCTTATTCCTTGTGAGAGATGAAATAGGGAAGGTAGCAGAGGATCATATAGACAAAAAGATAAAGCCCACTAGAAATCCTTGGGTGATGCACCATATACTGAATATCATTGATGAAGAGAGGAAATATAAAAAATGCAGCAAATAATACAAGAAAAGGGAATACAAATGTACAAAAAATGAACTGAAAGAATTGCAAAATGACAAAGCAGGGATAGATAGACGAGAAATGCATGGATGTAGAAGTATGCATAACCAGGGGAAAGAGACGTGTTGCCTAAAATTAAATTAAAAAGACCCTGGGGAAAACAAAAGCAGCTGTACGAATGTCAGGAGCTCATATGGTAAGCCATTACTAAGCAAAGAAGGGACAGACGAAAGGTGAAAGCCACATATAACTGGGCAAATCAACTTGAAGGCAATGTTATAGAAATTGATGAGCAAGTACATGAAAATAAATTGGGGAATATGATACTGTGAGAAGATTTTCACAGAGCAGTAAAAGACTTAAGTAGACACAAGGTCCCTGAAGTAGATGACATTCTATCACAACTATTGAGATGCTCGGGAGAGCCAGGCATGAGAAACCTATTCCATATGGTATGCAAGGTAAGCACACAAGACTATCGAAATACTCATACCTCCAGACTTCAAGAAGAATATAGCACTTCCAATACCAAGGAAAGTAAGAACGGACAGTTGTGCCTGTTGCCAAACCATCAACTTAACAAGTATGGTTGCAAAATACTAACACGAATTATTTACGGGAAAATTGAAAAACTGGTAGAAGCCGACCAGGTGCAGATCCAGAGCAATGCGAGGCAATACTGATCATAGAGCGTCTTCAGATAGACTAAAGAAAGGCAAATCTAAGTTTACATGATTTTGTACGTTTAGAAACATATACTGACATTGCTGACTGCAGTACATTCTTTGACATTCTGAAAGTAGCAGGTTAAAATTCAGGGAACGAAAGGTTACATACAATTTGTACAGTAACCAGATGGCAATTGCAAGAGTCGAAGGACATGAGAGGAGAGCAGTAGTTGAGAAGGGAGCGAGACAAAATTGTAATCTGTCTGCAATGTTATTCAATCTGTGGCAAGCAGCAAAGGAAACCAAACACAAATTTTGAAATGGAACTGAAGTTCAGGGAGAAGAAATAAAAGCTTCTAGGTTAGCTGATGATATTGTAATTCTATTGGAGACAGCAAAGGAATTGGAAGAGGAACTGAACAGCAGTAGCATGACACACGATTCCGACAGGGACCGAAGCACCTGCGTATCAAAGACCATACGTGATACGATTGCTGCAACCAGCTGTAGAGGATTTATAAATCACCGGTTGGCCACTGGGATAGCAGAAGGTTACATTAGCCCCCTGGGCGGTGGAAATTGCGTTCATACGCAAGAAGCCTGTAGATATTTCAAAAAATATCGCTTCCATTGCGATTACTGCCATTTGAATAAGAAGACTACAATAGATTCTTCCCCTATTCCGAACATCACAGTGATGATAGAAAACCTAGGGTAAAGCCAGTGCTTCTCGACAATGGCCTTAAGGAGTGGATACCATCAGTCAGAAGTAGCTCTGGAGAATAGACTGCGACACCGCCAATATGGAAAGATGCCTTTTGGGTTGAAGAAAGCACCAGCAACAATCCAATGGTTTCTGGAAAGGGAGTTGAGGGGACTGAAACTGGATCAATGTGTAGTGTATCTTTATGGCAGGGTCATTTTTTCAGGAGATATGCAAGAGCATAGACAACATCTGTGGGAGGTGGTCAAGAGATTACAGTCAGCCCGTTTGACGCTCTGTATGGAAAAATGCGATTTTGCACTGAAGGAAGTTAACTATTTGGGCCATATGATTAGGAAGGATGGTGAAGAACTAATCATAGATTAGTGAGAGCAGTGAAAAAACTGCCAATACAAGGAACAATGAAGGAGCTGCAATCCTTTCATTAACATCGACATGCAGGAAGATTTTGGAACATATATTGTGTTCAAAATTATCATTTACCTCAAAGAGAATAGTCGATTGACATGCAGGCAACACAGATTTAGAAAACATTGTACTTGTGAAACACAATTAGCTCTGTACTCGCATAAATTGCTGAGTGCTATTGAATTGGATTTCAAATAGATTCTGTGTCTCTAGATTTCCAGAAGGTTTTTGACATTATACCACACAAGCAGCTTGTAGAGAAATTGCATGATTATGAAATATCATCACAGTTATGTGACTGGATTTGTGATTTCCTGTCAGAGAGGTCCCAGTTGATAGTAATTGATGGAAAATCATCGAGTTAAACAGATGTGATTTCTGGCATTCCCCAAGATGGTGTTGTAGGCGCTTTGCTGTTCCATATCCACATAAACAATATTGGAGACAATATGAGCAGCTGTTTTAGGTTGTTTGCAGATGATTCTGTCATTTATCAACTAGTAAAGTCATAAGAAAATTAAAACAAATTGCAGAATGATTTAGAAAATGGTAGAAAAATTGGCAATTGACACTAAATAACAAAAAGTGTGAGGTCATCCGCATGAGTGCTAAAAAGAAGCCACTAAACTTCAGTTACATGATAAATCAGTCAAATCTAAAGTCTGTAAATTCAGCTAAATACCTAGGAAATACAATTATGAACAACTTACATTGGAAGGAACACTGAGAAAATGTTGTGAGAAAGGCTAACCGAAGAATGCGTTTTATTGGAAGGGCACTTACAAAACGTAACAGATCTACTGAAGAGACTGTCTACACTACACCTCTCCATCCTCTTTTAGAATACTGCAGTGTGTTGTGGGATCCTTACTAGATAAGACTGGTGGAGTGCATGAAGGAAGTTCAAAGAAGGGCAGTACATTTTGTATTATTGCGAAATAGGGGAGAGGATGTCACTGAAATAATAAAGAATTTAGGGTGGACATCATTAAAACAAACTCATTTTTTATTACAGCAGAATCTTCTCATGAAATTTCAATCAACAATTTTTTCCTCCAATCGTGAAAATATTTTTTTGATGCCAACCTACATAGGGATAAATGGTGGTTGTAATAAAATTAGGGAAATCAGGGCACACACGGGACAATATCAGATTTAGTCTTTTCCATGCACTGTATGAGACTGGATTTGGGATAGGTGTGATTACATAATCGACTATTATGTAATAGCAAATTTTCCTTAGGTTGCCATTACACCATCACTTGAAACTTGAAATTCACTGGCCAATTGGTTAGTACCCATATAGCACAGTCAAAGAATGTCCATAGTACATTTCACAAAATACACACTAGCTTTGCTTCAGTGGCAACAATACAGTCTTTGGGGGCTAATCGTCAAGCTGCATTTATGAGCTATCAGCTGTCATTTGAATCAGTTCATGCACAATTACTGTATACCCTTCTTCATAAACTGTACTCGCATGCTCATTTTAGCATTGAAAAATCAACAACATTTTCTCTTTATGTTTGTTGTTACACATATTCAGATAAACCTCTCTCACAACAGTTCCATAAAAAATAATTGAACAGCACCAACCTGAATCCTCAGGAATTCTGTTCAACGAGCTGATGCGTGGAGCAAGTAGCTCAATCTTAGTCAATGGAAAATATATTAAACAATACACCAAGACCAATATTCAGAAACTCAGTATGTGGCTCTGAAGAAAGATCAACCTTAAGACTGCAGACCACATCACACCAACCTCTATGACAAATCCCACCTGTACCAAGCTTGATGCAGCTTTAAACACAAGCTAGACCACCTTCTAAACCAATAATTATCATCATTCAAATGTATTCCATATTAGAGTCACTTGTTGCATTCATTAATTTGCTTTATGTTTTTAGATTTCCATAAGGCTTTTGACACCATTACTCACACACAACTTCTAATCAAATTTTGTGCCTATTGAGTATTCGTATCAGTTATCTAACTGGATTCATGCTTTCCTGTCAAAAAGGTCAAGTTCATGGTAACTGATGGAAAATCATCAAGTAAACTAGAAGTAATGTCTATCTTTCACTGAGGAAATGTTATCTGCCCTCTGGTGTTTCTGATCTACATAAAAGATTTAGGAGATGGTCTCAAAAGGTCTCTTATATTGTTTGCAGATGATGTTGTCATTTAATGTCCTGAAAGGTCATCAGATGATCAAAACTTATTGCAAAATTATTTAGACAAAATACCTGCATGGTGCTGAAAGAGGCATATTTGACTATAAACAGTGAAAAGTGTGAAGTCACCAACATTAGTACTAAAAGGAATCTGCTACACTTTCGTTGCATGACAAATCACACAAATCTAAAGGCTGTCAATTTAACTAAATACTATAACCAACAGCTTAAATTGGAATGATCACACAGTAAAGCTGTTGCGCTTATGCTAAGGACAACACACACCCATTCCTGAGGGAGGGTTCGAAACTCTGACAGGGGTCGCTGTGCTATCTGTGGTAAGTAACATCAGACCATGTGACTATCCCCCATGGCCCAAAGACTTTCATTTATTTGTGGAACAGTTAGAATAATCAACAGGTCTACTGCAGAAACTGCTTATACTACATTTGTCCTCCTTCTTCAGGAGTAGTGGTGTGCAGTGTGGGATATGCGTCATATCGATCTGAGGGCAGACATGGAACAAGTTCAAAGAAGGGGAGCACATCTTGTATTATCACAAAATAGAGGAGAGAGTGGCATGGGAGATGATATGTGAATTAGATTTTTGGGTTGGGTTGTTTGGGGGAAGAGACCAAACAGCGAGGTCACGGTCTCATCGAATTAGGGAAGGATGGGGAAGGAAGTCGGCTGTGCCCTTTCAAAGGAACCATCCCAGCATGTGCACGGAGGGATTTAGGGAAATCACGGAAAACCTAAATCAGGATGGCCGGACGCGGGATTGAACCGTCGTCCTCCCGAATGCGAGTCCAGTGTGCTACCACTGTGCCACCTCGCTCGGTATGTGAATTACATGTCAATCATTAAAACAAAGACCTTTCCAATTGTGGCAGGATCTTCTCATGCAATTTCAATAATTAATCTTCTCCTCAGAGTGTGAAAATGTTTTGTTTCTGCCCACCTACATAGGGAGAAATGATCATCACAATAAATTGCAACAGTTTTACTAGCATTCCTATTATTCTAATATTTCTGGATCACATTTCAATGGCTCCAGTTGTCTTGCAGTTCTGTACAGGAATGACATGCAAGTTGGTTTTTGTGAATACTTTGTTGAAAGAACTGCTTGTCATCACACTGCCAAATGCTACTGTGTCTAGAACAATATTTACTGAAACATCCTCAATACTGGCCCAAATTACAGATTGTGGTAACAATGGGTATTCCTGGTTGCTTTGATTCATATCAGAGCAGAGTTGCTACATTATATTGATAGCTTTAATACAATGAATATAATGAAGCTTACTTCATGTCTAACTCACTGTGGCTCAAGGTGGTTGGAGATTGTTTCCAGGTGTTGTACAGTTGTATGACTGGTGTCATCACTAATTTTGGTAATCACTGGTGATTGTGACCCCCAGTCATAATCTGACAGTATATTCAGTTGTTTGTTACTGCAATACATATTACTATTAGACGCATACCCAGAATTGTATCTCCTTTCACAGTTCGTTCAATTTGTACTGCAAGGAATCCCATGACCATCTTCTTTGATGTGTTTCTGATAACTGTTCAGTTCGGTATTCTGCGGAGGACACCAGCTTATGGTACATGCAGTTGTCCTCTACTACAGCCATTGCCTGTACTAGGACTCCGTGAGTAATAACCTCTGGGTCCTGGTTGCGACTTAATGTCTCCTTCAGTTACGTCCATAGAACCCAATACAGACATAAATTCATTCCAACTGAGTTCTGACACAGTGATACGTTTCTCTCGATTTTCAACAGACAGGGTTGCCTTTAAGATTGTTGAAACATCTCTATGAGAAATGGATTGACCCCAGTAGCATGCCTTACTAAGTTCTTTTTCGAGACACCGGTGCAAGCTCCCATTTTGAAAAGAGAAAAGCTCTGAGTAAAAACCCTCTTCTGTGTATTACCAGCACATAACTGGGCCACAATTTGACAAGAAATGCATTTTCAAAATCCTTGTGCTTTGAGGTGTCAAAAGTCCTAATATCGTGTTGGATGCCCTTTTGCCTGCTGTAGTGCACCAACTCAACATGGCCTGGACTTAACAAGTCACTGGAAGTGCACTGTAGAAATATTGAGCCATTACTGCCTCTATAGCCATCCATAAATGAGGAAGTTTGCCAAAGCAGGATTTTGTGCACAAATTGACCATTCTGTCACACTCCATAAATTTTGATGGGACTCATGTTTTACAATTTGTGTGGCCAAATCATTCGCCCAAGTTATGTAGAATGTTTTACAAACCAATTGTGAACAATTATGGCCTAGTGACTGTATAATGATTACCTTAAACAATTTCACATGCTCTTTGAAATTTGCTCACCATTAGCACATTCTAAACAGGGAACTGGCAGAGATTTAATTATTGATTCAATCTCCCATTTGTCGGTATCACAGAGAAGTGTTTCAGACATCAATATTAGAAAAGTTTTTCCAAGACAGTTATATCATTCCCTGTGAAAACTAAGTTTTTATTAAATGACAAGTAATGCTCAGAAAATGACAGTTAAATACTGTACATATACAGGGTGGTCCATTGTTCGTGACCGGGGCAAATATCTCTTGAAATAAGCATCAAACAAAAAATCTACAAAGAACAAAACTCATCTAGCTTGAAGGGGGAAACCAGATGGCGTTATGATTGGCCACTAGATGGCGCTGCCATATATCAAATGGACATCAACTGCAAATTTTTAAATAGGAACCCCCATTTTTTATTACATATTCATGTAGTACGTACAGAAATATGAATGTTTTAGTTGAACCACTTTTTTCGCTCTGTGATAAATGGTGCTGTAATAGTCACAAATATATGGCTCAACGTTTTAGATGAACAGTTGGTAGGTTTTTTAAATTAAAATACAGAACATAAGTACATTTGAACATTTTATTTTGGTTGTTCCAATGTGATACATGTACCTTTGTGAACTTATCATTTCTGAGAACGTATGCTCTTACAGCATAATTACCTGTAAATGCCACATTAATGCAATAAATGCTCAAGATGATGTTCGTCAACTTCAATGCATTTGGCAATACGTGTAACGACATTCCTCTCAAGTGTGAGTAGTTTGGTTTCCGTAATGTTCGCACATGCATTGACAATGTTCTGACTCATGTTGTCAGGCGTTGTTGGTGGATCACAATAGCAAATATCCTTCAGCTGTCCCCACAGAAAAAAATCCGGGGATGTTAGATCCGGTGAACGTGCGGGCCATGGTATGGTGCTTCGAAAAAACAATCCACATGTCATGAAATATGCTATTCAATACCGCTTCAACCACACGTGAGCTATGTGCCTGACATCCATCATGTTGGAAGTACATCACCATTCTGTCATGCAGTGAAACATCTTGTAGTAACATTGGTAGAACATTACGTAGGAAATCAGCATAGTTTGCACCATTGAGATTGCCATTGATGAAATTGGGGCCAATTATCTTTCCTCCCATAATGCCGCACCATACATTAACTTGCCAAGGTCGCTGATGTTCCACTTGTCAGAGCCAGCGTGGATTTCCTGTTGCTCAATAATGCATATTATGCCGGTTTACGTTACCACTGTTGGTGAATGACACTTCGTCGCTAAATAGAATGCATGCAAAAAACTGTCATCGGCAGAACCGTACATGACATTCAAAGTTGTCGCCATGCAATTCCTGGTGCATAGAAATATGGTATGGGTGCAATCGTTGTAGATATAGAATTCTCAACACCGATGTTTTTGAGATTCCCAATTCTCACACAATTTGTCTGCTACTGAAGTGCGGATTCGGCATCATCATTTGTTGCAAGTTGTGGTTGAAAATTTCACATGTGGCTGAACACTTCCTGTTTCCTTAAATAATGTAACTATCCAGCAAACGGTCCAGACACATGGACGATGTCATCCAGGATACTGAGCAGCATACATAGCACATGCCCTTTGGGCATTTTGATCACAATAGCCATACATAAACACGATATCGACCATTTCCGCAATTGATAAATGGTCCATTTCAACACAGGTAATGTATCACGAAGCAAATACCATCTGCACTGGTGGAATGTTACATGATACCATGTACTTATACGTTTGTGACTATTACAGCACCATCTATCACAAAACAAGAGTAATTCAACTAAAACATTCATATTTCTTTATGTACTGCACGAATATGTAATGATAAATGGGGTTTCCTATTTTAAAAAACGCAGCTGATATCCGTTTGACCTATGGCAGCATCATCTATCAGGCCAACCATAGCGAGATCTGGTTTCCCCCTTCAAGCTAGATGAGTTTCGTTCTTTATAGTTTTTACATTTGATGCTTATTTCGTGAGATATTTGGCCCCGTTACTATCAATGGATCACCCTGTATATGACTTATCAGTATCAGATATATTTTTACTACAAACTGACTTTATATCGTTGACCTTGTGCTTGTGAGCAGACACTTCCTTCACAACTGACCATATGGTCTTAATTTTATCCTGTGAAGTAGCTATTCTATTTGTGTACCTTACATTAGTGTTTGTAATGGGCTACTGTAGCTTGATTGTGACTACTTCTAGCATTTTGATATAATTCCCATTTTGTTCTACATGATATCCTTATTATTATTAGTATTTGACAGACATTTGCTGAGCGTAGCAAGTGATTTAAGTAAAAACTCGTTTTCTACAGGGAATGACATAATTCTCCTGGAAAATACTTTTCCAATATTCATGTCTGAAATACTTCTCTGTGATACTGACAAGGGAGTGATTGAATCATTAATGAAATCACTGAAGAACAAGAACTCTCATGGATATGATGGATTGCCTAGGAGAATATTAAGGTAACATGTTGCACATGTTAGCCTGTACTTAGCCATATTTGTAATATTTCCTTTAAGGATGGTCAGTTTCCTGGATGATTAAAGTACTCACTGGTAAAGCTGCTTTATAAAAGGAATAACGTAGACAATTTTAGACATATTCCTATGCCATCAGTGTTTGCTAAAGTTATTCAGAAAGTAGTGTGTGTAAGGATAATTGATCATTTTATTTCACATAATTTGCTGTCAAATATAAAGTTTGGTTTTAGACGTGGTTTAACAACTGAAAAGTCTATATTCTCTTTTCTCTGTGAGGTACTGGATGGATTAAATAAAAGGTTTAGAACACTAGAAATATATTATGATTTAACTATGGCATTTGATTGTGTTGATCGTAAAATACTCCAGAAGTTGGAATATTACAGAATAAGGGAGTAGCTGACAATTGGTTCACCTCTTACTTCAACAACAGACAGCAAAAGGTCATTATTCACATGTGTTGAGAATGGCTGTGATGTGGGGTCTGAGTGGGGTATGGTCAAATGGGGGGGGGGGGGGGCACCCGAGGGATCAATGTTGGGGCCACACTAGTTCCTTATTTATTTAAATGATATTCCCTCTAGTATTTTTGCCTGCTGATGAACCTAGCTTGGTAGTAAGGAATGTTGTGTGCAACACTGGCTCTATTTCAAATAGTGCAGTTCATGACATACACTCAAGCCTGATAAAAACAAAATTAATGCTAAATCAGAGTAAAACTCATTTTTTACAGTTTCTAACACACAATTCAACAAAATCCAACGTTTCAATTCCACAAAATGGGCATATGATTAGAGAAACTGAACAGTTCAAATTTCTTGGTGTTTAAACAGATAGTAAACTGTCATGAAAGGCCCACATTCAGGGTCTTGCCGAAGGACTTAATGCTGCCATTCTCACTATTCGAACTGTATCTGAGGTAACTGATAGTTTGTCATGAAAAGTAATCTACTTTGCTTGTTTTCATCCACTTATGATGTATGGTATTATATTTTGGAGTAAATCTTCCCATTCTCAAAGAACATTTTTGGCTCAGAAACGAGTGGTCCGGGCAAAAAGTGGTGTAAGTTCATGAACCTCTGGGTATTCTGACATTGACCTTACAATATATATGCTCTTTATTGTCATTTCTTGTTAACAGTATCAGTTTATTTCAAAGAATTAGCAGCTTGCACTTGGTTAATACTAGGCACAAATCCAAACTGTATTTTGAACTCACTAGCTTGACTCTTGTGCAAGAAGGTGTGCAATATACTGCTATATCCATTTTTGATAACGTACCATAAGGATACAAAAATCTGAGCAGTAATCCACACTCTTTCAAATTGAAACTAAAGAGTTTCCTCATGAGTGACCTTCTGTTCTGTCGACGAGTTTCTTGAAACAGTAAGCCGATTCCTCTGTTATATTGCTGATTGCTTTTGCATGAACTTATAGCTTGACTTTTTTTGGGTTCATAAAAATTTTATTTTATCTGTTAGTTCTTTTATGTTGTAATTTCATGTAATGACTCATTCCATGACCTTGGACATTAGCTCCTCAATTTGGTCCTACAGAACTAGACATGTAAAATAAAAAATAAGAAAATCTTCTGAATATAAATGACAGCTGTACCATTGCATTGTTCTTTTAAACCTTGTGTACATGATATTGTTCCCATCTCTACATGTTCGTATTACTATCCCACGACTTTTCCCAATTTGGTGTAGGTTTTGCATGAATCATTTATTTCAGTTGCCTATAGGGCCCTGTCACCATGCACATATTAAGTTACTTAACTTATCTTTTGCACCTTGGTCTATGGTCATGGCAATACATCTTTAAAGCCACAAATGAATACCACAGGATATACCATCTTATTTGATGAATATATTTGAAAGTTTCTGTGCTTAAGAATTTTCATTTCCATTATTATTACTGTGTATAGCATTGTCACCAGCAGCACACCATGTGCAGATTGTAAAATATTTTGAACAGGCTGATACACATTCAGACTGTTATAGTCTGATCTGGGGCTCAAGGTATGCGTCATTATGTTTTCATGCAATTCATATTGGCATTTCTGCACCACTGTCAGGACATCTATTAACTCTTTGTTCAGGGGTTTGACTGTTTCAACTATTTTATTTCTCCATTGAGAAGAATAAGATCCTATTCGTTCTTTGATCTTGAGTAATCCCTTCTTTATCCCACTGCTGGGAGGGACAACAGATTATTAACAGAAGTCTCGATTCGCTCGTTCACAAATTTTATCATTTGATCTTCCTCAGAATTTGCCCAAGCTTTTATGTATTCTGTGACTTGCTGCCTGTGCACAGTAAACTGTTCTTGTACCATTTTTCTTGCACTAATGACAAATTCATCACTTGGTATGACAGATGGCCTACAGTGTCACCAAAGGATACCTATCTATCATGGATCTCATTCACTTCTGTTGGTAGCTTCTCCATAGATCCAGGGATCAGCTCTTGAGCTTTTTGCAGTTCAGTTATCTGACTTCCTATTTCCTTCACTCTGACTTCCTGTTTTTCTGCTAATTCAGTGTGTGCTCACTGGGGCCAGATCTTGCCTAGTGGGCATATCCTGCTGTCTAGTAGACATTTCTTTTTTGCTTTGTGGCTAATGCTGTAACAAGCTGTGTTTGTTTTGCAGCTCAAATTCTCATCTGCTCCAGAATTTTGGTAAAGGCATCTTATGTTTATGGTTTTGATACCTCTGTTTCCACTACATCCTCAACTGAATGAACAGTTTTGATACCTCTGGTTCCACTACATCCTCAATTGAATGAACATTAACTAAGTCCACCAACTTCATCTTATATTGAGCATCGGTTTTTGCCACTACACACAAACAAATTTGGACAAGAACCTAATGTCTTCTATCAGATTGCAACACAGTCCATCCCTAATACATATACACACAAAATATCATCAGACAGACAAAGAAAACTATAATGATAAGCACTGTTAAAAATAGATGAGAAATATAGTTTCCAATGATCTATATTGTGAAGAATAACACTCTGAAAATAGAGAAAAATCTTAGTACTAGTAGAAAGAGTGATGAAGATCTGTACCAGCTATTTACCCTAGAAGCTTATCTGAGTAGGG
Source organism: Schistocerca americana (assembly GCF_021461395.2). Classification (NCBI taxonomy): domain Eukaryota; kingdom Metazoa; phylum Arthropoda; class Insecta; order Orthoptera; family Acrididae; genus Schistocerca; species Schistocerca americana. The sequence goes on from NC_060119.1 coordinate 103,473,088, forward strand.
GTGCAATCTGGTCAAGAAAGAATGAATCATGTACTCTGACTTTATTTTCTGGTGTGTTCTGAAGTTCATTTGTGATGGACCTGGACTCAGCAGCGACTGAATTTGACCTCCATACAGAGAATTTTTGGAGTGTGTTACAAAATACACAATAAATAGTTAAAATGCAATGCAATAACACAATGTAAAGTCCTGCCTCCCTAGAACCTGTCTTCTATATATTTTTCAAGGGATCTATTAGGAATTAGTTTATGCACTTTAAAACATGAAGATTTAATCATTATTATTATGATTTATGGTGTTGATAATTATGATTATAAAATTTATCTGCTTCTTTACTAATGTTACAATCATTATAAGCTTATGTTATGTGCTAGATAACATGCAGGTGGAAATTACTTAAATAAAATGTAAAAATTTCAAACTTACACAAAACAGACTTCTGCAGAATTATGGATGGGATGAGGTGGCTACATGTTGTACAATGCATAGCACTGTCTTTGTTTAATGGCCATTACTGCTGTACTGAGTTATTAGCCACAACTGTCACACTGTTTATTAAGAAGTTATATGAAAATTTTCCCCCAAGCGAGTCTCAAATAAGTTTAGTTTCTTGATGCTGGTCCACTTTCCAATGATCCCTCTGACCTACAAACTGAATATACTTATGAACACTGGGTAAGATAATGGTAATTAGAAGTTGTTGAAATAATGATCTCACCTTGAGTTTTATTTTTGAGAAAATACAATAGGCCTACCATCTGCATAGTGCTATTGGGAGTAATATTACTACTGTCAACAATTCAGACAGTTTAGAATGATTACAACTTGTTTCACTTCATTTACAAAGGAACTAATTACCTTTTTGACTATCTCATATGATGATTAACAACTGAGAGCAAATTATTTTCTTTGTACCCAGAGCCATGTTATAAAGTGATGAGTATGCTGTCCACTCTGGGGCAGTAGAGCGTGTGCATACTTGACAAAATATAAAAAGATATACTACACCAGCTAGATATGGTCAGAAGTATGTTCAGGAACACATGTAAATTAAAAATTCAGCAAATTCGTGACTATATTCAAACTAAAATTTGACGAGATATTTCCTAAAATGAGACATTCTGTTAGAGAATCTATCAGAAAAAACTGGGTGACAAAGTTACCAGAATCTTCTGAACACTCAGGTATCTCACCTGTAGCAAAGACAATAAGAGGGGCCCAGCCTTCTTGCAGTATTTTCTCAAATACAAAGGAACCTATAGGAAAATGCTACAGGATGGAAAAAGAATACAAAATGATAAGGCTATACAGATGTCCAAAAATAAAAGCAAAGCAACGAGGAATATAGTAAAACAAGAAACTGGTAGCATCAAGCCAAAACAGAGAAATATGAAAATTAGAAATAAAGGTGGTTTAATATATAATTCGGAGGATAACTTTCTTGACCATTACTTTAGTAACATAGCAACTAAATTGCAAGTAATGCTACCAAAAGTACAATATACAGCTACAAATAACTACGTACTTTATATAAAGCTGCTGCTACTAACCATGCGAGAGAAAATCATTGGGATTGTGCATAAATTTAAGAGTAAAACATCCATAGCTCCAGATGAGATTCCAGTGTGTCTACTAAGGGACTGTATTAGCAGCATAAAAGCATCGCTAACAGATACTATAAATGAGTCATTCACATCCACTTGCTTCCCTGATTACCTAAGACAAGCAGAAGTTCTTCCCACCCACAAAAAAGATGGTAAAGAACATATAGAGAATTACAACCCAAATTCAACAGTGCCTCCATTTTCAAAAATGATAGAAACTATTATGGATAACAGACTTATGGATTATTTAAATAAATATCAACTTCTGTGGAAAGAACAGCTTGGTTTCAGATCTAGAAAGAGGACAGAAGCTACTACAGGAAAATTTACAAAAATAGTTATAGAAGCTCACTGACACATCCTGCCACACGAGTGGACACTAGCACATTACAAAATCTGCCACTCATGTGATAACTGAAACCACAGCATGACCCATCACACAAATAGCCACTTTTTACACTACACACTCCATCATTTGGATGACCACTGAAATCACAACATACCCCATCACATAAATTATCAATGAAATCACTACACCACCACAGCACACTTAATGGACGAGTATGTTCTGTCTTGTGTCTGTGAGAATATACTCCAGTGGAGCAGCAGCAGCAGGAGGGGCACATCTGAGACCTCTGCTCGCTAATCCTGCTGGACCCCCTTAAATTGGGCACACAGTGTGGTGATATAACCTAGATACCAAAGTTGCAGTCTATGTTGTTGGGGGTCCTGTATTTTATTATTATGTGCCTGGCACATTCGCTTACTATCATTGGTGCAGTGTGACGAATGCTGTAAGCTCGCAGTCTGACTAACTGTGCTAGCAGTGCCAAATTTGTCCTACGCTATAAGTTCATGACTTTGATAGTACCATAACTAGCTGAACTGTGCAGCTGCCACTTTCCATTGCTACACAACCTAACCCTCCTCCCAAAAGGAGGGAGTAATTGAAGGTCAGGCAAATTCGGCTGGGAAGCACACTTATTGCCCAGAGAAGGATTGGAACAAAGACTGTACTGATTGGGGAGGTGTTGGTGTGGTCGTCTGAGGGGGGTGCATGGAGGTGGGCTCAGATGGGAAGGTGTATGTCACCTTTATATGGTCCAGTGATATTGTCTGAGTGTTTCCATCTGCCAGCCAGAATGGCCGAGCAGTTCTAGGTGCTTCAGTCTATAACTGCGTGACTGCAATGGTGGCAGGTTCAAATCCTGCCTCGGGCATGAATGTGTGCGATGTCCTTAGGTTAGTTAAGTTTAAGTAGTTCTAAGTTCTAGGGGACTGATGACCTCAGCTGTTAAGTCTCATAGTGCTCAGAGCCATTTCAACTATTTTTTTATTCTCATTTATGGAAACTTCCAGGGTATAATGACTTCGACTAACAATCTTGTGAGATCCGGAGAATGGACATTGGAGACCAGGCCTGAACCTCTCAACACTGAGCATTACATGCATGGCAGTGCCTGAATCTGATGAACAAAGGAAGGTGGGGTGCCATGCTGAGAGCCAAGTTAAAGATAGACACATGCAATATGGTAGCACAGGTCATACAGGAATACTGGAATGTTACAGTCAGAAGAGGTAGCAGAGAATTTGACACATTGTCTGGTATCTGAAGCTGCTCACCATATACTGTAAAAGAGCCCAGTCACTGTGGTGTTGAGGTCTGTCTTAAACTGGAGTGGAGGTTGAGAAGTATGATGAAGAGTGCAGTAGTCCTTGCTCCGTTATGACAAACCAGAGCCACCTACAAAATTTGATGGCATCATTCAACCGTATCATTTCAGGCTGGATGGTGATTATGAGTGCCAAAGAATTTGGCAAGCTTTGAACAGCTGGGATTCAAATTTCCTTTCACAACCTGTGGTGATGTCGAGTAGGAAAGCATAATGATCAGTCCACTTACTGACAAATACTAGTACCACAATATCAGCTGTGATGTAAGAAACTGGTGTTGCCTCTGGCCAGTGTGTGAAATGCTCAATGATATGTTAAAAAGATACTGCTGACCATCAGAGGTGAGGAAGTGATTGACAATGTTAACATGGGCATGCATAAGCAACCCTGTGGCCTCAGGAAAATCACCAACTGGGGCATGGATGTGCAGGTCAGTCTTACCAAGCTTACAGGCAACACAGCAATGGTTCCAGCTGCAATAATCTGAGCAGATGCCAAGCCTTACATAATGATGAATCCTGGTAGTAGCTTTAATACCAGGTTATGGACACTGTCAAAGGCCAGCTGGGGGAAGGCGGTTGGTAGGAAAGATTTTAATTAGCGATTGGAGGTATCACATAACAATTTGTGCCTGTGCCAGCCTGAGGCCAGTTTTTGGGTTTTGGTGATAAGAGTCCTGCTCCTTACCGATCTCTTGAGCCGCAGTGAATGTTGTGAAATTGATGCAGCCAGTGATGCCAGCAACTCATGCCAGACAATCGGTAACAATACTGTCCGTGCTGAACAGAGAGATACATTCCAATTGGTGGAATTGATGTGGTGAGCAGTGACCATTGCTCTGCTGCAAGGTATTCATGATGGGTCTGTAGTGTGGGAATGTCATTAAGTTCCTGGCCTCCATCTTTTGATAGATGTAGCAGATTACCTCATAGATGACAAGCAGCTTCCTGTCATAGGAACTTTGTTGGTGTTTTGTAGGCCTAAGCTTATTTGGAAAGAAGACCAATGGTTGTCAGGAACCACTGAAGTGTTGTCGCAAAGCTGCTCCTAAGGCACAGTGGCTGGTGTCAACCACCAGTGCCAACAGGGTATCATGCTGCATGAGCCAGAAGTGTAGAATCGACAAATCAGTTCTTGAAAACGGTGAAGGCAGCATCTATTTGGTCCATCCAAAGAATGGAAGGACCAGAAAGAGCATCTGACAGCAGCCCTTGACTTGAGACTGCACAAGGGAGATAAATCTGGTGGCCCAGGAACATCACCTGGGAAGCACCAAAGATGCACACTCTTGGTGTTGTGGATTGGCAAGACAGCCAACCCACTATGAGGAAGCCGGAAGGCATGCGTTTAAGCTCACGCAGGCTGGCGTGAGGTCTGGAACAGGACAAGGAAATAAGACTAGCAAAAAACGTACGTAGCTGCTGGAATACTTAACTTTAATCCATAATTGGTGAACATCGCTCTTGATGGTACATGTTTTACAGCATCAATAGTAACTGGTAATGGCGCCTTGCTAGGTCGTAGCAAATGACGTAGCTGAAGGCTATGCTAACTATCGTCTCGGCAAATGAGAGCGAATTTGTCAGTGAACCATCTGTAGCAAAATCGGCTGTACAACTGGGGCGAGTGCTAGGAAGTCTCTCTAGACCTGCCGTGTGGCGGCGCTCGGTCTGCAATCACTGATAGTGGCGACACGCGGGTCCGACGTATACTAACGGACCGCGGCCGATTTAAAGGCTACCACCTAGCAAGTGTGGTGTCTGGCGGTGAAACCACACCTGGAAGAGGATATATGTCTGGGAAGGTGCATGCATTATGAGCACAATATACAATATTTGCCATAGGTCTGTCAGGATGTATCACTTTTCAGTATGAACTGGAGATGAGAGGACTATAGTCGAGTTGCTGTAAGTTGATCCCTGACAGCTGCAATGGCTAGGTGCAGCAGCTTCACAGGCCTACCTCAACCTATAATGTAAGGCAATTTTATAAACACCTCTGTGGCAACACTTCAGTAGACAGCTACTGTTTTCACCTGCAACTGTTAGAACTTCACAGCTGAAAGCTGGCAACAGTGCTACAAGCTGTCCGGGACCTCCTTATGCGATCTTCACTAAAGAATCTGTTCACATGGTGAATGATACCATTCCAAAGTGGACACTCAAATTTAGCTTCAGCAGAAACAAATTGCTCCAGTGTGAAGCTTCATGGTCTATTGAAAACTATAGGACAAAGTTTGGTGCATGTTTGACGTACTGTGCTGTGTCATTCTTTTCTTGATGCTCCACGTGAGAGCATGATGACTGGAAAATGGTTGAGATGATCCTGGTAATGCAGTGTGGATGAGCTTCAGTACAAAATGTTGTACAACATGGCAGAACCCAACAGTTAAGTGACCGGAGTCATTGTCAATGAGTTGAGAGCCAGGAATGTTAGGGAGCAGCTGAAAACATGCTAAGAAATCAGCACCAATGGCTGGTTCTGTGATAACTTCAATGGTGAGTTTCCAGCTGAAGGTGCAGTGCAATCCTAGATGCAATTGTAAAGGACAGACACCATAGGTGGTGACAGACAAGTAATTGGGAGCCAACAGCTAAAATGGTGCTGGTCGACACCCAATGAGCATTGTGTGTGGACAGACAGGCATATCAGACACTATTTCTATAAGAAAACAAGGGAAACACTTTCTACAAGCAATTCGAAGCACTTAGATAACTGTATGTACTCACTCATGAATGCTGTTGGCATTTGGTTGATTGCACGGTAGGCAAGATGGGGAAGTTTTCTTGTAAAGGTGCAGTGATTCCAGTACATAGTGGTTTGGTCTTTGGCATGGTGACATTCATGAGTATGCTGGTGAGGATGTGATGGTGTGGAAACACGAGCTGGTTGTGTATGACCTGCAGACACCTGATCTGCGAGGGCTTTGATCTGGGCCGAAAGCACATAGGAAGCACAACAGACACATTCCGGCACATAAAAAACACAGTGGCTCATTAAGCACAAGTACATTTATTGACAGAATGGTTGGTACAAGGAATCAGTCACAAAACAACCACAATGCCACAAAGCACCCATCACAGGAGCAATCACTTAGTCCCTGCACAAGGCCCGTTGCAGCGACAGCCACTGGAAAACATGCAGGCAATCCATCACTCAGGTGATCACCGCACTCACTGGCACCAGAGTATCCCTTATTTTGCTTCAAATCTTTTTTAAAATATTTTATACTCACGCCTTAAACATTTTCTATTTGGTTATATATACTTTGGAAAAAATTTCATCTCAACAGGGTGATATTAACCCATTCTGACTAGAGCAACAAATTTTAATATTGGGAATCTTAGGTTTTGTAGCTATTAGTAGGTGTAGAAGTTATCGAGAACTGCATAAAACAGAAACTAAATACTGTAGCTTTTTATTTTTGGGATGCATTTACTATTCTTGAAAGTTTTCTTCTTTTTACTGCATGCCAGCTACAGTCTACAGTGTTCTTGGACACAACAGAATGGAAATTCCTTTTGTTTCTCATCTACAATCAGACATGCATGAAAATCTTCCATTAAATAACACAGCATTCAACAGCATCATTTTAACAGCTTTTCACTCCGTAACTAACCTGTTAGCATCTAAATACATTATACGAGCAAAACTATCCAGACACCTGGTTGAAAATGACTTACAAGTTCATGGCGCCCCCCATCGGTAATGCTGGAATTCAGTATGTTGTTGACCCACCCTTAGCCTTGATGACAGCTCCCACTGTCACAGGAATACATTCAATCAGGTGCTGGAAGGTTTCTTGGGGAATAGGAGCATATTCTTCATGTAGTGCTGCACTGAGGAGAGGTATTGATGTCAATCGATGAGGCCTGGCATGAATTCGATGTTCCATAACATCGTAAAGGTGTTCTATAGAATTCAGGCCAGGACTCTGTGCAGGACAGTCCATTATAGGGATGTTATTGTCATGTAACCACTCCACCTCAGGCCATGCAATATGGACAGGTACTCAATCATGTTGAAAGATGCAATCACAATCCCTGAATCACTCTTCAATAGTGGTTAAAACTTCAATGTAGGCCTGTGCTGTGATAGTGCCATGCAAAACAACAAGGGGCGCAAGCCCCCTCTACGAAAAACATGACCACACCATAACACCACCGCCTGTTGGCAGTTACTGTTACTGTTGGCACTCCACACTCTGACAGATGATGTTCACTGGGCATTTGCTATACCCACACCCTGTCATCGGATTGCCACATTGTGTAGAGTGATTTGACATTCCACACAACATTTTTCCACTGTTCAATCGTCTAGTGTTTATGCTCCTTATACCAAGGAGTGTCGTTTGGCTTGTGAGCAGCATGGCTTATGAGCAGCCGCTCAAGCAAGAAATTCAAGTTTTACCACCTCCTGCCCAACTGTCATAGTACTTGCAATGGATCCTGATGTAGTTTGGAATTCCTGTGTGATGGTCTGGATAGATGTCTGCCTATTACACATTACGGCCATCTTCATCAGTCAGTGGTCTCTGTCAGTCAACAGACTCGTTCGACCTATACTTGAGTATTGCTCATCAGTGTGGGATCCGTACCAGATCGGGTTGACAGAGGAGATAGAGAAGATCCAAAGATCAGCGGCGCGTTTCGTCACAGGGTTATTTGGTAACCGTGATAGCGTTACGGAGATGTGTAGCAAACTCAAGTGGCAGACTCTGCTAGAGAGGCGCTCTGTATCGCGGTGTAGCTTGCTCGCCAGATTTCAAGAGGGTGCGTTTCTGAATGAGGTATCAAATATATTGCTTCCCCCTACTTATGCCTCCAGTGGAGATCACGAATGTAAAATTAGAGAGATTCGAGCACGCACGGAGGCCTTCAGACAGTCGTTCTTCCCGCGAACCATACGCGACTGGAACAGAAAAGGGAGGTAATGACAGTGGCATGTTAAGTGCCCTCCGCCACACACCGTTGAGTGGCTTGCGGAGTATAAATGTAGATGTAGATGTAGACGAGGTTGGCCTGTATACTTTTGTGCTTAAAGTGTCCCTTCACGTTTCCACATCAATATCACATCAGAAACGGTGGACCTAGGGATTTTTAAGGCTATGGAAATCTCACATATTGACATATGACACAAGTGACACCCAATTACCTGACCAAGTTCGAAGTCCGTGAGTTCCACGGAGTGAACCATGCGGCTCTCACATCATGTCTAATGACTACTGAGGTCGCTGACATGGAGTATCTGGCAGTAGGTGGCAGAAAAACACACCTAATATGAAAAACGTATATTTTTTTGGGTGTCCGCATACTTTTCATCACAAAGTGTATGAAGTGTTTGTGATGCATGTTGAAGGCCATTCTTGAATAAAACTTGTGTTCCATAATCTTCATGCAAGAGGACAGACCTCTGTTTTTGCTTGACATCAAGTCAGCTGATGTTTTCTTTCAAATGAAGTTGAGATTGAATTATGAGATATCAATTAATAAATTAAAATCAATAATAAATGGTAATAAAATAGTATTAAACTGGGCGTATAATGATGCATCCACTTCTCCACAAATAGGAGCAATCCGTTTCAAATTTGTTCATTATCTCTGTTCAGATTTGCTGCCGTTTTGACTGTGGTTAGTACAGTCGTGCTCAAAAGTATTCGGACGACCTGAATTGCATTTCGCCTGATTCACATGCAACCCGCATAACGCAGCTGTCTAGCAGGTCCTCTAATCGCTCCTTGGTACAGTCGTTTGACTATTGAAAATGGTTCCAACAAGTCACCACTAGTAAACACTGCTCTGCATCGCAATAACTCAAGATGTAAAGTAATACTACGATACTACAAATATCACGGAACAACTTATCACAGATAAGACTGTCCTTCAGGCTTGTAAGCTCACATTTATTACAATAAATGACATACCTTAAATGTAACCACTCTCATTATTACGTCAGATAGGTAATGCACGTAGTAAGTTCGTCGTATTCATGATTTCCTCTTCAAAGTAACATACCGTACTTATTATTTAACACAAAATGACATTAAAAATTTAAGTTATTCACGAGCAGCTAGTTGAGAATATGTATGAACTTCAAATGACACAACGAACCGTCTCGTTCTGCATATGGATTACTTAGTCATGCAGACCAAGCAAAGATTTCGTGACTGACGGAAACTAACAGTCATTCCTGATTAGGCATACAGAGAGTGATATACCTCGATTTTAGACAGTATCAATTACCAACTTTAAAATACATAACGCAAACATTTTTAACGGACCCGAGTTCCTACCCAGCACCTAATGCCCCTGTTAACGAACTACGAGAGATGTTAAATATTGCTTCTTAACAAGTAACTTATTTGAAATGCCGTGAGGTAAAGCTTTGAGTTGGACAGGGATTCGAACCCAGAACCTAATCGGATAGATATCGAAGCACAATCAACTGTGACATATCGCATTTTCTTGGCAGTAGCTAGATGTTTTAACTGAAATGACGAGACGAAACAGTAATTTTTTTCTTTCCCAGGACTCCAACCCGGCACCTATCGCTGTTATATTCTAGAGAAGACAAACATTAAATATGGGTTTGTTGCACCAGCAGCGACATGTGATCATGTTTGAACTAGAAATAATATGATGAAGAGCTCAGTGCTGACTAGGAATAGAGCCCCACACATATCATTGACTACTCGCAAAGAGACGTCAGCTACCGAATTTTTCTCCACCAGCAGCTCGGAATAACATCTTGAACTTACAGTGATCTCGCAAATAGTTGTGTGTCTCACTGGGAGTCAAAAACGTCAAATATCGTTAGTGTTGACAACGAATGAAAATACATTAAAAATCGAAATTATTATCCACCAGCAGATAGGTGTTCTCATGCTAGATCTTGATAATACATAATGAAATCTTTAGTGCCGGGCCAGGATTCGATCCCATTCACGCGCAATCTTCAGTTTTGAACAAACAGCAAATTGTAGCCGAGCTGTATTGTCATGAAGGGAACAAATTCCGCGTTAAGGGCGGTCTGAGTTGAATTCCTAGTTCAGAACCAATTTTTATCGACATACAGAAGCTCAGATAAAATATGGAATAAGTGTCCTGTGAGCCTACATAGCGTTTGTTTCGTCACTAGAAATAAATAACTAGTATAAGAAAGGTTACTGGTGATTGAGTTTCTACATGTCGCCACTCCAGACTTTATTGTGGCTCAACCTAACGTCTACTTGGTAGAGAAGGAATATCATTTTTAATGTGAATTTCAAATCATAACGCCGTTATATCTTCTTCACTTGGTGTAGCCAGAAGAGAATGGAATCTGTCTCTACTTATCTAAAATCACTGATCAAAGTTGGAATCGAACGCATACCATCGGTATATGAACCTCCCATCAGCCCAACAGACTACCGAAGCCTCTGCTGAGTGGCTCATTTTTCTGTCATAACACCGTTGTGCCACACTGGCCAAGAATTCTGACACACAGGCTCCCTGTATCAATTTGCAGCATGTTCAGTTAATTCTTTTACTTGGTTGACCGAATCACCATGAACTAGCTGCCTCGGCTACCCGGTGCATACATTCAACTTTATTTTGTAATCACCAAAATAAAATCACATAACTGCCACCAACACAGAACTGCCAACAGTGTAGGATGCAGAAATTTAAATAGGAAGTGTTCCTTTCCACTTGAGGTTACTCTATTGCGCTATCTGTTTGTTGAAAATGTCGTGCAGTGCAAAATAAAAGGTGTAACTGTTTGTCTCTCATAAGTATTGACTTGGCCATATGCATTATCCCACAGCGCTGTGGAATGCAGAAGTTCTGGAGGACTGCTTTTTGACTTCTGGAGCTGTTACAGCTATGTGTCGGCTAGTAGCGTAATGGTATCACGCACGGTAGGTAAGATGTCGCGAGTTCGAGTACATTCAATGCTATATTTTTAAAACGCAATTCTGCTGTCTGCTAAAGTTATCAATCTAATGGAACTAGTAACATAATTCCCTTCACTTCTCAACCCAAAATAGTCGTATGTGGAAAAAGGGCTAACTTCTGCGACATTTTGTTCATTTCCGGTTTCAGAGACAGCCAGACAGTAGATGCATCTCGAAACCTTTGTATTATTTATGTATGGGTAGAGCGCATCGTGCCAAAATACGTCGGAAAAGTATTTTCTACATTAGCTGTCGTCTGGTAGTGGCATTTTATTCTTCTTCAAACCTTGTTTGAGAGCTTTAACTCAGAACAAGTTTTCTACATGCATGTAATCAATAAATTGCATGTGCATTGTCAGGATCGACAGAAGCGTCCGGTCCCACGCGTCGGCTTTGACCCGTGACGTAAGGGTGTTGTCGTGTGTGACGTCATGACGGCGTGGAGTTTGGTTTGAGTGTGGCTGTCTCCAGTTCTGTTTTATCTTATTTTATTTTCTTTTCTGATCTGTTCGTTCTATCTCGTGAGATGATTTTTTTTTTAAATTTAAAAACACTTATTGCTTATTTTAATTATCTGTTTCCTCGAATTTCTGTTTTAGTTTATTATATTTATCTTTCTGATCTGTTCGTTCTATCCCGTGAGATTTTTTTTTAAAAAAGACAAAAAACACTAATCAGCTACTGAAGCATCTTTATCTTCTATGGGTTGCAGGGGTTACGACCCCTGGGGAGGTGGGTGGGTATTCATGCATGGCTGTCTTCACTTATACGTCGTAGCTACGCAAGGCGTCTAAATTTGTTTATATTTAGTTTGCCCCCCACCCAAAACACCCCATTTCCCGTGCTTGTCCTGTTAGTGTCATTAGGCTTCTTGTGGAAAGTATGTGTGTTTGTTTTTGTTTCTGTCATATTTGTGACGTCATGGGTGAAAGCAGACGGATGGGATCGGACGCTTCCGTATTTCCCATTTTCAGACTGTTATAGTTAACATCAAAGAATTCGCATATATCCTTGATGCTTAATTTCTCTCTCATGTACTATTGTTTTAACAACACTAAAGGAAACCTTACGAAAACTGTGAACTATATTATAAGAAATGATATAAAACTACCCACGATAACCTTATGACGAAAGTCTGTTTTAATAAAACTGAGTATCTGTACACAAGCGTGCCTCTATCGACACGCATTGGTAAAACACTACTCACTTAGATTTAGATTGGGTCTCTGTTTAATTGGTATACTGTGTCACTCTCAAGATGTATGCAAATGTGGCATTTCATAAATAAAGTTATGTATTCCTAGAAACCCAAAATTTGCTTGTCAGCAGCGGAAAGAGGCGGTACCTGTTGTGCAGCATTGTAAGTTTTTCACCATTGCACTATGAGCCGGAAGTATTTTCTTGCGATTTCCTTGTCGATGTGTGACCTGACTGCTTGTAGCTCTTTCACAGAAGGGATCAAAACTTTACAGTCAGCAAGACTGGAAATGTGAACCATAACAGACGCTGTTTCACAGGTCAGCACGTTTCCACAGAGCTAGGGAAGAGGCATGAATCTAGGGCTCCTCTTACGAGACCAGTAGTGGCTAGAACTCGTAAACCGCTATTTAAAGGACGAGATCAGATGCGATTTCCACGTGCAACGACTTTCCTGGGCTGAAAACCGTAGATTTAGAATCCTTTGTTACAGCTCAAGCGTTAATAACAACTCAGATTATTCAATGGAAATGACAGGAAAAATCAAGTGAACTTTGAGGCTTAATTCCGTGCGCACCAGGAAATAACTCGTCGATCACAGAGTTGCCAAACATACCTTGCCTTATTGCCAAATCTCAGTTACAATACCAGCAGGAAGAAGACGAACCATTGTGATCTTACAGCGGGCTAGGAAGTGACCATAGCTGGTGTCTCCAAGTCGCGGCTGCTATGGCCTGGAATACGTAATGCGTCTGATTAACATTTCTGTAACTAGGTTTAGGGACTGGAGCGTAGTTACTAATAATACTCAGAACTGACTGCAAACGAAGCATCATAAATCAGTAACTCTCATAGTTGTTTCTATATTTCTTTCGTAAATGTACTCAAAACTAAGAAATCATTCACAGACATTTTCGTGCCTCACCGATAGTTGAGCACAACAAACAAATAAAAATAAAAAAAGGATGTGTGTGAGTGTGTGTGTGTGTAACAGGGAGAGAGAGAGAGAGAGAGAGTAAAAAATTGTAAAGAAATTGAATCATGGTATGTAAAGAAATCATTCATTAAAATGACACGTTCCACATCAATACGAAATATCGTATTCATGATCTATGAAACAAGAATTAATTTAATGTAATCTAATCTAATTATATCATATTGATGACTAGCCATGAAGAGTAATGAATTACCCAAACTTTTGCTAATACCAGTAACCAAATCTAAACTTGAAAATAAAAGACGACAATTTTTGTAATAAACCGGGACTTTTATCAAGACCCTTTCGTCCTTGTTAACTAACCACAAAAGATGTCTGATATACCTCTATTCTGAAGTAACAAAGTGTGCATGCATTTAAAGATGAAGTGCATGATGTGAAGTTCTCTGACAGAGATACGAACCCATCACGGTTCCTTCCCCGTCTACGGAGTCCTTTTCAGGTTATAATCAAACATCAGCAATTACTCGTAGATTACATTAAAACTAAAGTAGTTGAAGCAGACGTTACTTGATAACAAAAATGCGGTGCCTTTCTTCATTTACTTGCGCCTACAAATGGCTATGGAGTACTGCCAAACCCAAAGGCAAGAGATCTTGTTGTCTTCCGATATATGTCGCTGTCAGTTCTTCCATATGATTTGGTCGACATGACCTGTTTCATGTTGTGTATGACAGACAATGTTTTAGAAAATCAATTGTTTTCCTTTGCAATAAACAGAAAGATTTTCATTCTAAGTATCCAAGTACAAAATTTTCGCAATATTAGTTAAAATTTAATATTCACTTCTATAATGTAGGAAAGTATTTCACAGTTGCAAAACTCGCATCCAACTATTGACCTTACACTTAGTCGCTGACCATAAATTCTAGCTCAGAGTAACACCAGATTAAGTAACCTAATGTAGCGAAGACTGTTTGCCAGTGCTCTTTCTCACCGGAAAATACACAATTCACTCATTGGGCTCCATAAGTACACTGTAACAGTAATTTCTTTCTGTGTGTATGCAATGCATACGGATTAGCATTTAGTGGTGCTCTCTCTTCCATTTCTGTATACAATATGCCTGACCTAAACGGGCCCTTTATCATTACAGGCCCTGGGCAGTGCAACATCATACTGACAACAGTAATGTGCATATACTGACAACCTGACTGTTAGTTTTACCTGATTTTGTAATCATTTAAATAAAACAACATGACCTTCCAGTGGGAGACATTTCGTCCCCCTTTTCCTTCTGTGAAATTTGTCAGTAAGCTTTTTGCCTTCCAGCCAGTGAAATGCGGCAGAGTACTGCCGGTAAACGATTCACATACCACGATTTAGTGCCATTAAGATGATTACTTTAAACATTGTCGTAGATGAAGGAATTTAGTTTTGTCTTAAATCGTCTCAATTAGCAATGTTCACAGACATCTCAAATAGGAAAAAGCTCATTTTCCAGGTACAAAGGTTGTAGAAAAAACTTCCTTGAGTTGGCATTGGAAGGCGTTTGCACACACGTATACAATACTATGAATACTTCGAAAGCTATAGTTAATGTTGCTCTCATAAACTACTTTTGTTTTTTAATTCTTCTGGGTCTTCAGCGTCCAATATGTGTTGTAGATACGGTCTTAGAGCAAAAAATTGACCGTCGAGTCGTTCACATACGGTGGGCAATACAGTCGTGCTCCTCTCAGAATCCTATGTCCGCCAATATGCTCGATCTGGCAACATTGCAGACTGCGGCACTTCCCAGAGGAAGTCTTGACTTCAGTCTTAGTATTTTATTCTTGACTACGACCGTAGTCTTGAGGTAAAACGCGAGACTAGCTAATACGACGTTTGGTAACTAAAAGCACACGTCGACAAAGTTTTTATCGCCCCTTTCCTCTCAGTGCTGAAGCTATGAGTGTAATTCAAGTGAATCTACAATGGGTTTCGCTTTCTGTCACACTGGTAATAACAGTTTGGTCCAACAATGCTTTAACGAAAGATTTCTTTGCCAGCCATCTGCCTCTGAACACCACATGCGTCTGAGTTCTCTGGGACCCGTTTGCTGCCTACCGGCGGGGGCTGAGGTACTGCATTGTCTCGCCTTCTGCCGACAACCTCTGCTCCACTCCGCACTCTCGACCATGTAAAATGCTTTAACGTTGTTGAGTGGTGACCCATAAAATCCGTCTACGATTTGTTCAAATGGCTCTGAGCACTATGGGACTTAACATCTGTGGTCATCAGTCCCCTAGAACTTAGAACTACTTAAACCTAACTAACCAAAGGACATTACACACATCCATGCCCAAGGCAGGATTCGAACCTGCGACCGTATAGCGGTCACGTGATTCCAGACTGAAGCGCCTATGATTTGTGTTTTACTCTTGATAGCAAAGGAGACACAAAACTGTTTTTATTTGATGATTATTTTATTACACTAGGAAGCAATACGTCAATGTGGCACAGAATTAATTTCGTTGTTTCTGATCCAGAGCACTAAAGTTAAAGCATCACATTCTGTTCTTTTTCGTTTCACGGGAGGTTCCTCAAACACATTATTATTGTCATGGATTCATATGTATTAGTCCAGGCACAGAGAGTAAATGCAATGTAATGTGTTTGATTTCTTTCTTTGATTCTCTATGGTAAATGGATGCAAAAGATTGTGTCAATACCTGTCAGAACCTGCTCTATAGCTACTCAGGCAAATTGCTTGTTTTGAGGTCTGTACCTTAATCAGTGGAGAAGTGAATGCTGTTCACAAGTGATATTTAAAATATTCAATTGGATTTAAGGTGACAAAATTGCCCATATTTGAAGCTATCCAGAGAAAAAGTAAGTTGCTAGAGCCGCTGTTAGTAAAGGTCTGCAGGGAGTTCCTAATTGCTTCTGTAGAAATTTAGCGTAGAGGCCCTATAGTAATCAAGAGGTTCGTTTCCTTCATACTTATCACCTTGGCATGTGAGTCTTAAGTGAAGAACAATATTGAAATTCGTGTTGCTGATGGTCAATTCGAATTTCTTCAGAGACGCTGGTATTGTGAAGCAGCTTGGCAGTCAGAAAGCCAAGATCTATGACCATTAACACAACTTACTGAGTCGACCTACCAAGAGGATTTGATGTCTAAAGGTTTTCTTCCGATTTCGATACAGAATTTTTTCTGGAAATTCTCAGCTCCATAAAATATATCAAAAAAAAAAAGGTCTCATACGCTGGCCCCTACCACGGTTACAACTGATGACTGATTGAGCCGTTCTGACCCAAGACACTTCCGGTACCACTGGGCTATGGACACGCTGCTGCCTACACGCCACTCTCATCATGGTATTTGTCGCTCAGCCTCATAACACATTGTGAAAGATAATAAAAGTTGTCATTTATGTGAAGAATAGCATTTCTTTAGGCAAAAAATTGAATTTTGTCTCAGTGTCTTAGTTTACATGAGGATTATATAGCACGAGTCATTCAAATGGAAAGGGAATATCAAGTGAATTTAACGAGTCAGTTCAGTACCATACGCGGAAGTGATTGCACTGTCACAGTGTTGCCTAATCTTTGTGACGATGTTGCCAATTCTCAGCTGCGTTAGGAACAGCTCTGTAGTGGTATGCGAGGAGAATCCCGTGCTCTTGTCATAGGAGGATATGGAGAGGAGGTGCAGGGTTTGGTTGATATGCAGCGTTTTCTCCTACCAGTTGTGTCAAACATTCAGGTGTACCGTAAAATGGGGCGACTTTGTGACTGGTGGGGTGACTTTGTGACAAGGGATCGAGTTTTCGTATTTTAAATCTCGCGCCGCGACCGCTCGCCTCAGGAAAGAGCTGAACCACGCATTTCGTTTGTCAGACATGCCACGCCACGTAGCGGCAGCAGGGTGAAGCTTCTGCACACGCATAGTTCCTTCCGACGCCGTTGCTTAGAAACGCTGTTATTTACGTTTTCGTAAAATGAGGGAAACTTTATATTGTGAAAACGTTTATGTTAAGGACGCAACTAAAACAGGTATGTACATTTGTTTGTTAATATGTTGGGCAAATTATTGTAGAATATCGATTAAATCAAGCCATGTTTGTTGAACATGTGAGACAAAAACTGAAATGCACGCACTTTGTGTGGCGACTTTGTGACACCCCAACTTGTCACAAAGTCACCCCACCATGGTTTTAGGTTATATTTTATCACGTTTTTTTGTCTTTCAAGCACTGAAAAGAAGATGAGGTCTTATAAAAGGAAGTTGGGTGCAAGAGCCTATAGAAATTACTCTCCAGAGACGTTAGATAAAGCCGTTAAATTGGTTTTAACAAAGAAAATGACCCTGCGAGCAGCATCTGAAAGGTTAGTGGCAGTTCTTTAATTTTTCATACACTGCCACACAGGAAGTAAACGTTTTATTGGATACTGTAAGGCTAAAATAGACGTTTAGATGACCATCTGTTTGGCGTTTTTAAGCAAATTCTTCGGCTTGAATAGGGAGCAAAATACAGCTATGTACACCAGGAAGTTACCTACATTCCTTTATTTTGTTACAAACTTTACTGTCATAAAACGGGTTTTTACACCAATTTGCAACCTCTGGCATTTGTAAAGGAAGCATTTATGCAAATTTTAAACCTACCTTCGTAAAATTCTGATATTTTTGGCATTTTTTCTATTAAACATCTTTTAAAAGGTATGGTATTTTTTTCTGAATTATACCATACTGGAATATATGTTTTATACGTTCTTTTTCTCTGCTTTTAGGTTCAATATTCATCGAAACACATTGTGGAACAAAACCAAAGAGATATAACGTTCGACCACCTCAAACTCAGAGACAGTCAAACCTAAAAGACAGCATGAGGGTCAACCTATTTTTACAAAAGAAGAAGAGGATACATTCGTTGCTCATTCCATTGCAATGGCATCTTATGGTTTCCCAATGACATTACTTGATTTGCGCTGTGTCATCAAATCATATCTAGATCGAACCGGAAGAAAAGTTCCCGTGTTTGGAAATGGAAACTTTCCTGGGAGAGAGTGGGCCATGTCATTTATGAAGCGGCATAAGTATGTTCTCTCCGAACGTGTCGCCAAAAATATCACATATGCAAGAGCTGCGACTGATACTGAAGTGATTGACTCATATTTTGAGCATTTAGAGAAGGAGTTAGAGGGTATTCCGCCAGAAAAAATTTGGAATTACGACGAAACGAACGTCCAGGACGATCCGGGAAGCAAAAAAGTGTTGGTCAGAAGAGGAGCAAAATATCCAGAGCGGATACAAAATTGTTCCAAAGCATGTACTTCGATTATGGTCTGTGGGAACGCCGCAGGACAGTTGGGTCCACTATACGTAAATTACAAGGCCGAGAACATGTGGTCGACCTGGACCGAAAATGGACCTGAAGTAGCCCGCTACAATCGTACTAAATCTGGATGGTTTGATCACCAAGTGTTTGGTTCATCAATCTTATGCTCCCCATACTGAAACAACAAGATGGCAAAAAAGTTCTTATTGGCGATGATTTGAGTTCGCATATTAACCTAGAGGTTATTCGACTCTGCGAAAAGTATGGGATAAAATTTATCGCACTCCCACCAAATGTGACACATCTACTGCAACCGCTAGATGTTGCCATATTCAGAGTTCTAAAACTGATTTGGCGTGAAATTTTGTCAGATTGGAAGCAATCGACATCTGGTAGCCGGTGCACATCAGTTCCAAAAGATGAACTGCTTGGTCTGTTAAAGAAAATGATGGACAAGCTGCAGGAGAACATCATAAAAAATCTCCAGTCAGGATTTAGGAAGACTGGGATTTTTCCGCTTAACAAAATGGAAGTCCTCCAAAGACTCCCGAAGGCCGTCTTGGAAGAGACCCTATAGTCCTTATCAGGAGTGGTTGGTGAGATCTTCATAGAAGAACTGCAGAAGAAGAGAGAAGAGGTTACAGGATGCCGGGCCCCCAAGAGAAGGAGAAGGCTCACTGTTCCAGCAGGCAGAAGCATCTCCAGTGCCGAAATCGAAGCCAGTAGGGCGGAACAGCCGAAAGGGAAGAACACAAAAGCCAGCACATCCTCCAGACCTAGCGGATCCAAGGAAAAGGCTGTACTCGCAGGTGAGATGTCTGAAGAAAGCTCTTCAGATGAAGACAACAGCAGAGAGAGGAACTGGACGGATGAAGATCCCAGTGACCCCGACGTGCTGGATGAATCTTTCAGCTGTTTGGAGGATTCAGAACCTGAAATGTCTCCCACAAAAGTGATTCCAAATGATAAAGACGTCTTGGGAATCGACAGCATGGCTCCTGAAAAAAACGTTTTCAAAGTGGATGATTTTGTAGTGGTGAACTTTGAAGGGGAACTTTTTCCAGGAAGGGTGACTGAAGAAAAACAAGAGGGCTACATTGTCAGCGTTATGGAGAGGACCAAGATGTTCTGGAAGTGGCCTACTAAAGAAGATGCTATTCTGTACTCCAAAGAAGAAGTTTTGTACACTATCGACCCCCCAAGACCGGTAGGAAAGCGAGGGTTCTTTGAGGTGAAAAATCTAGATTAGGGAGCTCCTTTTTCATCACTTGTAAAAATGATGTAGCTCTACCAAAGCATCAAACACATGTACATTGATTAAATATACTTTTTGATTGGTCAAAATTGTGACATTATTTTTTTCCCATACTTTGTAACCCAAAAACAATGTTGTCACAAAGTCACCCCACAGGGTGGGGTGACTTTGTGACAGAGTTTTCCCTTTATATAGTCGTTCATAAAAAAGATGCAAATTTTTTGAAGACATAATCTTGTAAAGGAAGGTTGTAGCTATCTTATGATGCCATCCGTTTCAGTTTATGTTAAAAATTGATCAGTGTACGAGTGAAAACATGCAAAACTTGTCACAAAGTCACCCCATTTTACGGTATAATCTTCCATCACGATTACAGTTTCCTACAAAATATATATAGATAAAACACTTACCTTGTTACTTTGTGACAAAAGATTATTTCAGTACAATAAAAAGTCTTCTTCCTGCTGGTATTGTAACTGAGATTTGGCAACAAGGCAAGGTATGTTTGGCAACTCTGTGATCGACGAGTTACTTCCTGGTGTGCACGGAATTAAGCCTCAAAGTTCACTTGATTTTATCTGTTATATCCACTAATCTCGCCCTTCAAATAGCGGTTTACGAGTTGTAGCCACTATTGATCTCGTAAGAGGAAGCTAAGACACATACTTCTTCGCCAGCTCTGTGGTAACATTGTCTGTTATGGTTCGCAGTTCAAGTCTCACTGAGTGTGGCGTTTTTATCCCTTCCATGGAAGAGCTACAAACAGTCAGATCAAACATCGATGAGGAAATCGCAAGAAAATACTTTCGGCCCATAGTGCAATGGTAAAAAACTTACAATACTGCACAACAGGTACCGCCTCTTTCCGGTACTGACAAGCAAATTTTGGGTTTCTAGGAATACATAACTTTATTTATGAAATGCCACATTTGCATACATCTTGAGTATGACACAGTATACCAATTAAACACAGACTCAATCAAAACCTAAGTGTGTAGTATTTTACCAATTCGTGTAAATAGATGCACGCTTGTGTACAGATACTCAGTTTTATTAAAACAGACTTTCGTCATAAGGTTATCGTGGGTAGTTTTATTACATTTCTTATAATACAGCTCACAATTTTCGTAAGGTTTCCTTTAGTGTTGTTAAAACAATAGTACATGTTGTTGTTGTTGTGGTCTTCAGTCCTGAGACTGGTTTGATGCAGCTCCATGCTACTCTATCCTGTGCAAGCTTCTTCATCTCCCAGTACCTACTGCAGCCTACATCCTTCTGAATCTGCTTAGTGTATTCATCTCTTGGTCTCCCTCTACGATTTTTACCCTCCCCGCTGCTCTCCAATACTAAATTGGTGATCCCATGATGTCTCAGAACATGTCCTACCAAACTATCCCTTCTTCTAGTCAAGTTGTGGCACAAGCTCCTCTTCTCCCCAATTCTATTCAATACATCCTCATTAGTTATGTGGTCTACCCATCCAATCTTCAGCATTCTTCCGTAGCACCACATTTCGAAAGCTTCTATTCTCTTCTTGTCTAAGCTATTTATCGTCCACGCTTCACTTCCATACATGGCTACACTCCATTCAAATGCTTTCAGAAATGACTTCCTGACATTTAAATCTATACTCGATGTTAACAAATTTTTCATCTTCAGAAATGCTTTCCTTGCCGTTGCCAGTCTACATTTTATATCCTCTCTACTTCGACCATGATCAGTTATTTTGCTCCCCAAATAGCAAAACTCCTTTACTACTTTAAGTGTCTCATTTCCTAATCTAATTCCCTCAGCATTACCCAACTTAATTCGACCACATTCCATTATCCTCGTTTTGCTTTTGTTGATGTTCATCTCATATCCTCCTTTCAAGACACTGTCCATTCCATTCAACTGCTCTTCCAAGTCCTTTGCTGTCTCTGACAGAATTACAATGTCATCAGCGAACCTCAAAGTTTTTATTTCTTCTCCATGGATTTTAATTCCTACTCTGAACTTTTCTTTTGTTTCCTTTATTGCTTGCTCAATATACAGATAGAATAACATTGGGGATATGCTACAACCCTGTCTCACTCCCTTCCCAACTACTGCTTCCCTTTCATACCCCTCGACTCTTAGAACTGCCATCTGGTTTCTGTACAAATTGTAAATAGCCTTTCGCTCTCTGTATTTTACCCCTGACACCTTCAGAATTTGAAAGAGAGTATTCCAATAAACATTGTCAAAAGCTTTCTCTAAGTCTACAAATGCTAGAAACGTAGGTTTGCCTTTCCTTAATCTTTCTTCTAAGATAATTCATAGGGTCAGTATTGCCTCACGTGTTCCAATATTTCTACTGAATCCAAACTGATCTTTCCTGAGGTCGGCTTCTACCAGTTTTTCCATTCGTCTGTATAGAATTCGCGTTAGTATTTTCCAGCTGTGACTTGTAGGGGTAATTTCACTACATAAAGGAAAACACTTGTGTGGAATTTATACTGTGAATGACCACCTTTATTGTACCGCACAAAACACACTTGATACATACGTTAACGCGGGAAAACGAACACTCCTCGTGTCCTCCAAAGAACCCCGCTCGTAAAGAGGATCTCTCAGTGTCTTGTCGACTATCGACTTGTCACTCCCACACAGCCCCCCCCTGAAGTGCGGAGCACCCGGTATGGTGGGGTACTTAAACTTCACCTCTCGGCCTGCCCGAGTGCGGATAGTGCGGGTGTGGGTGCTGCTTGCTGATTCTGTTGCTGCATTAGGCCCCCTGGTATGGGGCTCATGTGGGACACAGCTGTCTGGTTCTGCGGAAGGTGTGGGTTCGTTGCAAGTTGTGTCTGAAGTCGTCTGTGAGACTGTCGTCGGTGCTGGCATTGTCCAAGCGGGTTTTACACGCTCAATGGAAACTTTGGTCGACTTTCTCTGGAGGAGGATATCCATTGTGTGTGTGTCCCGTCCTAGCACTTGGTATGGTCCAGTGGCTGTAACAAATGACGTACCACGTCTGTGCGGAGCATGATGTGGGAACAAGTATCGAGGGACTTGTGTATGAACACTGGATGCGTGCCGTGCTGAGAAGTCGGGGCTGCACGTAGTGTCTCTGCCTGCTTCCTCATTTGTTGCAAGAGGTGGGGTAGTTGTGTGTCATCTGGGAGAGGAACTGGTGCAAGGAATTCTGCTGGAACTCGGAGTGGTTCTCCGTATACCAACTCTGCCGAGGAACAATTGATGTCTGTTTTTAATGCGGCCCGTAACCCCAACAAAACCAATGGCAACGCTTGAGTCCATGAGTCCTCGTGGCACATCAGGGCAGCCTTTATGGTCCGGTGCCACCTTTCCACCAAACCATTGCTGGCCGGGTGGTAGCTAGTAGTACGGTTTTGTTGGAAGCCGCAGAGTTCTGACAGTTGTTGGAACAGCGTTGACTCGAACTGGCGTCCTTGGTCGGTGGTAACGAAAAATGGGCACCCAAAATGAGCCATCCAAGTTTCCAAGAATGTGCGTGCAGTAGTCTCTGCAGAAATGTCCCTGATTGGTGTAGCCTCTGCCCACCGCGTGCAACGATCCACTGCCGTAAACAAGTACCTGTAACCTTCTGAAGGGGGGAGAGGTCCACCCAAGTCAACGTGTACATGCCCAAAATGTGCCGTTGGGTTTGGGAATTGTCCTACTGGAGCGTGAACATGGCGTCCCACTTTGCTACGTTGACACTGATAGCAGCTGCGGGCCCACTCCCATGTATCTTTCTTGATTGAAGGCCACACAAAATGGTCCGTCACTAATTTCACTGAGGCATTGGTTCCCGGATGTGCCAGGTTGTGAATGCTGTCGAATACCTTTCGTCGGAACTGGGGGGTAATGTATGGGCGTGGTCTAACCGTGGAGGTGTCGCACCTTACCTTACATGGGCTGCCGGGGACGTCCACAAGTTGTAAATGTAGGCCAGTGGACGGGTCCGCCAACAAGGATTGCAGCTGCGCATCTGAAGCCTGAGCCCTTGCCAATTCGGAATAATCTAACATTGGACTTATCCCACTAATACGTGAGAAATAGTCTGCCACAATGTTTTCGGCACCATGGATGTGACGCATGTCTGTCGAAAACTGGCATATAAACTCTGTATGGCGGGCCTGGCGGGGGGAACATGAATCGCTGACTTTGTAGAAAGCTGCCACGAGATGTTTGTGGTCGGTGTATATGGTGAATTGCCTGCCCTCAACTAAGGGGCGGAAGTGCCTGACGCTTTCATACATTGCGAGGAGTTCCCTGTCATATGCACTCCAACGAGTTTGACTCATCTGTAGTTTTTGTGAGAAGAAACTTAGTGGCTGCCAATGACCCTTCACTCTCTGGTGCAGTGCTGCCCCGATTGCGACTTGGCTTGCGTCAACTACTATGGCTAGCTGAGCTCCTGGTGCAGGGTGTGCAAGCCCCACTGCGTTGTGAAGGCTGTTTTGCAGTGCCTTGAAAGAGTCCATCTCGGGTGTCCATGGGAGTGGGCGCTTGCCAATTTTGTTGTGTCCGGCCAAGGCATTGTTCAGTGGCGTCTGGATTGCTGCTGTTCCGGGGAGGTGGCGAAGATAGAAATTTATCATCCCTGGGAACCGTCGGAAATTGTGGTAGGTTTGAGGCCGTGGTAGGGTACGCAACAACTTCAGCTTCTCTGGCAATGGGAAAATGCCCTGAGCTGACACTTTACAACCCAGGAAGGCTACAATGGGTTCCCCAAACACGCACTTGTCCTTGTTAAGTGTAATTCCATGAGCGCTAAGCCTGCTTTGCACCTCGCTTACGTGTTTCTGATGGTCAGAAACATTCTCCAAAAACACCAGAATATCGTCTAAATAGGCGAAACAATATGGTAGTCCTCTCAGTACGCTAGGAACCGTTGCCATGTCTGGACCGCATTTTTCAGCCCAAATGGCATCACCAAAAATTCAAACAGCCCGAATGGGGTTGTCACTCCAGTCTTTGGTATGTCCTGCTCTGCCATTGGGATCTGATTATAAGCCTTACGGCAATCCAAAACACTGAATATGGATGCCCCGGCCAGTGAATGGGTGAAATCCTGTATATGTGGCACAGGGTATCTGTCTGGAACAGTTCGGGCGTTCAAAGCTCAATAATCACCGCACGGGCGCCATGACCCATTCTTTTTACGGGCAAGATGCAGAGGAGAGGACCACGGACTGTTGGATGGCTGTATAGTTCCTTCCTGTAGCATCTAGTTGAAAATGGCCTTGGTTTCCCGCAAACGATCAGGTGCAAGCCTGCGAACACGTGAGGAGACTGGTGGGCCTGGAGTTGTCCGGATGTGGTGCACCATCTCATGCTTCACCCTGCTCTTTCTTGTTCCCTGTTGTGGTTTGGGTGTCGCCTTTGTGGATCAGGAACGAAAAGTCTTTGTGAAGCAGCGTACCTTACAGTTGTGGGAGAAGTCGATCCACATAACGTAGGCTCGTGCTGAAATGGGGGTGTTCCCCTTCCAAGCGTCTGTGAGTTTAGGCGCAGTTGCTTGTTGTCACGGTCGGCTCCTTTTTGATGTTTTGGATGACGCCGTCGATGTCGCGGAAGAGGTTCTGTGCAGACGACATGTCGATACGAGACGTCGCGGAAAATATCTCAAGAAACTTGCCTACTGTCACACTGCTTAGTTACGGGGTCACCACTTATGTAGGGGTAATTTCACTACATAAAGGAAAAAAACTTGTGTGGAATTTATACTGTGAACGACCACCTTTATTGTACCGCACAAAACACACTTGATACATACGTTAACGCGGGAAAACGAACACTCCTCGTGTCCTCGAAAGAACCCCGCTCGTAAAGAGAATCTCTCAGTGTCTTGTCGACTATCAACTTGTCACTCCCACAGACTTATTAAACTGATAGTTCGGTAATTTTCACATCTGTCAACACCTGCCTTCTTTGGGATTGGAATAATTATATTCTTCTTGAAGTCTGAGGATATTTCACCTCTCATACATCTTGTTCACCAGATGGTAGAGTTTTGTCAGGACTGGCTCTCCCAAGGCCGTCAGTAGTTCCAATGGAATGTTGTCTACTCCTGGGGCCTTGTTTCGACTCAGGTCTTTCAGTGCTCTGTCAAACTCTTCACGCAGTGTCGTATCTCCCATTTCATCTTCATCTACATCATCTTCCATTTCCATAATATTGTCCTCAAGTACATCGCCCTTGTATAGACCCTCTATATACTCCTTCCACCTTTCTGCTTTCCCTTCTTTGCTTGGAACTGGATTAACATCTGAGCTCTTACATGAGTACATGAGAGAAAATTAATCATCAAGGATATATGCAAATTCCTTGATGTTATCTGTAACAGTCTGAAAATGCACATGCGGTTTATTGATTACATGCATGGAGAAAACTTGTTCTGAGTTAAAGCTCTCAAACAAGGTTTGAAGAAGAATAAAATGCCACTACCAGACGACAGCTAATGTAGAAAATACTTTTCCGACGTATTTTGGCACGATGCGCTCTACCTAGACATAATACAAAAGTTTTGAGATGCATCTACTGTCTGGCTGTCTCTTAAACCTGAAATGAACAAAATGTCGCAGAAGTTAGCCCTTTTTCCACATATGACTATTTTGGGTTGAGATGTTACAAGTTCCATTAGATTGATAACTTTAGCAGATAGCAGAATTGCGTTTTAAAAAATATTGCGGTGAATGTACTCGAACTCGCGACATCTTATCTACCGCAGACAATACTTACCATTACGCTACTAGTAGCCGACACATAGCTGTAATATCTCCAGAAGTCAAGAACAACTTCTCCAGAACTTCTGTATTCCACAGCGCTGTGGGATAATGCATATGGCCAGGTCAATACTTATGAGAGACAAACAGTTATACCTTTTCTTTTGCACTGCACGACTTTTTCAACGAACAGATAGCGCAATAGAGTAACCGCAAGTAGAAAGGAACACTTCCTATTTTAATTTCTGTATCTTACACCATTGGCAGTTCTGTGTTGGTGTCAGATACATGATTTTATTTTGGTGATTACAAAATAAAGCTGCATGTATACACTGGGTAGCCGAGGCAGCTAGTTCATGGTGATTCGGTCAACCAAGTAAATGAATTTACTGAACATGCTGATACAAGGAGCCTGTGTGTCAGAATTCTCAGCCAGTGTGGCACAATGGCGTTATGATAGAA
The DNA here is from genome assembly GCF_021461395.2 of Schistocerca americana. Taxonomy (NCBI): domain Eukaryota; kingdom Metazoa; phylum Arthropoda; class Insecta; order Orthoptera; family Acrididae; genus Schistocerca; species Schistocerca americana. Next base: position 103,500,187 of record NC_060119.1, read on the forward strand.
AAATGAGCCACTCAGGAGAGGCTTTGGTGGTCGGTTGGGCTGATGATGGTCTGGTCAATTCCAACTTCAGTCAGTGATTTTAGATAGGGAGAGACAAATTCCATTCTCTTGTGGCTACACCAACTGAAGAGATATAATGGCATTGTGGTCCGAAATTCACATTAAAAATGATATTCCTTCTCTACCAAGTAGACGTTAGGTTGAGCCACAATAAAGTCTGGAGTGGCGACATGTGGAAACTCTATCATCAGTAACCTTTCTTATACTAGTTATTTATTTCTAGTAACGAAACAAACGCTATGTAGGCTCACAGGACACTTATTCTATCTTTTATCTGAGCTTCTGTATGTCGATAAAAAATGGTTCTGAACTGGGAATTCAACTCAGACCGCCCTTAACACGGAATTTGTTCCCTTCATGACAATACAGCTCGGCTACAATTTGTTGTTTGTTCAAAACTGCAGAGTCCGCAACGTCTCCACATATTGCGCGTGAATGGGTTCGAATCCTGGCGCGGCACTAAAGATTTCATTATGTATTATCAAGATCTAGCATGAGAACACCTATCTGCTGGTGGATAATAATTTCAATTTTTAATGTATTTTCATTCGTTGTCAACACTAACGATATTTGACGTTTTTGACTCCCAGTGAGACACACCACTATTTGCGAGATCGATGTAAGTCCATGTTATTCCAAGCTGCTGGTGGAGAAAAATTCGGTAGCTGACGTCTCTTTGCGTGTAGTCAACGATATGTGTGGGGCTCTATTCCCAGTCAGCACTGAACTCTTCGTCATATTATTTCTAGTTCAAACATGCTCACATGTCACTGCTGGTGCAACAAACCCATATTTAATGTTCGTTTTCTCTAGAATATAACAGCGATAGGCGCCGGGTTGGAGTCCTGGGAAGGAAAAAATAACTGTTTCGTCTCGTCATTTCAGTTAAAACATCTAGCTACTGCTGAGAAAATGCGATATGTCACAGTTCGATATCTATCCGATTAGGTTCTGGGTTCGAATCCCTGTCCAACACAAAACTTTACCCCACGGCATTTCAAATAAGTTACTTGTTAAGAAGCAATATTTAACATCTATCATAGTTCGTTAACAGGGACATTAGGTGCTGGGTAGGAATTCGGGTCCATTAAAAATGTTTGCGTTATGTATTTTAAAGTTGGTATTTGCTAATTGATACTGTCTAAAATCGAGGTATATCACTCTCTGTATGCCTAATCAGGAATGACTGTTAGTTTCCGTCAGTCACGAAATCTTTGCTTAGTCTGCATGACTAAGCAATCCATATGCGGAACGAGACGGATTGTCATGTCATTTGAAGTTCATACATATTCTTAACTAGCTGCTCATGAATTACTTAAATTTTTAATGTCATTTTGTGTTAAATAATAAGTACGGTATGTTACTTTGAAGAGGAAATCATGAATATGACGAACTTACTACGTGCATTACCTATCTGACGTAATAATGAGAGTGGTTACATTTAAGGTATGTCATTTATTGTAATAAATGTGAGCTTACAAGCCTGAAGGACAGTCTTATCTGTGATAAGTTGTTCCGTGATATTTGTAGTATCGTAGTATTACTTTACATCTTGAGTTATTGCGATGCAGAGCAGTGTTTTCTAGTGGTGACTTGTTGGAACCATTTTCAATAGTCAAACGACTGTACCAAGGAGCGACTAGAGGACCTGCTAGACAGCTGCATTATGTGGGTTGTATGTGAATCAGGCGAAATGCAATTCAGGTCGTTCGGATACTTTTGAGCATGACTGTATATCTGCTTCACCATGAAAGGACAATATGAGGGAAACTGCTCTGATAAAAACACTTATCAAAGAAGTTTTAGGTCACCTAGGTTCCGTGAATTCCAGAACCTGCACAGAAAACTGGAGTAGAGATCAATGTAATCATTATTTCCACCCTTTTACTGCTCATGAAAACCACACATTGCATGTTGTACCATGATACAGGGAGACCTTCAGAGGTGGTGGTCCAGATTGCCGTACACACCGGTACCTCTAATACACAGTAGCAAATCCTCTTGCACTGATGCATGACTATTCATTGTGGCATACTATCCACAAGTTCATCAAGGCACTATTGGTCCAGATTGTCCCACTCCTGAATGATGATTCGGCGTAGATCCCTCAGAGTGGTTGGTGAATCACCTCAGAGTGGTTGGTGGGTCATCTTGTCCATAAACAGCCCTTTTCAATTCATCCCATGCAGGTTCATGTTTGGAGAACATGCTGCACTCTCTAGTCAAGCAATGTCGTCATCCTGAAGGAAGTCATTCACTAGATATGCACGATGGGGGCACGAATTGTCACCCATGAAGACAAATGCCTTGCCAATGTGCTGCCTATATGGTAGCACGATCTGTTGGAGGATGGCATTCACATATCATACAGCTATTACGGTGCATTCCATGACCACCAGCAGCAAATTTCAGCCCCATATAATGCCACCACAATACATCAGGGAACCTCCACGTTGCTGTACTCGCTGGACAGTGTGTCTAAGGCGTTCAGCCTGACCGGGGTGCCTCCAAACACATCTCTGGTGATTGTCTAGTTGAAGGCATATGCGACACTAATCAGTGAAGAGAACATGATGCCAATCCTGAGCGGTCCATTTGGCATGTTGTTGAGCCCATCTGTACTGCACTGCATGATGTCATGGCTGCAAAGATGGACCTCGCCATGGACATTGGGAATGAAGTTACGCATCGTGCAGCCTATTGCGAACAGTTTGCGTCATAACATGATGTCCTGTGGCTGCACCAAAAGAATTATTCAACATGGTGGCATAGCTGTCAGTCTTCCTCTGATCAATAATCCATAGGTAGCAGTCATCCACTCCAGTAATAGCCCTTGGGCACTCTGAGTGAGGCACGTCATCGACAGTTCCTGTCTCCCTGTATCCCCTCCATGTCCGAGCAACATCACTTTGGTACACTCTGAGATGCCTGACCACTTCCCTTGTTGAGAGCCCTTCCTGGAACAAAGTAACAATGTAGATGTGATCAAACCATGATATTGACTGCCTAGGCACAGTTGAACTACAGACAACAAGAGCCGTGTACCTCCTTCCTGAAGAAATGACTGGAACTGATCGGCTATCTGACCCCCTCCGTCTAATGGCCACTGCTCATGCATGGTTGTTTACATCTTTGGGTGGGTTTAGTGAAATCTCCAAACAGTCAAAGGGACTGTGTCTGTGATACAATATCCACAGTCAACGTCTATCTTCAGGATGTGACCCAGGGTGATGCAAAGCCTTTTTTTGTGTGTGTGTGTTACATATGATGACTAGATTTCCTTATAGATGCTTCTGAGATTACAGAACCTGACCTTTTATGTGATTTCACATCTTTTAAGAAGCAGAGATCCAGATGAGGAGCTTTTACACCACTACTGCAGTATGGAAATGAAATGAGCGTTTGGCGTCATTGGCCGGGAGGCCCCTCGCGGGGCAGGTCCGGCCGCCATATCGCAGGTCTTATTACATTCGGCGCCACATTGGGCGACCTGCACGCCGGATGGGGATGAAATGATGATGAACACAACACAACACCCAGTCCCTGAGCGGAGAAAATCTCCGACCCAGCCGGGAATCGAACCCGGGCCCAGAGGACGGCAATCCGTCACGCTGACCACTCAGCTACTGGGGCGGACACTACTGCAGTGAAGCCATGGATTGACATTAACACCTACAATGAAATGGGAGACATCTCTCAGGCCAGTTTTGTTTCCAATGGATAAGTAAAATAATGGTTGTAGAAAAAATGTTTTTAAGCAATTAATTGTTGTTGCCGCCCACCCTGATTGATGCATTGCTCTGGAAGGGAATATTTTCAGGTTTTTTTCAAAAGTCTCCTCCCAAAAATATTACAAGGGCTCTAAGAGTATTATGTCTCACTGTTGATTTATCTGACTGACTTTCATAACAGTCTAATGTAACCATAATTTCTGACTCATTAAAAAACAAATCCATAATCTTCTTAGCAGTGTGAAAATTACTGACACTGATATTTCTCCAGTTTGCTCTCATATGTTGAAACACTGGTATACCACAACGTCTTGTTACATGCTGGTACCTTACATGAAAATAAAATTTTAAAAGTAGGTTCATGTAAGTGATGACAGCATACGAAATGCAGTGTCTCTCTGTTCTATTTATGTTCACATGAGATGCCTGTCCCATTAAGAAGGATGCTGTTTGAGGCAGTTATGTCACTGCAGAAAATCTGTACATTTTCATCAATGCCCCATTATGTTAATGCATTCCAAACAGCATTTGCTTTCTCTTTACTAGAATAAATAACTATAAATAAATAAATGGTTTTTTATCTGTCCATAATATCTTTTACATTGGGGACATAGTCTGTTTATAAACATATGAACATTAATAAGAGTTAAGAAATAAAGATAAATTATTCACAGCATCATTAAAACTCCTTGAAGGAGTACAAAAATATAGCAATTAACTATTGCTTTAATATTGTCTGAAATATGTTTCCATTCAACTGTTTTATATTATTTGGCAGTTTGTTATAAAAATGTCTTCCAACAGAAAATGGACTATGATCTGCTGCTCTTGCATTACTAAATTTTATGTGGCAATACTCTCTTCTTCTTGCATTATAATTATGGGTTTCACAATTGATTATACTATGTTCCATATGTCCTTTCACAAACAGTATAGTCAGGAGAACATACAATGAATACACTGTTAGTATGTTATATGTAATGAAGTATTCTCTACGGGAATGAAGTTTACTAATATTAGCTATTATCCTAATTTCTCTTTTCTGGGGTCTCAAAGCCCTATCCATGTATGCCATTGGTGGCCCACCCCAAATCTTGATACCATATTGAAGGTGGGAGCATATGATTCCAAAAAAGATTTTTCTTAGGACAAGTGGTGCTATTATGCTAGAAAGACGTTGTAGCAGGCAGGTGTTACAGAATATTTAGTCACACATATAGTTGGTGTGCTCCTTCCATGTAAGATGTTCATCTACTATAATAGCCAGGAATTGTTTCAAATGATAGCTCTGGCTCAGTAACCACTTGTCTTGACTTATAATTTAGCAGAAACTCCATCAGAATTGTCTTGTCCTTACGTAGTACCAATTTGTTTTTGGTGAGATATTCTGTGATGAGGCTAATGTTCTGTATTATTTTGGACTGCTAACTGTTTTGTAGAGAAGGAGGTATCGTCGGCATAATTTACTAGGTTTGAATTTTGTGGAATTATTTTAGTATTGATGTACACAACAAACAAAAAAGGCCCAATAATGTTTCTCTGAGGGACTCTACAGTTAGGAATTTTATAAGATGATTTTACTGTTTGTGTATGTCCCCCAGTTGTATGATACAGTTTAACACATTGTCTCCTGTCAGCAAGGTAGGATCTTAACAAGTCTATTGACACTCTTCTGACTCCATAAGTTTCTAATTTATATAGAAGAATGGAATGATTTACAGAGTCAAAGGCCTTGGATAGATCTATAAAGGCGCCAATGACTTCATTTCCATCATCAAGTTTATCCAGTACCACTTGAAAAAATATATCTACAGCTGTTATTGTAGACCTGCCCTTCCTGAAACCATGCTGAGAGCTTTTTAGTAAATTGTAATTGCAGAAAAATTATTCAAGTTGATCAATAAGTGAGCTTTCAAATAACTTACTGAGTATTGATGGCAATGAAATAGGCCTATAATTTTGCACATTGGTAGTAATTCCGTTTTTGTGCACTCACTACTGCATTCTCAGAAATATGGCTAAGATGTCATCCCAGCCACTGGATGTATTTGCTTTTAAGTTGTAAATGATTTTCAGAATTTCCAGTTCCATAACACACCTAAAGAAGAATGAATTACTGGCATTACTGGTATTTAATGCCTGCAGAGGGTCAATCACATCCTCCCTACTTATCTTATCAAATTGGTCAATGAAGCTCTCACGTATTTCCTTAGGTTCAGTCAGGAATTTTTCATTGTATCTAATTACTATGTTGTTGCACACTGCATTGTCACTTCCCCTGCTTTCCTTGTTTACAATATACTCCACACTGTATTGCTAATATTTGTGGACTACCTTATCTGTTCTGCATACATTTGTGCTTTTAATGTCTTGAGTGCTTCACTGTAGGTTTGTCTAGAAGTTTTAGGTTTGAATTGGAAGCACTGCAGTTTGGTATCTCTAAAAAGAATATATAAATTCTCCATACCTTCCATTAATTTTATCACATTGGAGGGAATTTTAAGATACTTGGAACTGTCAGTTTTCCTTTTTTTTACCACTAGGCATGCCTGAGTAAGACAATAGGTTAACGTTGTATAAAATCTGTTCCGCTTTTTATTAATGCCTTCTGTTTCATATGGACCTACCTGATTCTAGTTTACGTATGTCAGGGTTTCCTTTAACATATGATAATCTAGCTTTCTTTTATAGGTAAATAGCTCTCCATGAGATTCTATTTCTTTGTCGGTATGAGGCTCTAGAACTAATGCACTATGATCTGAAATGCGGTTCTTGATGGTTCAAACTACAAGGTCTTCCTTGCTTAAGTTTGTAATAATGTGGTCAATACATGTTAGAGCGTCACACATTATTCTTGTTTGTGTGGAATTCACATGGGTATAATTATAAGACTGCGACGTATCAATATATCTAAGATAATTAACACTATTAGTTAAGGAGTCAATGTTCACATTGCCTACGATTAAAGTGTGATTTTTATGAAATGAGAGTTTATCGGTAAGTTACTCTACATGACAAAAGAATTCTTCCATATTACTGTTAGGGGAACTGTACAGGCTACCTACTATTAACCTGCTTTTTCCGAGCTTTCTTCTTATTTCAGTTGTTTTAAACACTATCCACATGCAAATTTATCTACCCAGTGAATTTTTTCGCACTGGACATTATTTTTGGCATAAATACCAACACCACCGCCTTTATGTTGCTTATTACAATAAACACTTTCAGTTTTATAATTACTTAAATTAATACCACACATTTCCTCAGTTTTGCACCCTAGTTCAGTCACAAGATAAATATGAGGACTACTTGTCACTTAGAAAATTTGTTCAATTTTGTTGGTAATATATTGGAAGTTTTTTGATATTGTTTTGAGTTTACAATCATTTACAATTTTGTCATCAAGTACTTTGCGTTCACATATGCACAGTGAAAGTTGTTTTACTCTAAAAAAGTTTCTGTAGGACTGCTTTCACTTATGAACAAATTGTTTTTATATATAAGGCTTTTCAGTTTGATCGTTTCTTTTATTATTTGATTTAATTTTTCACATAAATAACGTCTTCCTGCATATTTCAAGTCCGACCTGTGGTTAGTGTTCTGACCTCTATCCAACTTTCCTATATCTAGAACTGAGCTACACAGTTTGAACATAGTGCCTTAATTATAATATTTGATTTCTTACTTCCTTGTTTACATCCAAGTTATAGGTTAGGTCATGCCGATGCAGGACAGTAGCGACAATCAAGTTTTTCTGCTTATTTTATTCAAGGAAATTCTGCAGAGCTTCAATGGAGACACCAGCTTCATTACTTCCCACATTATTCCCACCACTTACACAAACTACAAAATCATTGCTACACAGCAATTTAATTTTCAAATCAGCATCTTGTACAATGTTTTTTGTTTTTGTGCTGGGTGCCACAACACTGATCACTTGAAGATGTTTGCTTGAGTTATTTAGGATTTCAACTAGATTTCTTCCACGGCTATATGAGAGTTAAATCACATTGCACTTTCATGTGCGTTTTGGAGTACCAGAATTATGGAGTTCATTGAAGGAGTCACGGACTGCATTGCCATGATTGTGTTCGCACTTTTCCTGTATTCCTTATTAACTGTCTGTTTTTGATTAGTTTTTGGGAGCTGATTACACTTCATTATGGTAGTTTTCAGAGATTCATTACAGTTTTTTTCTACTGAGGATCTGGTGTTGTATCTTATTTTCATATTTGTCACTGTGTTTGTTTCAAAATTACATTTACTAAGTTCGTTATCAAGTTACGTAAATTTACTGCCACCATTGCAACCACTTATTGAGAGTACACTATACCTGTTTTTATCATCAAACTTTTATTCATCTTCTGTGATTGATAATTTTTTTGCTTTTCAAGCACTTACTTGTTTCCAGTCTTGCTGTTAAGGCCTACTTGTTTGGAGGTCAGGAACTCATGGTGTCTGTAGTTTTCACAGCACTGAATTTTCACTTGTTCGGTAGGTGTTTTTGCATCTTAATGCATTCACTATGAACTGTAGACTTATTAAGCTCTTATTTAACTTCCGAATTTCTCAACTACAATCACTACAAAATTGCTTTTTCACCACTTCACTGTAACTTCTGTTCACTTTATCAACACATACATCTTCACATGACACCATCTTGAAGGCAAGATCTGTAATTCTGGAATGACAAAAATTGTTCACTAGCCCCAAATGTAACAATGATTCCAAGTTTTTCTTATTTTGGGTGCCTGAAATTCAGTTTTGGTAACAGTTTACCATGCCCTGGGTGGTAAGAATTGCAGGAATATCACTTGTGAAGGCAGATTTTTTTGGTACAGACTGTTCTCCTCACTTACTCTGTCTGATTCTATGCAAAGATGATATATTAATATAGAGCTCTTCAGTACTGTGACCAAGTGCCCCTGCTGTCACCAAAACAATTTATACCGGGTGTTACAAAAAGGTATGGCCAAACTTTCAGGGAACATTCCTCACACACAAAGAAAGAAAATGTGTTATGTGGACATGTGTCCGGAAACGCTTACTTTCCATGTTAGAGCTCATTTTATTAATTCTCTTCAAATCACATTAATCATGGAATGGAAACACACAGCAACAGAATGTACTAGCATGACTTCAAACACTTTATTACAGGAAATGTTCAAAATGTCCTCCGTTAGCGAGGATACATGCATCCACCCTCTGTCGCATGGAATCCCTGATGCGCTGATGCAGCCCTGGAGAATGGCATATTGTATCACAGCCATCCACAATAAGAGAATGAAGAGTCTCTACATTTGGTGCCGGGGTTGCACAGACAAGAGCTTTCAAATGCCCCCATAAATGAAAGTCAAGAGGATTGAGGTTAGGAGAGCGTGGAGGCCATGGAATTGGTCCGCCTCTACCAATCCATCGGTCACCGAATCTGTTGCTGAGAAGCGTACAAACACTTCGACTGAAATGTGCAGGAGCTCCATCGTGCATGAACCACATGTTGTGTCGTACTTGTAAAGGCACATGTTCTAGCAGCACAGTTCGAGTATCCTGTATGAAATCATGATAACGTGCTCCATTGAGTGTAGGTGGAAGAACATGGGGCCCAATCAAGGCATCACCAACAATGACTGCCCAAACGTTCACAGAAAATCTGTGTTGTTGACATGATTGCACAATTGTGTGCACATTCTCATCAGCCCACAGATGTTAATTGTGAAAATTTCCAATTTGATCACGTTGGAATGAAGCCTCATCCGTAAAGAGAACATTTGCACTGAAATGAGGATTGACACATTGTTGGATGAACCATTCGCAGAAGTGTACCTGTGGAGGCCAGTCAGCTGCTGATAGTGCCTGCACACGCTGTACATGGTACAGAAACAACTGGTTCTCCCGTAGCACTCTCCATATAGTGACGTCGTCAACGTTACCTTGTACAGCAGCAACTTCTCTGACACTGACATTAGGGTTATCGTCAACTGCACGAAGAATTGCCTCATCCATTGCAGGTGTCCTCATCATTCTAGGTCTTCCCCAGTTGCAAGTCATAGGCTGGAATGTTCCGTGCTCCCTAAGACGCCGATCCATTGCTTCGAACGTCTTCCTGTCGGGACGCCTTCGTTCTGGAAATCTGTCTCGATACAAACGTACCGTGCCACGGCTATTGCCCTGTGCTAATCCATACATCAAATGGGCATCTGCCAACCCTGCATTTGTAAACATTGCACTGACTGCAAAACCACGTTCGTGATGAACACTAACCTGTTGATGCTACGTACTGATGTGCTTGATGCTAGTACTGTAGAGCAATGAGTCGGATGTCAACACAAGCACCAAAGTCAACATTACCTTCCTTCAATTGGGCCAACTGGCAGTGAATCAAGGAAGTACAGTACATACTGACGAAACTAAAATGAGCTCTAACATGGAAATTAAGCTTTTCCGGACACATGTCCACATAACATCTTTTCTTTATTTGTGTGTGAGGAATGTTCCTGAAAGTTTGACCATACCTCTTTGTAACACCCTGTATACATAATCTCTTACACTCACCTATCCAATGCAGCCCCAAACTTTTCAGTAGTAAAATCTTTGGTACCTCACCCAGCAGCATTCTCCAATGAACTACTCTCAGAAGTACTTTCAAATTACTTACCATTACCAATGTCAATTTCATCTGAACTTGAAATTCCTTATAGAGTTCAGATGATGATGAAAGTAGTATAGTGCAAGATGCAGAAGTAGATGCTGTGCGCTTTTGTTCCTCTTGACTTTTCTCTTCTTCCAATTTTATCTGCCTCAGTCTACTCCTACAAGTTAGGCTTTATGCTCTGGCGTTTTCTGTTGAAGTAAAACCATCTTGTCTTCTTCCAACTTGATTATCTGTAAAACATGGGAATGTGCGGTATCAAATAAACTGTACAAATTATTTATAAGCTTCTTTTCACAGCACTCAAACATATCTTGAGGTGATTTTGCAATTTTCTCCAATCCAAATGCAAGATTATCACGTTTTGTGAATAATGCTGAATATCTCTTGCCAGAATTCTTGTTCTCTTCCAAAATATATGCACTTGGGAACCACAAGGTCAGCACTTCCATTAATAGTCAACTGTACTTCTTGTATGTTGTAAAAAACTTCTCTATGTAATGGTTATTTGGCATTTTATATTTCCCACTAACAACACATGTCTCTTGGCACCACATAATTGTTGTGACATCTTAAACAGAGACTGTAAAATACATGTGATACAATCAGAAACAAATAAATAACTGACTGCACTGGACATACACACACTCTGGCATAGGTTACAGTGCTTCTACTGCAACAGAATTTTAAGCAGATGTGTTTTCGAGTCACATGAACAATACAGGATGGAGAACACACAAAAATATTAAAGTCAGAAAATATGGGACACCTTAACTGATACATTCCATAATAGATGAACACTGTTTACACGTTCTCAAAAGATTCCATCACACAAGTGACCACTGAAATCATGACATTACCACAACACACACAACAAAACAGCACATTCTGCTTTGTGTACTAGTGGTTAAGCGTTACATGCAGGTCCAGTGAAGTTACAGCAGTGGGATCACATCAGAAACCTCTGCTTCATACACTTAAATTGGGTATACAGTGGGATGAAACTACTGCTGATATAAATAGGACTCAAAACTCACAGCCTCCATCTTTGGCATCAGGGGCTATATTTTTATGTGGATTGCCACAGCCTCATACTGGCAGTATTGTACTGTAGCCGATGCTGTAACTTGCTACTTGACTAACCATGCTGGCAGTGCCACCATTAGGCCCGTACTGTAAGTTCACAATTTTCCCAGCAGACTATAATACTGTGGGTGACTGACCTGTGTGACTATCAGTTGCAGTCACATCATGAACATCTTTCAGGTAAAGAGTAATTGAACACTGCAGTCCCTCAAGGGAATGTGTTAGGCCCAATAATGTTTCTCATTTATGATGCTAGTGTGAAAAATTTGGAGTCATTACCACATACTAGAGCTAGTGCAGTGATGATCCCACTTAATAATAAGTCATCCTTAATGGGTAAATACATGATGTGTAAGTGCTCTTGGCCAGAGATTCATGGTGCAGATGTCTTCCTTAGCCCAATCATCAAACAGCAGAAAAAGTCAACTAGGCGAAAGAAATTGTGTATAGTCACAAATTTTTGCACAGTGCTACAGGGGAGTGTCATGAACAACATACGAAAAATCCCGACTAGTGGGATGTCATGGAGGAGGGATTGTTGAAATGTCACTTTTTGTTGTTGTTACTGAATAGCTCAAAAAATATTAGATATTAAATTTCCTGCAGAAAAAGTTCTATTTATTTTCCTCCATACCTGTAGTTTCCAGGTCACAGTGGACAGAAAAACCGCACATTGTCAAAATAATTGTTTTAGCAGTATAAAATCAATGTTTATTTTTAAATGAAGTGGGTTGATTACACATATTAAATGTATGTATCACATCTAAGTGCAGTAAAGCTGTATTAATGGATGTATTGAGTTCTGTGGGTGTAACTAGGGAAAGGGGGAATGTATGTAGTAGAAATGCGAGGGATGGTAGGTTGCCAGATTGTGTTTAGGAGCTTCCTTCCTTGAAAAGTCTGCATCAACTCAGCACTGAGCAGGTTATTCCCCATTCCATTTACCTCACAATCAAGTACAGGCTGTTCCACAAAGTTATGATTACTCTCCCCAGTGCCCAGACATATTCGGGGGATCTTTATTTTACAACAAATACATTAACACTGAATTGAATGCAGATATGAGTTAGTAGTAACACTAACACAAGAAATGTATATGGACCTAATCTACATAAATATCTGCAACTGTTCTACACTGCTAGAGAGGAAATTGATTCTTAGTCACCCTCTTCAGAAGCTGTAGTTTTCTTCTGGGAAAGACGATATTCTTGACTGTGAGCACTGCTTGAGTTGGAGTTTACAGACAGACAATACCTCCCCAGCATTTCCTGTTGACTTCTCATATGTGAGTAGACAAAATAACTTTCACTAAGTTCATGTTTATATAGTGGAGTTACCTTCAGTTTATCAAGTGAGTACTTACTCACAGTTGTTAAGTCAGCTATTATGTGAAACAATTCAACAGCTTGACCTGTCAACTCTCTATCACATTGAAGAGCCTGTCCCAAGCGTAATGTGCTATCCACATATTGATTTTATTGTATCAACTTTAACTGTCTGGAATACTTTTCAAAGCCTGAGGGGTATGAAATACATCACCCTAGCCTCCGCACTCCCAACATCTGAACTGACTCAGAGGAGTAAACTATACCCTTCTATAATAGAAGTGGTAGGTCAGGTGTGTTATAGAATTTCAGATACTTCAACAGATACTGAGATGACAAAAGTCACGGGATAGCAATATGTACATATACAGATGGGAGCAGTATTCTCTACACAAGGGCATAAAAGGGCAGTTCATTGGCAGAGCTGTCATTTGTCCTCAGGAAATTCCTGTGAAACAGTGTATCATGTGATTATGGTCACACAATGGGAATTAAAAGCCTTTGAATGTGGAATGGCAGTTGGAATTAGACACAGGGGACATTCCATTTTCAAAATCAATATTCCATGATCCTTGGTATCAAGAGTGTGCAGAGAATACCAAATTTCAGGCATTAACTCTCACTACAAGCAACATAGTGGCCAGTAGCTTTCACGTAACAACCAAGAGCAGCACCATTCACATAGAGATGCCACTGTTAACAGACTAACTACATTGTATGAAATGACTGCACAAATCAAAGTGGGACATACAACAAATGAATCCAATAGGTCAGTGTGATGAAATCTGCAATTAATGGACTATGGCAGCAGATGACTGATGCAAGTGCCTTTGCTAACAACACAAAATCACCTGCAGTGCCTCTGCTGCACTTGTGACCATATTGGTTCGAGACCAGATGGCTAAAAAACTGTTGCCCAGTCAGATGATTCCTGATTTCTGTAGATAAGACCTGAGTGTGGCACAGACCCTATGAAACAATAGACCCCAAGTTGTCAAGAACTGTGGAAGCTAGTGGAAGCTCCATAATGCTGTAGGCTGTGTTTATAGAGAACAGACTAGATCTTCTGGTCCAAACTGATCACTAACTAAAAATGGTTATGTTTGGCTACTTGGAGACCTTCTGAAGCCATTCATGGACTTCATCTACCCAAATAATGATGGAATTTTTATGGAGGACAATGTGAAATTTCATCGGGCCACAAGTGTTCATGACTGGTTTGAAGAACATTCTGGACAACTCAAGTGAATGATGTGCCCATCCAGATCGCCTGTCATGAATCCTATCAAACTTTTATGTGATATAACTGAGAGGTCAGTTCAGGCACAAAATCCTGCAGTGGAAATGCTTTCACGGTTATGGATAGCAATAGAGGCTGAATGTCTCAGTATTTCTGCAGGAGACTTCCAATGACTAGTTAAGTCCATGTCACTTCAAGTGGCTGCACTATGCCAGGCAAAAGGAGATCCGACACGATATCAGGAAGTATCCCATGACTTTTGTCACCTCAGTGTAAGTCAAGCAATCGATTATAGTAGGTTATTGATCTAGACTGTAACATATCAGGTCCATTCAATCATACATATCCACACTTATCTTGAAGACACACCATGAATGTGTGGTTAGTGACACCACTTAGTGCAACCAGCTATATATGTGCCAACAATTCCTGTGTGGAAAAGATTTGTGCAGAAACCCATTAACACAATTAGTCACATGAGAAGTGCAATAGCATTCAGATGTTTCATTAATTCACCACCAAACAACTGCAATACAATTACACAGCTTCACAATACACTGTCCACAACAGGCAGCAACAGCTGTCACATTTACCAATACAATTCCTTTCCCACCGACCCTACACAGGACACTAACAACAGCACATTTACAAATTAAATACTCTTCAGTCGCTGTTTAAAGTAATGTATTTTACACATAAGCTTGCTTAACACCTGAAAGGAACTCTACTATCTACAAACAAGCTCAATGAAGTTATTTTGTCAATTCATATAGGAAAACTGGACAGGAAATGCATTTGAGGTATAGTCTGTACGTAAACAGAAAATCAAGCGGAGCCCATAGTTAAGAAAATCACCTTTCCCATAAGAACACCACAGCAGCTGTACAGGATGGCTAAGAATCTATTTCACTTCTGGCAGTGTAGAACAGTGGTCAGATATTTACATAGATTATAGAAACATACCTTTCCTCACACTCCATTCTGCACCCATGGAACACAATTTATCCCATACTATGGCTCTACCATACATAGATGTCATATACACATTTTGTAATTGTTTTTAACCCACTTTACTTAAAAATAAACATTACTTTTGTACTGTTAAAACAATATTTTTGACAGTCTGCAAAAATATTCTGCAGGAAATTTCAGGTAGTTTCATTTTATACTTCGAAAGATTTTCAATAGGTTCCACAGTTTCTAAGCTATTTGAGAAAAACATGAGGAGAATGTGACTTTTTAGCACCCCTTCCCCCTCACATTCCAACACTCAGGAATTTTGGTATGTTGTTCATGACATCCCCATGTAGTGCCATGCAAAAACCTGCAACTACAGAGTTTGTGGAGGATGGAAAATACTGAAATAAAGAAATGTATGAAACCAAAGGAAACTCATACTGATTTTCTGGGCATACTGGAGGACTCTGCTCCTTCATATTCAGTGGTCATCAAGTGAACAAATAAGTTTAAATTTGGTCAGGATAACTCTGATGATAATTTACTTAGTTATCAGCCAAGATATGCCACTAACCCAGAAATAAATGCAGATGCCACTATCCCAGAAGTAACTGCAGAAGTGCATAAAATTGTATCAGAGGAATGGAAACTGAAAATGCGTGAAACTGCTGAAGCTACAAGTATGTCACCTGAATGTCATATCACATTTTAACAGTGGAATTGAATATGAGAAAACTGTGTGCTAGATTGCTGCCGTGACTCTTAACACAGGATCAGAAATGCAACAGAATGGAAATGTGTGAACTATGTTTGACCTCTTTTCAGAGCAACCAACATGGATTTTGTTTCAGTTTGTAACCATAGATGAATATTGGGTCCATTACTATAACACACAGACAAAAGAACAGTCATAGCACTGGGAACATTTCAACACAACTGAAGAAATCAAAGTATTGTGTTTCTGTGGTCTCCTACAATGCTACCAATCCACATTGTCACACTGCTATGTCATTGCTCCAGCCCCATAGGAACACTAGCAGAAGCCAGCTGAACTTCACCTGCCTGCAGAAAGCAGGCTAGATTTGAGGGCATGCACAAGAGGGTAGAGGCCACCATGTAAATGGATCTTTTGGTGTATCTGCAGTGCCATTTTCCTCAACCAATCTGAGCCCACATTACCAGACCAATAGGTGTCTAGCAGTCATCTACCACCTGGGTATCACTGCCCTCACCCAGCAAGCAGCATTCAGTTCTGTCTCTGCCAGCAGAAGCAGAAATTCACCAGCACCATGTCACCGCCCAGACTTGATGTCGTCTTTGCCATCTGGAACCAATGTGCATTGTGGCCTGCTGCTCCAGCTGTGAAGTCTGAGCCGCAGACTCCTGGTATTCCTCATGAGATGGGATTTTAATTTTCTGCCTACTGTGCAATCTAAGAAGATAGCTACTTTTTTGCAAGAGAACTTTTCAAAGGATAGTCTCACACAAATATTTATTTGTGTCCAAGAAGTCTTCCCTCTATTGTCAAGAAGGATTTTTCCTATTTGTTTTGAAATGCCAACAGAGTGCAGAAGTTACGTTTGTGAAGAAAAAATGATTGTGTCAACAAATTGATTCATGATTATAATCACTTACTTACTGGAAAATTGCCCCATGTCGGGACTCTTCATTTTCAATAATATTACATAACTGTTAAAGATAGGGCTCCTGTGTTATTGTCACTATGTCGTTGGCAGGTGTGCCTATAGACCTTACCCATCTGATCCTCCTTCAACAGATGTAGAGGGCCAACAGGGCTCTTCTGGTGAAGCTCATGGGTCGGCTGCACTTGTTACTGGAGGTTTCGAAGCACAGTGACACAACCCTCAACCTCAACCAGGAGTTCCCACAGCCACTGCCTCCCTTCTGTGTGTTTGATCACAAAGTGAAGCCATGGTTGTGATATCTAATGCAGATGGAACATTTCCTCCTCCACAGACTGACAGGTGACACCCGGCAAACACTTATCATCGGACAAAGCCAGCCCCTTTGTATACCAGCTTATCCAACAGCTGCATCCTGAGGCTAGTCCAGACTTTGTTTTCTATGACATTCTGAAGTCCAGTGTCTCTGACTGTTTTGATTCCAATGTTGATGTGGCTGTGGCCAAATGCAGTTTTATTAATTGTCACAGTCTGTCTCATGAATCTTATCAGCCGAGGATTATGCGATTCTGGGGACACTTTCCTGATTGGCATTTCCAGTGTAAACATTCATGTTTCCTCCCTCGTGTGTGAGGCTCTTCATCACAATTTCCTCAAACTTAAGGCTACCTCCCTTGAGTCTTTTATTCTTTCAAATTTCAAATAATGGTTAACAATTGTCATATGCTAATTTAAATTAGCGTATTGTATTATGTTCCTATTTGTTTGCTGAAGAAGGGTTCAAGGGTACTGTGTGGCCACTAATATCGCTACTTGTGTGTAGAAGTAGGCAATATTTGTCATTGGTACTACTGTCAGCGAACATGATTTAGCAGGGTGTGGCGTGAGCTACCTACATGTCCGGAATGTTCTAGATGAGTCTTGCTATGTTCTAATAGGAACATTTCCCATAAATATTTCCGCATCTATCGCAAGAAACTGCTCCAAACGATCGCATGAACCTCAAAGTCGCTGGCTTGCGGTCTAATGGACACCGCACTGTTTCATTGTTGAAACAAAACACCTCCCTCCCTCCCACCACTGTGATACGATTTCAGCTTCTGTTATTTAGTCATCGCTCAGCTAGGTTCAGCATCACATCGCGTTAAAGGTTGTGTAAATTCAATGTGACTTGTAAATGGACAGTGGTTTGCAACGATGTTTGTGTGTTGTGAATGTAAAAGCACAGCATATACAGCGGCAAAATGACAGATATACATAAGTTTTTTGCACCTCAAAAGTGAATTAAAACTACAAATGAAAGTGGAGGTGTCAAAGAAGATAGTGTCTATGATGAGGTATCACAGGAAATTGGTGAATCAAACGCAACCATCACTATTAAAAATTCTAGTAGTTATGCTGATGGAGAAAATAAAGACGAAGCCAGTACCTCTGCTGGCTTCAAGTGCATTGATGAAAAGGGTAGCAGTATCCTGGTCAGTATTCCCGATGTCTGAAATTACATTGAAAAAAAGGATATTGATAATTGCCTAAAGTATAGGATTTTATTGAATCCATGGCAACCTGAAAAAAATTATAATTTTAAGAATGATATAGACAGCACAGAAAGAACATTTCAACCAGACTGGCTGTCATTATAGCCATAGCTGGTCTATTATAAAGCAGTTAAAGGTGCCCTCTGCAAGTGTTGTGTGCTTTTCAGCCCACGCATAACGCATGGTAGTCATCATGGTACATTCATAAGCTGCCCATTCACAAATTTCAAAGAGCTCCATGAATGTACAAAAATGCATATGAATTCCGAGTGGCATAAAGATGCAATAGAAAAGTCAAATAATTTCATTAGTGTTGTGACAAACAAAACTAAAAGTGTGGAAGAACTCGCCAACGAGAATCTTCTGAAATTAGTACAAACTAATCGTGCAAAGTTAAAATCATTTGTTTCTTGTGTATTGTTTTGTGCATTACATGACTTACCATTAAGAGGAGAAACAAATTCAAACGCTGTATTTGATGATTTGTTACAATTTAGATTACAGTCAGGTGACGAAACACTGTGGAAACGTTTTGAGGGTGCGCCTAAGAATGTTACCTATGTTTCTCATAAAACCCAAAATGATTTATGTGCCAAAGTACTAAAAAATGATTTGATCAATACCATCAATAACAACGAAACATTTTCAGTTTTGGCAGACAAATCGATGGATATTGCAGGCACAGAACAACTTTCTCTTTCTGCACGTAATTTTGACCATGCAACTAATGTTGTCAGAGAAGACTTCCTTGGATTTACACCATTAGCAAGGTTAGATGTAAAACATATCTCCAACACAATAATATCTACTTTATCTGCTTGGGGTTTAAATCTAGATAAAATGGTAGGACAAGGCTATGATGGGTGCAGTACGATGGCTGGTAAAATTGGCAGAGTACAGAAGATAATTCCTGAGAAATATCCCAAGGCTCGCTTCTATCGTTGTGCTAGCCATAGCCTTAATTTAGTTGTGAATGATTTGAACACCTTACCAGAGGTTAGAAATGCCATTGGTACTATCAAAGAAGGAATTTCTTTTTCCCAGGGGAGCACGCAAAGGAAAGTCCTAGTTGGGAACCTTCAAAAACTGTGTGAGACACGCTGGTCTGAGAAGCATAAGTCTATAAGGAAATTTAATGATAAGTTTTTAGAAATTGTTGAAGCATTAGCAATTTTACATAAAGCAGGACATCGTGAAACTAGTCAGAAAGTCTGGCAACTTTACTGCACACTTACTTCTCCAACATTTATTCTTACTTTAAAAGTCATAGCTAAATATTCAGCCAAACTAGAACCTGTCACCAATATCCTACAATCAGTAAACATTAATTTGTTAGAAGTTTCAGAACACATTCAAGGAATTGTAAAAATGTTATTGGATGACAGAGAAAATGCGGAAGCCGAATTTGAAATGATAATGAAAAGTGCTGAAAGCAACTATAGTGCACTGTGAATAGATGTCACTGGCATTTGACAACTGTGAGTGTTCCACGACAAGTGCGTCATTCAAGTCATCCATCAGTTTCTGTCACTGAGTACTACAGAAAAATCTCTCTTTATTCCATATTTGGATTCCCTAGTCCAGTCCTTGCAAGAACGGCCTTCAGAAGATAACAAGGCATCTTTCGAGATTTTCTGCTTGCACCCAAAGGTAATGAAATCCCAAAGCAACCTAGATATGAAAAGGATAATTGAAAATATCAAAAGATTTTATGGCAATCTTTTAGATAACTTCACTGAAGAAGTGTGGACATGGATCAGTATGTGGAAATGCAATAAAGTAACTGAAGGAGATATTGCTCAATTAAGCCTGACTGATCTACTGGACAGAGCCAAATTCATGCCCGCCATAGCTTCAGCCTTGAAGATAGCCCTTAGCTTACTGGCAACCACCTGCTCTGCGGAAAGATCATTCAGGTACTTAATTAACACAGTAACATTTTTCTAATTGTAATTACTAAATTAGAAAGACTTTGAAACTATTTCTTAAGTCAGATGAAACATTTCTTCTAATTATTTTTAAATCTTGTTTGAAATATTATCACAATAGAGTAATTGAAGAGGGTTACACTGTATGAATTAGTATAGGCCTACGTCATGTTTGTTTGCAGCACTCACAGGAGTGTGAAAATGTGGCTAAGAACTACCATGGCAGATAATCGACTCAGTTGTTTGTGTATGGTGTCAGTACATCGTGATAAGATAAAATCAGAGGAGGAGTCCTTTATCGAAAAATTGGTAGATAGTTATGGAAAGGACCCGAGACGAATTCAATTTCTCTATAAGTAATGCAGGTATGTGAGTAGTCAAGTTTTGCACATTATTAGTAACAGAACTGATTTCCACAAACGTCTGCCTCCTTTTGTTCTTAATATTAAATTTACAACAGTATTTCAAACCACATTAATATGTTTGTAACAATAAAACAGCCACATCATCCTTACAACCAAAGTTCAAAAAATTTGTTAAGATATGAATCTGTTATGGGTTGTGGAAATTGTTGTGTACATTTAGTTTTTACTTTACAAAATAGAAAGTAAAGCCCTGTTTTTTTCACTTTTCAGGGAACTAACAGAGAAAAGTGCAAATAGCAAGAAACTGTGTTAAGGCAGGCAAAAATGAACAATTTATTCTTACTTAAAAAGAGAAAATAATTTATTTTTACCTATTTAACAATCTGAAATTGTTATTATTTATTTTAAGCACCTATTAACATCTCCCAGCATTGGTGCACTTACTGACATGGCGTTGTGCCTCAAAATGTCCATTTACGAGAGCAATTCAGAATATTCCCACAACATTAACTCTTAAAATGAGCAAATGTGTGAGAAACAGCGAATTCATCTAAAACCGATGTGGCTGACACTAGGGCATCTGCCTGTAAGAATACAGCATAGCACACAAATCTAAATTTTGCAGAGCTGCCAAATTTTATTCGGAAATGCATTTCCAGTTTTATTTGTCTCCTCTCTATGACCATGTGGAGTCGCCACACTGGGACCAAGTTTGAAACATTTGCCAGTTGCCGTTTACTTCAGTAATGCAAGCGAGGGTACGCCATTAACCATCCAGGCATTTGATCAATATGGTATATTGTAGAGAGATGGTAACTAATAAGTGACTGATGATTCATGACACAATGATGGCTTGTTTGTGATAGTTTCATAATGACTTACAAATGAGTGGTCTCAATCCCTTAGGAGTCACAAGGGCCACCTGTGTTTCCAGGCTTCGTTTCTGTAATATATCCCGGATGTGCCTGTTTCCAAACATACAGGAAAGATAAAAGCTGATTTTCAGTGTCTTGAAGGCCTGGTCAGACACAACGCCACAGTCTGCCTGTGCGGCCCAGGCACGGCGGATGACCAGGGCAAGGAACACCGGACAGGCAAAAGCAGTTGCTGCTGCGGCAGCTGTCACACCGTGGAAACAGATGGAACCTCATCACATAGCAGCCTGCACGTGTAGCGTGGTATCAAAGATCTGCCTCACGCCGTTGCTGTGAAATGCACCAGCAAATGCAAACAGCCGCTACGGGCTGCTGCGAATCTGTCTGTGTTGAAATTTGACGTCAGCTGGTGCGGCGAGCCAGCCAGAGTCGCGCTCTGTGTGGCAGACACCTATATACAACAATGATGCGGGCTTTCCGTTGGCGTTGCTGTTCAAGGCCACAGGTTGGACCACCAGGCCATGATCTTTCTGACCAGGTCTTTAAGGCCGGTTGCACTCACAGCGGATATTTTCCGCCAGGTCAATTGACCGTCACCATTGTCAGAAGTCCAGTGTTTACACACATGGCAGTAAAATCACCGTCGCCACCCCACAAGTCAGCAGATTAAAGGCAATGTACTTTCATCATCAAACCCATTCATTTAATTTTAGTGTGTTACGTAAATTATTCATTGTTTTTAAACGTACAGTTTTGTTTGAAATGAACAGACAGTAAAATCTAAGTATTGTTATTGTGTCGACTAATGAAAAGGAGAAGGAAAAACCGAACAATTTGGGATCATCATTCAGTTAATTTAAGAAGAGGGGAGGATAGGGCTTTCTAAACATTGTTTGAAGGGAAGAATGACAAGATACACTTCAGTTACTTCCGAATGTCGAATTTTTAATAGCAGGAAAACAAGTAGTTCAGAGAGAAAAAGCTTAGGACAGGATCAAACGAAAATGGCGGCAAAAGGTACAGTCTGCTAATGTAAAAACAGGTTTTACTATAGTTATAATGTTAGTTTTTTATGTTCATAACTCTGGAATGGTACTAAAAGTGCATCAGTATTTCTGAATTGCATATAAGGGTAAAACAACTCCGCCACTGCCGGTCCCAAGCCCGGGGCCTCATCTCGCAAATGATGAGGAAGGAGGAGGGGGAGGAGTAACACCTCGTAAAAAAAAACCTGGGTCCATCTGGCTCCGGATGGTAGCATCCTGTGAGGGCCCCTGCATAGGGTTACATGCGAAGCCCCAAAATCCAGACATGTCTGCGTGGCAGCCACCGGTACTCTGGTCAGCGTCTGTTGGCTCTGTGAGCTCGGCTGTAAGTTAATCTTCTGGAACTCAAAACTGCAGTCGAAATTATGTGAGATCCTTCGTGATTTCACCACCAATACCTCAACACAAACCAATAATCATGACAGAACAACGGGAAAGAATCCACTGCCCTGGGCCCCAGTCAGTAAGACTGGGTAATAGACCTGATCATCGGATTCCAGGGGATCAGGCTTGTCATGAAGAGAAGAATCGGAGCCTCTCAAAAACCCTCAAGGTGAAGAAAGTATTTTACATGGGAACACTCAACACCAACACACTACTGAGGCCAGGTAAACTGAAACAATTAACAAACGCCATGGATAAATACAACATCAAAGTTATGGCAATACAGGAAACACAATTTGCAGATGAGAAGCACTTTGATTCTGAAAATTACAGGATATATAAGGGTAAACCAGCCATAACCATCCCAGGAAGGAATCTCTAACTCTTTGGAACTGGTTTTGTAGTACATAAATCGATACTGGACTCCGTAATAGTTTTCACCTAAAAATCAGAAAAAATGTTGACACTCACGATAAGATCTGGAAACAAAGCCTATACATTAATCAATGGACATGCCCCCACAAACAATTATAACAAGAAGAACCCAGAGATGATTGAGGAATTCTGGGAAGATCTGGAAGAAACTACCAGCAAAATCCCTAAGAATCACACAAAAGTGTTACTAGGAGACTTCAATGCCCAGTTAGGCAAGGAAAGAAAATTCCGAGACACGACAGGGAAACACACGGCCCACATGAGAACAAACAAAAGTGGAGAGAACTTGATAAACTTCTGCAGAAATTTTGATCTGAAAATCATGTCAACGCAATTCCAGAAACCACACAGAAAACTTGAAACTTGGAAATCCCCCAACCATGCTCTAGGAGAATTTCAGATAGACCACGTAGCAATATCCACAAAAAACACCAGAGAAATAATGAACGTAAGAACAAGGAAAGGAGTTTTCGAATCTGATCATCACCTTCTCCAAATTAAAGTAAAATTTATACCCAATAGACAAATCAAGAGAACCAACAGATCTTTCAGAACAGATCCAGAGTACCTACAAATTAACAAGAAAGAAATAATAGAAGAAATTACGAAAATGAACAGCAACAACTGGACAGAACTGTCAGAAAAAAATAAAAGAACTGATAAAATTGGGGCAGCCACCGAGAAAAAGGAAACACCGATGGTGGAACATGACATGCGACAGGGCCATAGAAGACAGAATACAAGCCTGGAAAAAATTTAAGAGCCATAAAACACAAGAAAAATGGGAAGACTTCAACAGGATACAGAAAAACACTTCAAAAATAATCCGAAGAGAAAAAAGAGGTTACGAAAACAGCAGGTTGAAGGAGATAGAAGAAGACTTCACCAGAAACAACACACGAAATTTTTACAGAGTATTCCGAGAAAATATGACAGGATATCAGCCACCAAGCTTATGCTTCAAAAGACAAGATGGAACACTGGAGACAAATCCGAAGAAAAACTGTGAAATATTAGCCAGATACTTTGACACGTTACTTAACTGTGATAAACCAAAACAGAGATTACAGTTTACAAAACCAGAACCCAACCGAGACTCCGAACCCCCAACATATGAAGAAATCATGAAAATAATAAAATCCTTGAAAAATAATAGAGCACCAGGAGAAGATGGACTGATTGCAGAAATCTGGAAATTAGACCATGAAAACATTACACCCAAAATCCATAGTATAATCAAAAACATCTGGGAAACAGAAAAGATACCAGAAGAATGGAAGTCAGCCCTAGTACACCCCCTCCATAAGAAAGGAGACAAAACAGATCCTAATAACTATAGAGGAATTTCGTTACTGCCGGTGACATACAAAATTCTATCAAAAGCTCTGTTAAATCGCCTAGAACCTCAGATAGATCCACAGATTGGAGAATACCAAGGAGGGTTCAGGAAGGGAAGATCATGCAGTGAGCAGATCTGGTGTCTGAGAACATTATTAACAATGAGAAAGTCCAGAAACACCACAGTAACATTTGTTGATTTCAAGAAGGCTTACGATTCCATAGACAGAGAAACACTTTTTAATACACTAGAAGAAATGAAGGTAGACAATAAGACAAGAAAACTAATTCAGGAAACATTAACAAATACAAAGTCAAAAATAAAGTTCATGAGCGAGATCTCAGAATCTTTCGAAATCAAGACAGGAGTGAGACAGGGAGATGGCCTGTCACCCATTTTATTTAACGCTGTTTTAGAGAAAATAATCAGGACGTGGGACAAAGGAGTTAATGGGGTAAAGATGGGGAGAGAGAAAAATAGAACCGTCAACATAAAATGTCTGGCCTTTGCCGACGATATAGTCATCATTACAAATGACAGAAAAGAAGCCAGAGAAGCCCTAGAGATATTGCATGAAATCGCAGCCAGAACAGGACTACAAATATCATATGGAAAAACCCAGTACGTGGACACAAAATCTACAGACAGAAGCCCATTGATAACAAAGTACAGAAAGATAACACAAGTAGAAAGTTTCAAATACCTGGGAGAGATTATACAGAAAACAGGACTGAATTCAACAGTTAATGAAGAAAGGGTTACAAAACTACAAAAAGCATACAGACTTACATGGAACCATTACAATAAAAGAAATATTTCTGTCAATGCCAAATTAAGACATTACAAAACAGTAGTCTTACCTGAGGCCTTGTATGCCTCAGAAACAACAGTAATCAGAGGAAGAACTAAAATCAAGGAAATGGAAAAGCAAGAGAGGAAAATTCTGAGAAAGATCTATGGGCCAGTTCAAAGACAGAGGATCTGGATAAAGAGACCAACAAAGGAATTGTACAAACAGGCAGAGACAATTACAGACAATATCAGAAAAAGAAGGGCAAAATTCTATGGACACATTCATAGGATGAATGAAAATAGGCTGACCAAGAAGATTTTTAACATAGTGGTGACGAATAAGATGAAAACTAACTGGGTAAAGGAAATCATGGAAGACCTCAAAAATCTAAACATCTCCACAGAAGAAATATCAAACAGAGGAAAATACAGAGAAAAAAAATCAACAAACAGAAATTCGAAGATACACCAAAAGAGAAGAAACCAGGAAAGAAGTGGACAGAAGAGAGGAAGAAGAAACACATTGAATTTATGAAAGGTTTTTGGGAAGAGAAAAGAAAGAGACAGAAAAAAGTGCCATGAATTTGAAATGTACCAATTTATGTACCATATTGTCATTGTGAATATTGATTGTGTTTTAACGCTCTCCTTAATGGGGAATTAACGATAATAATAATAATAATAATAAGGGTAAAACATCTCGCTTACCATAAAATGACAAATGCTCTTCAGAGAACAATTTTAATTCAGTAAGTATGTTAGAATGTGTAAGCCTATTCCAAAATAGAGCTGTATCACATGAAAGAATTGATCTTAGTTAGTACACAACGCAGCTGCAGAACACTATTGTTAAGTGTATAAAAGAAGCTTTCACAGTCGTGTAAGTGAATTTGACCAGGTTTACACAGTTGAGTGTAGTGAACCATTTTTTTCCTGGACTGTTAATTTAAATCCAACTGCGTTCATTGCATGAGCAGTGTTTTTAAGCGCTTAAACAATTATTAGTGGTAAGAAAACAATTTATTGGTAGAATACGGGTCAGAAACACATCTGCAGCATTTTCAGTGTCATGGTCCACTCTTAGTCAGTAGTGGACTCTTACCCTACCCCCTAAGCTAAGGAGATTTTGTCTCAACTGGGTGCTAGCAAGATTTATGCAAAAACTGATCTTTGTGACACATACCTGCAAATTCCTTTGGAGGCAGCCTCCAGGACATTTTGGTTATCAATATCCCATTTGGTCTTTTACAATACAATCAGCTCCCCTTCAGTATCATCAGTGTATTAGTATTTTTCCAGCAGTATCTTGAACAACTGTTGCTGTATGTTACCCAGGCTGCCAACCACTTGGACAATATCCTGGGTACTGGTGCCTTTGTCTAAGACTTCTTACACAATCTGAATCTTTTGTTTGCAGTGTCTGGTCATGTGGGTCTCCATTGTAACAAGGACAAGCGTGACCTGTTAGTGCAATGAGATCTTGGCCACATTCTAAGTGCTTCCAGCATCTACCCTGTCATGCAGTCCATTGAAGTGATCCAGAAGCTTCCTGTGCTTTGCCACAAGAATGAACTGAAATCTGTCTTAGGTCATTTCATTCTCCATGCAACTGCTGTCGCAGAGACTCTTCTTCACTTCCTCTGAATGAATGTCCAGTGCCTCTGGTCCCCTGAGTGTGGCAGGGTGTTCTGCTTATTAAATCAGATGCTCCTCAAGCCTACCTGCCTTATGACATATGATAGCTGTGTACACTCACTACTGATACCTCCAATTATGGTGTGGGAGCTGTTCTTTTCCAAGTGATCAATGAGATGGTGCAGCCGATTGCCTATGTCTCTGAAACTAGTCTCAGAAACTATTTTGCCCAGTGTAACTATGGCCAAATCAAAAAATAAGCACTGGCCTTTATTTTTGGGTTCATAAAGTCCAATGATTATGTCTATGGGCGCCCATGTACCCTCAGTAGGTACCGCAAGCCCCTTTGCCCTTCCTCTGGGTTTCAGCACCACACAGCCCACCGCCTCCAACACTGTGCCCTGTTCCTCTCTGTCTATTCCTATGAAACAATTTTGTGCTCCACCCTCCACCATACCAATGCTGACCTCCTTTCTCGGCTTTCACTAGGAGAGGACCCAGTGTTCAATACTGATCAAGAAGTCTACTGCCACCTTGACCGCTGTTGCTGCCGACATTGCACAGCTACTCCTGGATGTCAACCTTGTCTGACTCCACACTGCAGACAATCCAGTCTTCCACAACTCTTCCAGCACATCTGGCAAAGCTGGCCACCCAACACTAAGGCTGTGGCACACCCAGATCTTCAGGTGTTCTGGGATCAATGACAGGACCTCTCTTCCCGGGACAACATTGTCCTGCTCCAGGGTTAGAACAGCTGCACTTGCATGGTTATTTGGCGGCTCTCTGCAATTGCATCCTCCAGTTGCTCGACAAAGGACACTGGTGGACTGTTCTTACCTAGTGACTGGCTCACCATCATGTCTATGAGGCGTGGATTCTACTATTTGAGATTTGGTCACTGCTTGCTCCACCTGCCAGAGTTGGTGAGGGCCCCACCTCAGCATTACTTAACATGGTCTTCCACTGCCCGTCCTTGGTCCCACATTCATCTGGACTTCGAATACCCCATCCTTGACTCTATGTGGCTTACCATCATGCATGCTGGGTCCTTTTTTCTGTTTGTGGTCTGCAAGTCTTCTTATTTCTCTTCCCACACCATTTGGGCAATTACCCAGATTTTCGCACTAGAGGGCCTCCATAGATCTATTGTCACTGATAATGGGCTTCAGCTAACTTCCTCTGAATTTTCTGCCTTCTGTGTTGCTCACAGCATTGCATTAATTCCCACCGTGCCTTTCCACCCTGCCTCTAATGGCAATGCTGAGCATTTTCTGCAGACTTTTAAATTTCAAATGTCTAAACTACACAAGTACCACTCCTCTCATGAGAATCTTCATCTTTTTCACAGATCATACTGAGGCACTCTGATGGAGGGCTCCTCTCTGGCAGAGAGGCCCCATGGTTGCCCTCTCCACTTTTCTCTGTCCATTCTCCACTCGACAGACCATCCCCCTTCTCCTCTTCTTCCCACCAACATTGTTTGTCTCCCAGGGACCTGATGTGGGATATGAATTTTTTCTGTGGCTAGCCCCGGTGGCTGACAACCACTGTTTCCCATCTCCTGAGGCAAGCTATGCTTCTCATCACACTCCTTTAGTGCTCCCAACTCTTACAGCACATCAACCAATACTGCCCCTGGCATGGTTTTTGGCCTCCAACAGACTCTGCCACTCAGTTCTGTGTTTCAGATACAAAGAACTCTGAGTATCTTGCTGCTCACCCAGCAGATGTGTTGCTTCCACCTTCCAGTGTGCCCAGCCAGACGATGCCTCCATTCACCATCCCAATGGATGTCAACACACCAGCAACCCCTACCTTGCCCTCTAGCAATGTTTCTGGCAGTGATGATGCCATTGTTTCTCACTCCAGTCTCTGCCCCTCTTGGTCTTTCTCGAGAATTGGGGAAGATATGGTGTGTCTCTGGGGTCTCCTACAAGCTGTCAACCCACAACATTACACAGTTATGCAGCTTCTTGCTCCAGTTCTGCAGGCACATTGGCCAAAGTCAGCTGAACTTCGCCTGTCCTGCAGGAAGCAAGCTAGTTCTGAGGGCACCCATGAGGGCAGTAGACACCACCATGTATATGAATCTTTGGGTGCATCTGCAGTCCATATTCCTCAGCCAGTTTGAGCACACATTGCCAGACCAATAGTCATCCACCACATGGGTGTAACTGCCTTCACCCAGCAAGCAACAGACAGTTCAATGTATGCCAGCAGAGGCAGAAGTTTCCCAGCACTAAGTCACCGCCCAGACTTGATGATGCCCTTGCCACCAGGGTTCAATGCGCATCATGACCTGCTGCTCCAGCTGTGAACTCTGAAGCTCAAACTCGTTGTATTGCTTATGAGATGGGACTTTATTTTTTTGCATACTGTGCATCCTAAGAAGAGAGGCACTCTTTTGCAATAGACCTTTTCAGAGGATTGTCTCACATAAATATTTATTTACATTTTTTCCCGAGAACTTTAAGTTGTCCAAAAAGTCTTCCCTTTATTGTCAAGAAGGATTTTTCTTATTTGCTTTCAAATGCTAAAAGAGTGCAGGGCTTACATATGTAAACATAAATTGATTGTGTCAACAAACTGATTCATGAGTGTAATCACTTACTTACTGTAAAATTGTCCTAAGCCGGGAAACTTTACAAAGACAATAACGTCAGCTTGGTAGGTCATGGTGTTAGTTTCCGGATATGCAAAAGGAATTCTGCTGATATGTTACCTTTACTCAGGTGAAGCAATTACAGGATAATGTTACACTAACTTCCTGGACCAACTACAGCAAAAGATATACAAATGAAGGCCAGGTTTGGCAGAAAAGAAAGTCATCATTCAACAAGACAGTATGCGCACACACAAGTGTCAATGCCATGACAAAAATACATCAATTTAGGTATGAATTGTTGCCAACCTCGCCTTATTTGGCTCCATCGAACATCCATCTCTTCCTCAAGCTCAGTATTTTCTATGATGGATAGAGATTGTCTTCGAACGAAGAACAGACAGCCAAAGTTGACAGTGTTTTGCAGGCACAGAGGAATCTAATTTTTGAGTTGAGCTCAAGGTATTGAAATATCACTGGGCCACATGTATTTGTACAAAGGGAGCCTACACTGAAACATAAAAAAGTTACACTTGTGTGATTCATATCCTTCTATTCCACTCTAAGAGCTTTTCAAAGTACCTCATACATTACTGGCTTGCCACTACAGGCCACACAAGATGAAACAGTGTTACTTGCTGACAACAATAATATAATAATTACAAATAGGACACCAGAAATGTTAGGAGAAAGCTCACACAGCACTTATGTCAGTCCCCAACAGGTAACTCTTAATATAAAGGAGACTAATCACAAGAACTTCTATATAAGTAGAAAACCTAATAGAAAAGCCTTAAAGTACAAAATGAGACCATAGAGGGAGTAGCTGTCCATAAATTTCTCAGTACCTATGTTGATCGACTATCAAAACAACATTTCATTTTATTATCCATGTTATATACGTACAGATTTTTCGAATTTGCTACCCAAGAGCAAGCTACTTGTAGCTGACCATGAGAGGAGCAGAAGACTTTGAGGTTGATGGAATGAGATTTTCACACTGCAGCAGAGTGTGCGCTTATATGAAACTTCCTGGCACATTAAAACTGTGCGCCGGACTGAGACTCGAACTCGCGACTTTTGCCATTTGTGGGCAAGTGCTCTACCATCACTGGTAGAAAGCAGATCATTCACAGACCAAATCAACACCTTGAGGATCATTACTGAGCAATCCTTAGAATACTGGTCTCCATTGTACCTGGCTTTTGCTGACTTTGAAAAAGCCTTTGATAGGGTGCAGCATGAAGTCATCTGGAAAACAATGCAGAGTTACAGAGTACCTCCAAAGATCATCAGTATCATGAATACGATGTACAGAGAATATAATTGCCAGGTGAAACATGGTGGAAATCACTCTGAAACATTCATTTTAAATTTGGAGTAAGGCACTGCTGTTTTTCTGACATTAGATTGTGTCATGAAGAAGGTAACCCGAGAGAAAAAAAGAATTATACAGTGGACTCAATATAATTGCCTTGAGGACCTGGACTTTACAAACAACATCTGTCTCCTGACCCATGTTTTCAAAGATATGAGTGAGACTCAGAAGCTCAGAGAGCTGTATTATAAATAAACACAGCTAAGAGTAAAGAGCTTAGTATGAACACTGACAACAAGAATGAACTACCTGTGACAGAAGAGGAGATTGAGCAGGTGGACAGCATTTGTTCTCTATGAAGCATTGTTTCCAAAAATGGTGGGGCAACTGAAGACGTCGAAAGTAGGATCCAAACTGCATCAGGATCCATTGCAAGTATTATGACAGTTAGGCAGGATGTGAGAAAACT
The DNA here is from genome assembly GCF_021461395.2 of Schistocerca americana. Taxonomy (NCBI): domain Eukaryota; kingdom Metazoa; phylum Arthropoda; class Insecta; order Orthoptera; family Acrididae; genus Schistocerca; species Schistocerca americana. Next base: position 103,531,604 of record NC_060119.1, read on the forward strand.
TGAATTTCTTGGCTGAGTGGATGCTCATAAGCCACACATCACATCGGTAAATGCCAAATGATATCTCTTGGTATAAGGAGCATAAACACTGGACGATTCAACAGTGGAAAAATGTTGATTGGAGTGACAAATCACACTACACAGTGTGGGAGTCTCATGACAGGGTGTGGGTATAGCAAATGCCCGATGAACTTCATCTGCCAGAGTGTCAAGTGCCAACAGTACCAGTAAATGCCAACAGGTGGTGGCTTTATGGTGTGGTCATGTTTTTCACGGAGCTTGCATCCCTTGTTGTTTTGCATGGCATTATCACAGCACAGGCTTACATTGATGTTTTAAGCACCTTCTTGCCTCCCACTGTTGAAGAGCAATTCGGGGATGGCGATTGCATCTTTCACTACATTTGAGCACTTGTTCATAATGCATGCCATGAGGGGGAGTGGTTATATGACAATAATGAGCCATTGTGTTTTTTATGTCCCGGAATGTGCCTGTTGTGCTTCCTATGTGCTTTCACCCCAGATCAAAGCTATCGCAGATCAGGTATCTGCAGGTAATGCACAGCCAGCTAGTGTTTCCACATCCTCACTAGCATACTCATATATGTTACTGTGCCAAAGACCAAACCAATATGTATTAGAATCACTGCATCTTTGTCAAGCAAACTTCCCAGTGTTGTCCACCACGTGACCAACCATAAGTCAGCAGCACCCATGAGTTGAGTATGTACAGTTATCAAACTGTGTCAAATTATTTGTTCATCTTGGATAGAAAGTCTGTCCCTTGTTTTCATATAGAAATAGAATCTGACATGTGAACTGTCCACACACAATGCTCATAGGGGATCAAACAGCACCATTTTAGCTATTGGCTACCAATTACTTGCCTGTCGCCACCTACGGTGTCTGTCCTTCACAACTATACTAGGATTGCACTGCACCTTCAGCTGGAAACTCACCATTGAATTTATCACAGAACCAGCCATTGGTGCTGATTTCTTAGCACCTTTTCTGCTGCTCCCCAACATTTCTGGCTCTCATCTCATTGACAAGGACTCCAGTCACTTAACTGTTGGGTTCTGCCATGTTGTACAAAATTTTGTACTGAAGCTCATCCATGCTGCATTACCAGGATCATCTCAACCATTTTCCAGCCATCATGCTCTCACGTGGAGCACCAAGAAAACAATGACACCGCACAGTACATCTCACATGCACCAAACCTAGTCCTCCAGTTTTCGATAGACCATGACACTTCACACTGGAGCAATTTGTTTCTGCTGAAGCCAAATTTGAGTTTCCGCTTTGGAATGACATCATTCACTATATGAACAGACCCTTTAGTGAAGACCACATAAGGAGGTCCATGGCAGCTCGTAGCACTGTTGCAGGCTTCCAGCTGTGAAGTGCTAACAGCTGCAGGTGAAAACAATAGCCATCTACTGAAGTGTTGCCACAGAGATGTTTATAAAATTGTATTACATTATTGGTTGACGTAGCCCTGTGGAGCTGCTGCACCAAGCCACTGCAGCTGTCAGGGATCAACTTACAGCAACTCAACTATATCAACTATAGACCTCTCCTCTCCAGTTCATACTGAAAAGGGATACGTCCTGATAGACCTATGGCAAATATTGTGCATTGTGCACATAATGCATCCACCATCCCAGACATATATCCTCTTCCAGGAGTTTGCTACTTCAACTATGCCCTCAGCAGTACTTCAGTGTTCTTGGCAGCATGAAGGCATCTATGCAGATACCAGTCATCATGAAAGACAGCCCAAAGGCATCCATCAGCACACTGCTTGGCATCTTTGAATCACTTAAGATTCCATTTTATCTCCATAATGCTGCCAAATATTGCACTGATTCATCAACAGTGCTTCATCACATGTTGCTTCCTTTACCTCAACATCATAGTAGTGTTTTCTTCTTCATCACAGCTACACTGAACCACTGATTTCTGAGAAGGTTATGCATTTTAGAATGGTATCTCACCTTAGGAACTATATCCTCAGTAAATAACAGTTTGGGGTTCAGAAAAGTTGCTCTACTGTTAATGCCCTTTACATGCCGACTCAACCAATGAACTCCGGGGACATAATTCGGACTGGGGAAAATCATGTATCGGGTTTCCCAAGCCTCAGGTCCACTAGTGTTACTCATATGTGTGACCAATCTTCTGTCTAATATATAGCATGCAGAATTAGTTTCTTTTGGAGATGACACTAATATTGCAGGGTTCATACACCCTGCGATAGTCAGGAAAAACCTGGAAAATTTTTAGACTTCCAGAAATATTTCATTACATTAGTTTTCATTTAAATTTTTGTAATTTCAGCTGGTAATAACATGTTACTCTAACAAAGAACTTTACTTAATCCACTGTTGCAGAATAATATCACAGCAATAAAATATAAACAAGAGAATAAAACCAAATTAAAACTGTAGTTGCACATTAAATGTTTCCTTTAATAATTGCAAAAGACTGTGAACACACACAAGACTCTGGCAACTGCCAAGTGTGTCAAAGACTGTGCAATACTTACTAACAACAAATTTCTTTCAGTGTTTCTGTCTCTTGGGCCTTGTTTCAATGAGTGTGACGTCACAACTGCTTACATTTGTAATAGGTCGAGGGAGAATGTTGCAAATGGTAGTGTGAAAAGTTTTACTTTCAATGTAATTTCCTTTTAGGAAAGATGAATTATGTTATGTGTGAGAATGTGCAATGAATTTCTTATAAAAACACTGAAGATCAGACATTTACACTGTTATTTAATATTTTACTGCCACATTTTGTTTGATGTCTCTTAAAGGGTAACACAAGCTACAAAAGACTAAGTTTCAAGATTAGCTTTCCATATTTATTATAGTTCTTTCATAGAGTACAAATTAAGCACTAACTATGTCAAAAAGTATAACTATCCTTTAAAAAATGTGCAAAGTGAGTTATTGAAAAAGTCCATATGTAATTTTCTTTTCTATCATAAAGTCAAAATGTTTGATGGAACATGTATTCTGTGCACAGCAACAACATTTATAATAATGCTTGACAGAAATATTCAGTGCCTGCAATTTAAGCTGTATTCTTAGTATCCTGCCTAATCGCACCTTTAAGGGGGGGGGGGGGGGGTGGAAATGGGGGGGGGGGGGGGACAGCAAAATACTTTTGTTAGCCAATATTATATGCAATGGCTTAGATTTTTCTTGTAGCTATGCTGTATGTATAGTAATGTAATTTAGCTTTTCCTGTTTGTGTGTTTGCACTAATGAAGAATGATGCTGCTATTGGCTGACTATATCAATGAATATCTGCTGTCTTTGGCTGGTAAGATCATGCGGCATAAGCTATGATTGGTGGACAAAAGCACATTGCTATCTCAATTTCAGTAAAGTGAAAATATACAGCGTAAATGTTGCTGCATCTCAGAGGTATTACAGAAATCATTCGGTTTTTTTTTTTTTTTTGTTGCTAGGTTCATTTACTAAAATGCTGGCAAATTCTATATGGTGTATGAAACCTTCACCATTCAAAGGACATAAGTTTTACAGCTCAAAGGAAACTTATATTGTCACTTAATGCGGAAAAAAAGTAATTTCACCAGGGATATAGTGCATTTTCACCCTGGAAAATGTGTATTTTTAACTGGGAAATCTGGGAAAAATCTGGGAATTTCTTTTTCTTATCCGTGTATTTTAATCAATCCAAGCACACATACAGAAACAGAAGGAATGGTAAACAATGTTCTTAAAAGTTTCATTGACTTGTTTTCTGTGAAAGAGCTCACTTTCAATTTCATATTCAGTTCTGCACATCCGAGGGTACTGTATTAATGACAAGTGTAAAACAAGCTGAGAAAATAATAACTAGGGCGGAAACTTCAAAATTTCAACATGTCCATATTCATGAGAATTTAAACCGGAAAAAGCACATTTTGGAATTCCTAAAGCAACTTAGTTCAGCCACTTTTGTACTTAGAATCATATCAAACCTTGTTGAGAGACAAATAAGTACATTGACATATTTTGCATATTTTCATTCAGTAGTGTCATCTTTAAGAACAAAAGTCTTAATTGCTCAGAAACATGCTGTAAGAATAGTATGTGGTACTTATTCATGAACATCTTGTAATCTGTTTAAGGAGTTGGGCATTCTGACTACAAATTCAAAGTAGATTTTTTTCCCTCATAAAGTTGATTGTAAATATACAGTTCAAAAGGAACAGTTACACACATAATTACAATACTTGAATGAAAACTGGCATTTATTACTTCATATTAATGTTGTCTTTAACACAAAAAGAGATGCACAATGCTGCAAGAAAAATTTTTGATTACTTGGCCACTGATACAAAATGTCCGTCAGACAGCAAAGTAAAATTTGAAAACAAACTTAAAAAGCTTTATCCTTTACATCACCTTCTATACAGCAGAACTTCTCACAATGTAATGTGTGAAAGATGGTGGATAGAAATTACAAAGCCAAGTCTATATACTAAAAATAAAGATTTATAAATGTTCAGCATGTAATGAATAACAACTCATTCCACATCACTACAAATTATTGTGCCAAATGAGGCAAGGAACATAAAAGTAACTAAATAACAAAAGAAAATCCAGGATGGAATAATGACAAAAATACTATGAACACCCAGTCGGCACTGGTGGTTGACACCAACAACTGTGCCTTAGGAGCAGCTTTGCAACAACACTTCAGTGGTTCCTGAGAACCATTGGTCTTCTTTTCAATGAAGCTTATGCCTACAAAACACCAACGATGTGCCTATGACAGGAAGCTGCTTGTCCCCTATGATGTAATCGGGTACATTCGCCAAAAGCTGGAGGCCAAGAACTTAATGACATTTCCACACTACAGACCCATACTATATACCTTGCAGCAGAGAAAAAGTCTCTGCTCACCATGTCAATTCCACCAACTGGAATATATCTGTCAGTTCAGCACAGACAATATAGCTGCCAATTGTCAGCTTGAGATGCTGGGATCACTGGTTGCATCAATTTCACAACAGTCACAGCAGCTCAAGAGGTTAGTATGGAGCTGGAATCTTATCACCAAAACCCAAAAACTGGCCTTCAGCTGGCACAGACACAAATTATTATGTGATACCTCCAATCGCAACTTACAACCTTTCCTACCAGATCCTTTCCCCCAGCAGGCCTTTGACAGTGTCCATAACCTGTGACACCCAGGTATTAAAGCTACTACCAGGATTCATCACTATGTGTGGCATCTGCTCAGATTATTGCAGCTGGGACCACTGCTGTGGTGCCTGTAAACTTAGTAAGGTTGACCTGCACATCCATGCATCATTTGGTAATTTTCCTGTGGCTACAGGGGGGCTTATGCACGCCCATGTTAACATTGTCAATCACTTCCTCACCTCTGATGTTCAGCAGTATCTTTTACCTATCATTGAATATTTCACACTTTGGCCAGGGGCAACACCAATTTCTTACATCTCAGCTCATACTGTGGCAGTAGCATTTGTCAGTAAGTGGACTGATCATTATGCTTTGCTATTCCACATCACCAAAGGTTGTGAAAGGAAATTTAAATTCCAGCTGTTCAAAAAGCTTGCCAAATTCTTTGGCACTCATCATCACCATCCAGCCCAAAACGATACGGTTAGTGACAGCATTAAATTTTGAAGGTGGCTCTAGTTTGCCACAACAAAGCAAGGACTACTGTACTCCTCCTCATACTTCTCAACCTCCACTTGTTTCAAGACAGACCTCAACACTCCAGTGACTAGGCTCTTTTATGGTATATGGTGAGCAGCTTCAGATACCAGAGAATGTGTCAAATTCTCTGCTACCTCTTCTGACACTGAAATTTCAGCATTCCTGTATGAACTGCAAAACCATATTCCATGCATACGGCCTCAACTTGGCTCTCAGCATGGCACCCCAACTTCCTTCGTTCATTCAGATTCAGCAACTGCCATGCATGTAATGGTCAGTGTTGAGGGGGTCAGGCCTGGTCTCCAATGTCCATTCTCTGGACCTCACAAGATTGTTAGTTGAAGTCATTATACCATGGAAGTTTCCCTAAATGGGAACACATAGACACTGTCACTGGAACATATAAAGGTGAAATACACCTTCCCATTTGAACCCACTTCTATCCACTCACCTCAGATGACCTCAATACCACCTCTCCAGTCAGTACAATTTTTGATCCAATCCTACTCTGGGCCTCAAGTGCACTTACCAGCCTAATTTACCTGACCCTCAACTACACCCTCATTTTGGGAGGGGAGTTATGTTTTGTAGCCAGGATACATAATAATATAATACATGACACCCAACAACATAGAATGCAAGTTTGATGTCTAGGTTATATCACCACAGTGTGTCCAATTTAAGGGGATCCAGCAGGATTAGGGAACAGATGATTCAGATGTGTCCCTGCTGCTGCTGCTGCTTCACTGGACTAACCTGCATATAATGTATACTCTCACAGACATGAGGCAGAACATACTTATCCATTAAGTGTGCTGTGATGGAGTAGTGATTTCCTTGTTCACTTGTCTGATGGGATATGTTGTGATTTGAGTGGTCATCCTACAATGGAGTGTGCAGTGTAAAAAGTAGTTATTTGTGTGATGGGTCATTCTGTGGTTTCAGTTGTCACATGAGTGACAGATTTTGTCATGTGCTAATGCCCACTCATGTGACAGGATGTGACAGTGAGCACTGTGGTCACCTGAGCCACAGATTGTTCATAGTGTAATTCAGCATTTGTAACAGCCCCTATACCATAATTAAGTGGTCACCAATGCAACAGGTGTTTTGTGACATTGTCATCCATCATGTCTGTGAATGGTTTCTTGAACCAACAATCTTCTCAGTAACTTATAACATAGTGAGCAGATACGTCTTTTATGTGTCACAACATGCCTGTTGTACTTCCTATGTAAATTATCCCAATATCATATAATTTCAGCCACCTCAAATTTGGGAGATCTGTACCCACTACACACTGTTTGCTGGATAAGACGTAAACTATTTATTTATGACCCCGTCACCCTTATTTCCAGTACTTCAGATTTACCTAGAAATATTTCATGACGAACAATGTCAGATGCTTTGTTGAGGTGTGGGTAAATAACTGTTACATTTTATCCTTCATGTAGGGCTTCTAAAACTAATTTTGTAAATTTTCCTGTAGTAGCTTCTGTTCCCTTTCTAGGTCTGAAACCAAACTTTTCTTTCCACAGAAGTTGATATTTATTTAAATCATCCATAAGTATGTTTCCCATAATAGTTTTCTATCATTTTTGAAAATGGAGGCAGTATTGAATTTGGGTTGTAATTCTCTATATTTTCTTTACTATCTTTTTTGTGGATGGGAAGAACCTCTGCTTGCGTTAGGTAATTGGGGAAGCAACTGGAAGTGAATGATTGATTTATTGTATCTGTCAGAGATGCTTGTATGCTGCTAATACAATCCCATAGTAGACACACTGCAACCTCACCTGGAGCTATTTATATTTTACTCTTAAATTTATACACAATCCCAATGATGCATGGTTAGTAGCAGCAGCTTTATGTAAAGTACATAGTTATTTGCAGCTGTATATTGTACTTTTGGTAGCTTTACTTGAAGTTTGGTTGCTATGCTACTAAAATAATGGTCAAGAAAGTTATCCTTAGGATTATCTATTAAACCACCTTTATTTTTAATTTTCATATTTGTCAGGTTTGGCTTGGTGCTACCAGTTTCTTGTTTTACTATATTCCTTGTTGCTTTGCTTTTATTGTTGAACGTATGTATAGCGTTACCTTTTTGAATTCTTTTTGCATCCTGCAGCAGTTTCCTATAGGTTCTTTTGCATTTGATAAAAAAAAAAAAAAAAAAAAAAAAAAACTGTAAGAAGGCTGGGTTACTCTCATTGTCTTTTCTAGAGCTGAGATATTTGAGTGTTCAGAATACTCTGGTACCTTTGTTTCCCAGTTTTTTCTGGTAGATTCTCCAACAGAATGTGCGATTTCAGGAAATGTCTCGTCAAATTTTAGTTTGAATATAGTCATGAAATTGCTCAGTTTTACATTTACATACTTCTGACCATGTCTGGCTGGTGCAGTATTTCTCGGCTTTTTTTTTTAACAGTATTTATCATTATACTTTTCTTTGTTTGTCTGATGATATTTCAGGTGTAAATGTATTAGGGATAAACTGTGTTGTAATCTGATAGAAGACATTAGGCTCTTGTTGAAATTTGTTTCTGTGTTTTGGTAAAAACCCATTCTCAATACAAGATGGAGTTGGTGAAACTAGTTAATGTTCATTCAGTTGAGGATGTATTGGTGCCAGAGGTAACTAAACTGTAAACTCAAGATCTCTCACCTAAATTCTGGAGTAGTTGGGAATTTGAACTGCAAAACAAACACAGATGACCACTCTTGTTACAGCATTAGCCACAAAGCAAAAAGAAATGACCACTAGACAGGAGGATATGCCCACTAGGCAAGATCTGGCCACAAGTGAGCACTCAACTTAATGACTAAGCAGAGAAACTGGAAGCCAGATTGAAGGGACTAGAAAGTGACATAACTGAATTGCGAAAAGCTCAAGAGCTGATCCCTGGATCTATGGAGAAGCTACCAACAGAAATGAATGAGATCCATGATAGGTAGGTATCCTTAGGTTGCACTGTAGACAATCTTTCATACCAAGTGATTAATTTGTCATTAGAGTAAGAAAAAATGGTACAAGAACTGTTTACTGTGCACAGGCAGCAAGACACAGCATGCATAGATGCTTGAGCAAATTCTGAGGGAGATCAGATCATAAAATCTGTGAACATGTGAGTCAAGACTTCTGTTAGTAATCTGTTGACCCTGCCAGCAGTGGGCTAAAGAAGGAATTACTCAAGATCAAGGAACAAATAGGATCTGATTCCTTTCAGTGGAGAAATAAAATAGTTGAAACAGTGAAAGCCCTGAACAAAGGGTTAATAGATGTCCAGGGGGCAGTACAGCAATGCTAATATTAATTGCATGAAAACATAATGACATATATCTTGAGCCCTAGATCAGACTATAACAATCTAAGTGTGTATCAGCCTGTTCAAAATATTTCACTGTCTGCACATGGTATGCTGCTGGTGACAATGCTATACACAGTAATAATGATGGAAATGAAAATCCTTAAGCACAGAAACTTTTAAATATATTCATCAAATAAGATGGTATATCCTGTGGTACTCATTTGTGGCTTTACATATGTATTGCCATGGCCATGGACCAAGGTGCAAAAGATAAGTTACGTAACTGAATGTATGCATGATGACAGGGCCCTATGGGCAACTGAAATAAATGCTTCATGCAAAACATACACCAAATTATCAAAAGATGTGGGCTAGTAATGTGAACACATGGGAGCAGCATCACATACACATGGTTTAAAAGGACAATGCATTGGTAGATTTATCATTTGTACTCATGTGATTTTTCTTATTCTTTATTTTACACATCTTGTCTGTAAGACCAAATTGAGAAGCATATATCCAAAGTCATGGAATGTGTCAGTACATGAAATTACAACATAAAAGTACTAACAGATAAAATAAAATTTTTATTAACCAAAAATGTCAAGTTATAAGTTTATGTATAAGCAATCAACAATATAACAGAGGAATCAGCTTAATGTTTCAAGGAATTCCTAGACAGAATAGAGGGTGACCCATGAGGAAACTATTTAGTTTCAATTTGAAAGAGTGTGGATTACTGCTAAGATTTTTGAATTCTTGTGGTAGGTTATAAAAAATGGATGCAGCAGTGTATTGCACACCTTTCTGCACGAGAGCCAAGGAACTGTGATCAAAATACAGATTGAATTTCTGCCTAGTATTAACTGAGTGCAAGCTGCTATTTCTCAGGGGAAAAAAACTGATATTGTTAACAATAAATGACAGTAAAGAGCATATATATTGAGAGGCCAATGTCAGAATACCCAGACAAGTCAACAGCCAAAAGTATTCTTCATGAATGGGAAGAGTTAACCCAAAATATAATACCATACATCATAAGCAAATGAAAATAAGCAAAGTAGACTACTTTCCATGTCGAACTATCACTTACCCCAGATATGGTTTAAATAGTGAAAATGGCAGCTTTCTTTGAGCAAGATCCTGAATGTGGGCCTTCCATGACAGTTTACTATTTATCTGAATGTCCACCCCCAATAGCTGAGTGGTCAGCATGACGAATTGCCGTCCTATGGGCCTGGGTTTGATTCCCGGCTGGGTTGGGGATTTTCTCCGCTCAGGGACTGGGTGTTGTGCTGTCTTCATCATCATTTCATCCCCAGCCAGCCTGCAGATTGCCCAGTGTGGCGTTGAATGTAATAAGACCTACACCAAGGCAGCCAGACCTGCCCTGCAAGGAACCTCCCAGCAAATGACACCAAATGCTCCTTTCCATTTCCATCTATGTGAATACCTAGAAATTGGAACTGTTCAGTTTCTCTAATCATATGCCCATTTTGTGAAATTGAAACATTGGGTTTTTTGAATTGTGTATTAGAAACTGTAAAAACTATGTGTTACTGTGATTTAACATTAATCTGGTTTTTACAAGCCTTGAGCTTATGTCATGAACTGTGCTATTCGAAACAGAGCCAATGTAGCACACAATATCCTCTACTCCCAAGCTGTTATCATCAGCAAACAGAAATATTTTAGAGTTACCCATATAACATACCTCACAGAGGAAATAGAATATAGCATTTTCAATTGTTGAACCATTTCTTAAAATGAATTGTACATTTGACACCATATTATCTGAAATGAAATGATCGTTTATCTTTACATACACAACCTTCTCAATAACTTAAGCAAACACTGATGGCATATAAATAGGTCTAAAATTGTTTACATTATTCCTTTCTCCTTTTTTACAAAGTGGCTTTACTCTGAAGACAGTAAACTGTCAATTCTTAAAGGAAAAATTACAAATATGACTAAGTACAGGCTAACATGTGCAGCACAATACCTTGATATTCTGCTAGACAATCCATTATATCCATGAGAATTCTTAGTCTACAGTGATTTCATTATAGATTCAATCTACCCCTTGTCAGTATCACAGTGAAGTATTTCAGACATGAATATTGGAAAAGTATTTTTCATGAGTTTTATATCATTCCCTGTAGAAACTAAGTTTTCATTCAAATCATAAGCAATGCTCAGGAAATGACTGACAAATAATAATAAGAATAAGGATATCACATAGATCAAAATGGGAATTATATAAAAATGTTAGAAGTAGTCACAGTCAAGGTACAGTAGCACGTAACAAACACTAATGTAAAGTGTCTAAAAACGTTATTAGGAAGGCAAAGAGTATGTGCTACACAAACAGAATAGCTAGTTCGCAGGATAAAATTAAAACAATATCGTCAGCTGTGAAGAAAGTGACAGATCACAAGCACAGGGTCAATGATATAAAGGCAGTTTGTAGTAAAAATATATATGTTAACTGGTAACTCATACATATTTACAGTATTTAACAGTCTTTTCTGAGCATCACTTGTCATTTAAATAAAAACTTAGTTTTTCTAGGGAATTATATAACACCCTTGGAAAATACTTTTCCAATATTGATGACTGAAATACTTCACTGTGATACCAACATGGGGGAGATACAATCTATAGTTTAATCTCTGCTAGTTTCCTGTTTAGAATGTGCTAATGGAACGCAAATTCAAAAAGAGCGTGAGAATTAGTTAAGGAACCCATAATATAGTTACTAGGCCACAATTGTTCACATCTGGTTTGAAGAACTTTCTGGATAAGTTGGGTGAATGATTTGGCCACACTAATTGTCCAACATGAGTCACATCAGAATTTATGGAATGTGACTGAGAGGTTAGTTTGTGCACAAGGTCATGCTTGGGCAGCACTTCTTCATTTATGGATGACTATAGAGGCAGTAATGGCTCGATATTTCTACAGTGCACTTCCTCTGACTTGTTAAGACCATGACATGTTGAGTTGGTGCACTATGCCAGGCAAAAGGGTGTCTGACACAATATTAGGAGGTATCCCATGACTTTTGACACCTCAGTGTATGAGAATATTGAAAATGCATTTCTGGCCAAATTGTGGCCCAGTGGTGTGCAGGTAATATTACAGAAGAAGGTTTTTACTCAAAGCTTTTCTCTTTTCAAAATGGGAGCTTGTACTGGTGTTTCAAAAAACAACTTCCTAAGGCATGCTACTGGAATGAATCCATTTCTCATACAGATGTTTCAACAATCTTAAAGGCAACACTGCCTGTTGAGAATGGAGAGACACATGTCATTGTGTTGGAATCTAGTTGTAATGAATTTATGTCTGTATTGGGATCTATGAATGTAACTGAAGGAGGCATTAAGTCGCAATCAGGACCCAGAGGTTATTACTCACAGAGTCCTAGTACAGGCAATGGTTGTAGTAGAGGACAGCTGCATGAACCATATGCTGGTTTCCTCAGCAAAATACCCACCTGGACAGTTATCAGAAACACAGCACAGTAGATTACAGTAAAAACTGAAATCATTGATAAAGGAGATACAATTCTAGCCATGGGACTAATGATAATATGTATTGGAATAACAAACAACAGAAAACACCATCACATTATGACTGGGGATCACAATCACCAGTGATTACCAAAATCATTGAAGACAGCAGTCATACAACTGAACAACACCTGGAAACAACCACATTGAGCACCAGTGAGTTCGACATGAAGTAAGATAGGGGGTGTGACAGAGCTGCAAAATTCTTTCAATGTATTAAATGTACCAATATGATGGAGCAAGTAAATCAAAGCAAACAGGAGTAACCATTGTTACCACAATCTGTGATTTGGGCCAGTATTGAGGATGTTTCAGTAACTATTGTTCTAGACACAGGAGAATTTGGCAGTGTGATTTCAAGCAGTTCTTTGAATAAAGTATTCACAAAAACCAAGTTGCACATTTATAACAGAAATCAGAAGAGCCAGAAAGCTTCACTGGCAAGTAAAGACACCAATAGTTAAACCTCTTGAATCAGTATGGGGAGGTATTTGAACAAAAACCTAGAATAATACAAAGGAAATACATGTCACCTTGATGAATTTACACACAAAGCCTTGTACAACTGTTTTTATTTTACCCCATGGTTTCAGTGTAAAGCACTAGATAAAGAAATTAAGAGGATTTTTCAAGAACTTAACAGTTCATAAAGATGTATTGTCACTACAAACAGACTCTAGGGATTGACTATATAAAATTGTTTGATGAGATAGAAAACCACTTGCCTCATTTGTCAACACACTACACTACAGCAGAGCTAATATTTGGCAGGAGGGCAAAGAATGAATGAATGTATGGACCAGATTCCACAGGCCCCCAGTGACTGAGATTAGTGAGAAGAAGAGGTTTGGAAACCTTTGACCAGTTTGAAAGACAAAGCATTCAGAAGAAAGCACAATTATGAGAAAACAGTGAAAATATAGTAAGGTATCAACTGAACAAGAAAGTATCATTAAGAAACCATCCACCTCTTGAATAAAAGTAACAAAAAGTGGCAGCGGGACCTTTCGTATTTCTAATGATCCCAAATCCTGGTGGATATTTATTAGGGTACCCAAGCAATCATCATATTAAAGGACTTTGTCCTCAACAAGATTTATGGAAATATTATTCTTGGTGGAATCAGTGAGCATAATATTAGGAACACAGTGTCAATAGGAATTTTTATCTATTGTTGTCCATAATAGATAAGTATTATCCTGTGAAATGCGTAGGAGCTCATGGATGATTCCTGAATTTTAATTGGTCATGTTATCAGAATACTCAATGTCATTTTTCTTCATAATAAGGTCTGCATACAAATGAAGCATATTATCACAAAATTGTGTAAGAGAAAGTTTTATATCTATGTAGATTGAATTATTTCCATCTGCCAGTCTTAAGATCACCATTTCCTACACCTACGTCTTCATACATGGTTAGTCAGCAATTCAGGTTTCATCAAACCACCTTCAAGCTATTTCTCTAGTGTTCCCCTCTCAAACAACACAGACGTAACATGAACACTTACGTCTTTCTGTATGGGCTCTGATTTCTCTTATTTTATTGTGATGTTATCATTTCTCCCTATGTAGGTGGGCAGCAACAAAATACGTTCACACTCTGAGAAGAAGGTTAGTGATTGAAATTTCATGAGAAGATCCTGCCACAATTGATTAGGCCTTTGTTTTAATGATTGCCACTCTAATTCACATATCATTTCATATGGCACACTCTCTCCTATTTTGTGATAATACAAAATGTGCTGCCCTTCTTTGAACTTTCTACATGTTCTCTGTCAGACCTATATGACACAGAATCCACACCACACACCAGTATTCCAGAGAAGTAGGACAAGTGTAGTATAAGAAGTTTCTGTAGTAGACCTGTTGCATATTCTAAATGTTCTGCCAATAAATCAAAGTCTTTAGGTGCTGTGGGATAGCCACACTGTCTGAGGCACCTTGCCACAATTCGCGTGGCTACCCCCATCAGAATTTCAAGTCCTCCCTTGGGATGGGTGTGTGTTGTCCTTAGCGTAAATTAGTTTAAGTTATATTAAGTAGTGTGTAAGCCTACGGACCAATGACCTCAGCAGTGTGGTCTCATCAGCGCTTACCACATATTGACTGGGACAAATAAAAGAAGTCTTTTGTTTGCTTTCTCCACAGCATTATCTGTGTGATCATTCCAATATAAGCTACTGGTAATAGTAACCCTAAGGATTTAGTTGAATTGACAGCCTTTAGATTTGAATTATCATGTAACCAAAGCTTATCAGATTCCTTTTCGTACTCATATGGGTGACTTCACACTTTTCACTGTTTAGAGTCAGGTGCCTCATCTAGCACCATGCAGATATCTCATCTAAATCATTTTGCAGTAGGTTTTGATCATCTGATGACTTTACAAGGCATTAAATGACAACATAATCTGCAAACAATGTAAGAAGCCTTTTCAGATCATCTCCTAAATCTTTTATGAAGATCAGAAATACCAGAGGGCTTATAACATTTCCTCAGGGAAAGACAGACATTACTTCTAGTTTACTTGATGACTTTCTATCAATTACCATGAACTTGACCTTTCTGATGGGAAAGCATGGACCCAATTACATAACTGATATGATACTCAATAGGCACCAAATTTGATTAGAAATTGTGTGTGAGAAATGGTTTCGAAAGCCTTATGAAAATCTTAAAATACAATGAAGATTAATGAATGCATCAAGTGAATCTAATATGGAGTACATTTGAGTGATGATAATTATTGGTTTAGAAGGTGGTCTAGCTTGTGTTTAAAGCTGCACCAAGCTTGGTACAGGTGGGATTTGTCACAGGGATTTGTGTGATGTGGTCTGCAGTCTTAAGTTTGATCTTTCTTCAGAGCCACATACTGAGTTTCTAAATATTGATCTTGGTGTGTTACTTAATATATTTTCCATTGACTAAGATTTAGCTACTTGCTCAACACATCAGCTCGTTGAACAGAATTCCTCAGGATTCATGGTGGTACTGTTAAATTATTTTTTATGGAACTGTTATGAGAGAGGTTTATCTAAATATGTGGAACAACAAACATCAAGAGAAAATGTTGTTGATTTTTCAATGCTAAAATGAGCATGCGAGTACAGGTTATGAAGAAGGGTATAGAGTAATTGTGCATGAACTGATTCAAATGACAGCTGATAACTCATAAATGCATCTTGACAATTGACCCAAAAAGACTGTATTGTTGCCACTGAAGCAAAGCTAGTGTGTATAAGAACAACTTTTTGTTTGAAGGATTTGTGAAATGTACTGTGCACATTCTTTGACTGTGCTATATGGCCATTAACCAGTTGGTCAGTGAGACTCAAGTTTCAAGTGATGGTGTAATGAGAACCTAAGGAAAATTTACTGTTACATAATAGTTAATTATGTAATTACACCTCTCCCAATGAATTCAGCACAGCTGACAGTTTAAAATTAAACAGATATTACTCTGCCCAAAATATCATTTAGGAATAAATGGAGTTCCATACAGTTATTCATATCAATAAAGTTTCATATATGTTTGACGATGTTGTATATTCACATGCCATTGGTATTGGCATGGCGTATTTAGGGTCTGACATCAAGAAGGGCAACTACACACAAGCACATTGACAAAAGACATTAAACCTAGGATATGGGATGGCCCTAAGAGGTACAAAGCCATTAGCTACCTGTTAAAATTGATACATATTAGGTGGTGTTACCAACCACTAATAAGTGTTTTCCGCATGAACAAACATGGGTACAGCTTTAGAATCACAGAAACTGGGAGTTGCAGTATGTCATATATGTAATACATAACAAACATGCAAGTAAACTTGCAATGAATATCTCATGAATTATAACACATAATTGCTGTGTTGATGGATGGTATAAATTATCAGACACTGATTTATTGAAATATAATTAATGCAAAATATACGTATTTCTAGCATTTATTACTGTATTCATGAAAAAGAAACAAAATAAAAAATAAACCATAACATGTAAATTGAAGATCACTGCTGTCAGCTGTAAAAGAACAGTATGTGGATTCAGTGCCAATGAGTGAAAATGTGTACTGGACTGGGATTCGAACCTGGGCCTCCTGCGTACTAGACAGTTGCATTAATCACTGTGCCACCTGGGATACAGGGTTATTGCAACAGCACGGACTACCTCAGCATGCTTAACAGCTAATTCACATTCCCAATGAGCATCACCTATCTCCAGTCCCCATCCTTTGACTCCTTGTTTGCTATTCTGATAGTCCCACAGGAGTTTGAACATATATGTGCATTTGCACTGAAGAAGATGGATCCATTGCCCAGCTAGGCATATCAATTATATGAATATGTGGTGTCTGTTCTTTTGGACATGTCTGAAAGAAAAGACACCATGCATTCATGTAATAAATCATAAAATGTGAATTCCAATCATGTCATCAAACATGTGCACCTAAAACTGTTGTTGTTGGCATCATATATCAAAATGATATTGTCTGCAACAGATTTACATGCTGTTGCCTGCTGAGAAAGTCCTACGCCACAGGATATACAACTATATACCTAAACAATCATCAAAAGCTCTAGGTACAGATTAAAAATGGCAGAATAACCTGTACCACATATACAGGTTTCTACAGACAGTTACAGTACAACATTTTTTCAACAACAACACTACACACAAACTCATTACCCCAAATATTCCATAAGGAATGAAGAAGGACGAATTTGTCTCATTAAGAAACATGTCAGCTTCTCTATAAAACAAACACTCTCACAGGAACTGATGTGGACTCAACCATAGATGCACTCTACAACCTAGTCACATAGATGCGAACACAATCATTTCATACAGCACTCACTGTAACTTCTAATCCCTCAAATGACCTGCAGAATCAAGAAAGAAAACCGTACATGAAGAAAGACATCCCTGATATACAAGATAATACTATGCAACTAACATACTTCAAAAAATTCAAAAGGGACACTGGCAAAACAACACAATGCAGCCTTATCACACAACTCACACTTTTACACATTACAGAATTAAACTACCAGTCCCTCAAATTACATGAAGAATCAAGAAAGATAATCTCTGAGCATGAAGAAAGAAGATGAACATTCACCATGACTCATGACTAGTACAACACAAACATGCTTCCAGCTACACACAAGTACATCAACAAAGGGCATGAAATGGAAGATATGGGGTGGTGACTGAGGCATATAAAACTATTAGTTACATGTAAATATTATGTACATATATGATGAAGGCACCTACCACTAATGAGTGTTTTCCATATGAACAAACATGAGTACAAGTTCAGAGACATGGAAACTGGGAGTTGTGTGGCAGTGATATTTTTCATATCTGGTGCAAAGTGATATCAAAAGTGTGCGAGAGTTTTTTTTCTTTTGATCATGTGTTGTTTTTTATCTTTGCCGTAAGACCTTAGAGTCTCCTAGTTTTTGTTACTTCTCTCTTGTTTTTTAAGTTTCTTCTCATTGAGTGTTTTTGAGAATAAATAGTTTTTAATTAACTCATTATCCCGGGCGGCTATGCAATTATTTGTTGTAGGCAATTCGCCTACATAATTGGTGGCCCCAATGTAATATGAACACCCAGCCTTCTGATCTGGAATCAGATCAAATTATGTAGGCGACTTCCCTACAACAAATAATTGCATAGCCGTCCAGTATAATGAGCTAACGAAAAAAATATTTATTCACAAAAACTCACAATATGAAGAAACTAAAAAAACAAAAGAGAAGCAACAAAAACTAGGAGACTCTAAGGTCTTACGGCAAAGATAAAAAACAACACATGACCGAAAAAAAAAAAAACTCTCGTGCAATTTTGATATCACTTTGCACCAGACATGAAAAATATCACTGCCACAGTTGCAATGTGCAAAAAATATAAAAATGAATTTAATAATTTAGTGGAAAAGATACATATTTCTTGTGAAGATTACTGAATTAATGGAAAAGAAAACAGAATAACTGATACATCTGAAAATGTGATTATTAATTATGTCAGTACACAAGAGCACCAGAAAATCATCATTGTGCACAATACATACTGGAAAGATGTCCTCTGAAACAGAGCTAACTGCTGTTTAACACTGAGAGACTCATTTGCTAGAGAACATACAACTGAATATCTCCTGAATTTGCTAGAGAACATACAACTCTATATATCCAGAATTGTAAAGAATTTTATGTACTATTTAAAAATGGCTGTATAGTCAACACCATGTGTCCTCCACACAAAGTTAAATAACGTTTCCACTCTTTCACACAACAATGGTCCCCTCAGGACCATACAACTCTTAACCAATAATTACTAGACAATACTTTTTTGATAACGACACTGCTTGTGTTTTACTCCTTAGACCCGAAATTACTTGAAGAATGAAGAAAGAAGATTTTGCCTCATGATGAAACATGAATATTCACAGTAACTCACTCTCTGTCCTACCTTCTTATTCATAATACATCCTATTTCTGTTATACAGTATTCTGCTCTTGTTATTACCCTATGCTTGTCTGACTAGAAATACTTTTTCTCTTTCCATTTCACTTCATTAACACCCACTATATCTCGAATGAGCATTAGCATTTCCCTTTTTACATTTTCTAGCTTCCCTATCATGTTAAAACATCTGACATTCCATGCCACATCTTTTAGAATATTATCCTTTTGTTGGTTATTTCGTCTTTTTCTCCAGTCACCTTCCTCTTGACAATCCCCACCCAGAGATCTGAATGAGGGAGTAGTTGGGAATCTTTTGTCACTGGCGAGATCATCAAGACATTTTTTTTCAGTTACAAGCCACACATCCAGTTGACACACATTGTGTGTCTTTAATGCAGTGGTTTCCATTCCCTTCTGCATCGCTGCATCGTCATGTTGTTGATCATTGCTGATTCTTTCACCTCTTTGAGACAGTTTCCCACTCTATGGGTAAGAGAGTGCCCTGAACTTCTGTCCACACCTCTGCCACTTTTGAAAAGGCCATTGGCAGTACAGGGTGACTCTCATGCCAGAAGTCTTCAGTCACCATTGCTGATAATTTTTGTTCAAAATTTAAGCAGTAGCATGGTTTGAACTTGTGAGTGAAGACTTTTGATTACCAATCAAATCAAAGGTGGTACCCCTAAACCAGCTCTTACCCATGAAGAATTGGCAGCTAAAGAAGTCATCTGAATTGACCTGACTCAGCTGCTGCTGCCTTGGTTCAGCAGATTTTTGAATTGGTGTGATCTGTCGCAAAACTCAGTGGACTGCGAGCTGTCGTATTCAAAGTTTTGTGTAATATTTTGAAAACTGTTCCATGACTTATTTTTACTTTTTCTGCTACTGCCTTGATTAAGAAAACCTGGTCTCTATACACCAAGGTTTGAATTCTCTAGTGATTCCCAGTTGTTCACAAAGAGATGAGCTGTCACTCTTATTTTTCATTCAGACTTCTTCACAGTACTGGAAGCACTTGTACCAGCTAATCACTGTGTTTTATGCATTCTACTGTACACTTCCACTGGCTCAGGATGGACTGTTGCTGTGTTGTTCTCCTTCAAATGCAGAAATAAATTACTGCATGCTACTTCCCTTTTAAATTTTTGCTTTGGCCTCGCTACTTTTGTGCAGTGGTACTATTGCACAGGCATTTCAATGTGTACCAGAACAACAGGCAAGTACATACAAACAAACAGAACATTAGTTACATAAGTTTGATTTTGCGAGCTAGCAAGTAAAATACTTTTTTCCTTTGCAGAACCTGAAACCCCTAGATGGCACATCTCCAGGTGGCAGATTGGGGAATGCTCCCAGAAATGGATGGTAGGAGGGAATACCTCCAATGGACCAATAGGCAAATCAGAGTCTGGCCTAAAATAAATCACATGTTAAGGATGGCCTTGAGAACTGTGGAAGACAACAAAACACCTCTGCAATTTGTTTTCCCTGCATTTCCCTCCATTTTATATGCTAACTATGAGTTCCTCTTCTGGTAAATCAATGTCCCAATGTAGAGTAGTCTCCTGCTTGGAAAGGTGTGTGTGTGTGTGTTTATTTATTTTTTATTTATTTATATACTTGTATCATAGATCTGTACATGTGAGCAAGTCACTCAGATGTGGAACGTGTCAATATACATAATAATATTAATTAATATTTGTTTTTTGATAAATATACATAATAAAATACATAGAATAAAGACATTGTTATAGTATTAATAACTGTGCACAAAATTCATACTTATTAGCTTAAAAACTAGTCAACATAAATGTGAAGATAGCAGTTTCATATTTAGGGCATTATTGCATTTGTTTTAACCTTGAACAGTAATCAAAACTTCCCACTTTGGGTTTAAAAGTGACCCAAAAATGGAAATGAGAAAAACAGATATTTTTACATTAGGGCAATATTACATCAGTTTAACAGTAAACAGTGTCAAAAAATTTAAAAACATCTTTCCAATCTGGGTTTTACTTATTTCTCTGAAAGAATTCCTCTAGTGAATAAAGTGAGGTCTCAAGTAAATAATTTTTCAAGCTACGTTTAAATACTGATGTACTACTCCCTATACTTTTGATGCTGTTGGGTAGGGAATTGAAAATTTTCATTCCAGCATACTTTACCCCTTTCTGAATAAGTGTCAAGTTCTTTAACTCACAGTGGAAATCCTCTTTTCTTCCGGTGTTATGTTCATGATGTAGGCAATTCGTTTCATACAGAGTGGGGTTATTTATTATGAAGCACATCAGTGAATATATGTACTGAGATGTTGCTGTCAGTATTTCAAGTCGTTTAAAAAGATTTCGACATGAGGTACGTGGGGGTACACCACAAATGATTCTTATTGCTCTTTTTTGTGCTGTGAGGATTTTCTTTGTGGCAGGTGTATTGCCCCAGAAGATGATGCCATAACACATGACTCAATGAAAATAGCCAAAGTAAGCTGACTTTGAGATGGTAATGTCATTGAAACGTGACAAAATTCGTAAGGCAAATTTTGCCGACGTCAGCCGTTTTAGTGTTTGTAGAATGTGATGTTCCCAGTTCAGCCTACTGTCCATGTATACGCCTAGGAATTTTGATAAGTACACTTGCTTTATCATCTGATCATTCTGTGTGATAACTATTTCTTTTGGGTTTTTGTGGGTTGTCTGGAACTGGATAAAATTGTTTTTTTTTTCAGGTTTATTGAAAGGGAGTTAATACTAAACCAACCCAGAACTTCTTTAAGGATATCATTGACCTCGGATTCTAAGTCAGTAGTTGACACATTATCCACCACAATGCTCATATCATCAGCGAACATTGTAAATTTACACTGCTTATTGATGGATAAAGGCAGGTCATTAACATATATGAGGAACAGCAAGGGCCCAAGCACTGATCCCTGTGGCACTCCATGCTGCACAATTCCCCACTCAGAGTCCACTATATATTGTGATACACTATCTGAAACATCTATAATAATCTTCTGCTTCCTATTTTCGAGGTACGATTTTAACCAGTTCCCTACAGGTCCTGTAATTCCATAATGACAGGCCTTCTTGAAGAGTATCTGGTGATCTACACAGTCGAACGCCTTTGATAGGTCGCATAAGACAACAATTGGCAGCCTCTTGCAGTTTATAGACTCTAGAACATCATTTGTGAATGAAAAAATTGCGTTATGTATTGAAACTCCCTTTTGAAAACCAAACAGCTGACTGTTAATGATGTTCAGGTCACCAAGGTGTGCCACAATCCTGTTGTACAGCGCTTTTTCTAGGACTTTTGAAAATGTTGTTAATAGAGAGATAGGGCAATAGTTTGACACATTTGTAGCATCCCCTGCTTTGTACAGGGGCCTGACAACAGAGTATTTCATTCTGTCTGGAAACACTCCTTGTTGCATGGATGTGTTGCAGATGTGAGACAAAACTTCGGTCACTTCACTACAGCAAGCCTTCAACAGCTTGCTTGAAATATCGTCGATACCAGCAGAATGTTTATTTTTCAAAGACTGTATGATTTTTTTGATTTCATTGGCAGTAAGCACACTTATTTGACTGAAAGGTTCTGGAAAATTATTTTTCATTATACAGGCAGCTTTATC
This sequence comes from Schistocerca americana, assembly GCF_021461395.2. Classification (NCBI taxonomy): domain Eukaryota; kingdom Metazoa; phylum Arthropoda; class Insecta; order Orthoptera; family Acrididae; genus Schistocerca; species Schistocerca americana. The sequence continues at coordinate 103,554,307 of NC_060119.1, forward strand.
TACAGAACCATGGCAACCTATCTGTGTTGGGACAGTTAAAAAATGTTGGTTAAAGATTTCAGCAATTTCCTCACTATTAGTTATCTATGAGTTGTCAACAGTTAAAACAATATTTTTGTCTTTGGTGTAGCTTACGGTCCCTGTTTCTCTCTTTATCACATTCCAGATTGTTTTAATTTTATTTTCAGAATTAGTAATTTCAGATGCTATACACATACTTTTAGAGTTTTTAATACTTTGGCAAGAATTTTACAGTAGAGTTTATAAAGTTTCAGCTGAGCAGGGTTGTTAGAAGTCTTTGATGCTATGTAGAGTTGTCTTTTTCTCTGACAGGAAGCTATGATGCCCTTAGTGAGCCATGGTTTTTTTGCAGACCTAGCAGGTTGGACTCTGTATGACTTTTTTGGAAATACACTTTCAAAGGTACCTGCTATCTCATTTGTGAATAAATTGTATTTTGAATTAGCAGTTTCTGCTAGATAAACGGGTGTCCAGTCAGTATGCTGAAGACATGATCTGAACGTTTGAATAGCTTCCTCCCTTATTTTCCTTACTGTTTTCCATCTAAGTGAGGTGTCACTCAGAGGAATTCTCAAGCTGTTGAAAGTAACTCGTTGTCCGTCATGGTCAGACAGACCATTTATAACCATTTCAATATTAATATGGTTGACTTTACTCTGATCAACAAAAACGTTATCAATG